>NC_089240.1:41674238-41992407 GCF_963924675.1 Phocoena phocoena | reverse complement strand
GAGAGGACTGGGGTTGGCTGCGTGAACACAGCCTGAAGGGGGCTAGTGCACCACAACTGAGGGAGTCTGGGAAAAAGCCTAGACCTTCCTGAGAGGCAAGAGACCATTGTTGCAGGGTGCTCAAGGAGAGGGGCAATCCCACCATAGGAGCTTCTACCTACATGCACTCACAGACAGCAGGGCATCACCCATGCGAGCTGCAGCTGCTACCTAGGATCCCAGAGGCGGGTGCGACGGCTGCCGCCGCTGCCGCCGAGGGTCCTGGGAGCAAGTGCAGGTCACTGCCCACACCCTCCTGGGAGCCTGTGCTGCCCACCACTGCCAAGGGTCCCATTATCTGGGGCCAACTTCCCTGGGAGAATGCATGGCATGCCTCAGGCTGTAGCAACTTCCTGCTGGCCTCTGCCACTGCAGGCACTCCCCCCACACCCCAACTGTGACAGCTGTATCCCTCCCTCTCCCCGGCCTGAGTGAGCAAGTGAGCCCTAATCAGCCTCTGCTTTCACCCCTCTTGGCTGGGCAGGAACAGATGCCTGAGGGTGGCTGACAGGCAGAGGAAGGGCCAAAACCAAAGGTGAACTCCAGGGCCTGTGCGACCAAAGAAGAGAAAGGGAAATCTCTCCGTGCAGCCACAGGAGCAGCGGATTAAACCCCTGCAATTGGCTTGGTAAAACCTGAATCTGTGAAATATCTGAAGAGAAAACGAGTGTTCCCACAATCGAGACTGTGGACTTTGGGGGCAACTGTGGACTTTGGAGACAAGTACATGCAGGAGTAAGGCCAGATCAGAGTCTGAGCTGGCCCCACAGTGCCACAGCAGGTCCAGAGACCTACCTAGAAGTATTGGAGGACCATTGTTTGGGCGTGCGCAAGGAGAGGGGATTCAGAGCACCGCCTAAACGAGCTCCAGAGACGAGCGTGAGCCGCAGCTATCAGTGTGGACATGAGAGATGGGCATGAGATGCTAAGGCTGCTGCTGCAGCCACCAAGAAGCCTGTGTGCAAGCACAGGTCACTATCCACACCTCCTCTCCCGGGAGCCTGTGCAGCCCGCCACTGCCAGGGTCCCGGGATCCAGGAACAACTTTCCCAGGAGAACACACAGCGCGCCTCAGGCTGTTGCAATGTCACGCCGGCCTCTGCCACCACAGGTTTGCCCCGCATTCTGTACCCCTCCCTCCCCCTGGCCCGAGTGAGCCAGAGCCCCCTAATCAGCTGCTACTTTAACCCTAAACTGTCTGAGCGAAGAACAGACACCCTCAGGCGACCTACACGCAGACGTGGGGCCAAATCCAAAGCCAAACCCCAGGAGCCATGTAAAAAATAAGAGAAAGGGAAATTTCTCCCAGCAGCCTCAGGAGCAGTGGATTAAATCTTCACAATCAACTTGCATCTCTGGAATACCTGAATAGACAACGAATCATGCCAAAATTGAGGTAGTGGACCTTGGGAACAACTGCAGACTTGGAGTTTGCTTTCTGCATCTAATTTGTTTTGTTTCTGGTTTTATGTTTATCTTAGTTTAGTATTTAGAGTTTATTACCATTGGTAGATATCTTTATTGATTTCGTTACTCTCTTCCTTTATATATATATATATTTTTTTCCTTTTTCTCCTTTTGTGAGTGTGTATGTGTATCCTTTGTGTGATTTTGTTTGTATAGCTTTGCTTTTACCATTTGTCCTAGGGTTCTGTCTGTCCGTTATTTTTTGCTTTTGTTTTTTTTTTTAGTATAGCTTTTAGGGCTTGATATCATTGGTGGATTTGTCTTCTTGGCTTGGCTGCTCTCTTCTTTCTTTCTTTCTTTTTTTAAAAAATTTTTAATATTTTTTTATTTTAATAACTTTATTTTATTTTTTTCTTTCTTTTCTCCTTCCTTCTTTCTCTCTCTATCTTTCTTCCTCCCTCCCACCCTCCTTCCCTGCCTCCCTCCCTCTCTCCCTCTCTCTCTCTCTCTCTCTCTCTCTCTCTCTTTCTTTCTTTCTTTCTTTCTCCCTTTAATTCTGAGCCGTGTGGCTGACAGGGTCTTGGTGGTCCAGCCAAGTGTCAGGCCTGTGCCTCTGAGGTGGGAAAGCCGAGATCAGGACATTGGACCACCAGAGACCTCCCAGCTCCACGTAATATCAAACGGTGAAAGCTCTCCCAGAGATCTCCATCTCAAAGCTAAGAGCCAGCTCCATTCAACAACCAGCAAGCTACAGTGCTGGACACCCTACAACTAGCAAGGCAGGAACACAACCCCACCCATTAGCAGAGAGGCTGCCTAAAATCATAATAAGGTCACAGACACCCCAAAACACCACCGGACACGGTCCTGCCCACCAGAAAGACAAGATCCAGCCTCATCCACAAGAACACAGGCACCAGTCCCCCCCACCAGGAAGCCCGCACAACCCACTAAACCAACCTTAGCCACTGGGGGCGGACACCAAAAACAACGGGAACTACGAACCTGCAGCCTGCAAACACAGTAAGTTAAGCAAAATGAGAAGACAGAGGTATACACAGCAGATGAAGGAGCAAGGTAAAAACCCACCAGACCAAACAAATGATGAGGAAATAGGCAGTCTACCTGAAAAAGAATTCAGAGTAATGATAGTAAAGATGAACCAAAATCTTGGAAATAGAATGGAGAAAATACAAGAAACGTTTAACAAGGACCTAGAAGAATTAAAGCGCAAAGAAACAATGATGAACAACACAATAAATGAAATACAAAATTCTCTAGAAGGAATCAATAGCAGAATAACTGAGGCAGAAGAACAGATAAGTGACCTGGAAGATAAAATAGTGGAAATAACTACCACAGAGCAGAATAAAGAAACAAGAATGAAAAGAATTGAGCTCCCAGCCCCGCCCACCCTGGCGGGTGAGCAGACAAGCCTCACGGGCTGATGTTGAACTATCCTTGCGTCTCTGGAATAAACCCCACTTGATCATGACTTTAGAACTACAAGCTCCTGAACTGCTTTGGTCCACTGATCTTCTTTCTAAGTTACAAGAGAAGACAGCTTTGCCAAATCTTTTTTTTTTTTTTTTTAAACATCTTTATTGGGGTATAATTGCTTTACAATGGTGTGTTAGTTTCTGCTTTATAACAAAGGGAATCAGCTATACATATACATATGCTCCCATGTGTCTTCCCTCTTGCGTCTCCCTCCCTCCCACTCTCCCCATCCCACACTTCCAGGCTGTCACAAAGCACCGAGCTAATATCCCTGTGCCTTGCGGCTGCTTCCCCCCAGCTATCTACCTTACTACGTTTGTTAGTGTGTATATGTCCATGACTCTCTCTCGCCCTGTCAAAACTCACCCTTCCCCCTCCCCATATCCTCAAGTCCGTTCTCCAGTAGGTCTGCGTCTTTATTCCTATCTTACCCCTAGGTTCTTCATGACATTTTTTTCCATTAAATTCCATATATATGTGTTAGCATACGGTATTTGTCTTTTTCTTTCTGACTTACTTCACTCTGTATGACAGACTCTAGGTCTATCCATCTCATTACAAATAGTTCAATTTCATTTCTTTTTAAGGCTGAGTAATATTCCATTGTGTATATGTGCCACATCTTCTTTATCCATTCATCCGATGATGGGCGCTTAGGTTGTTTCCATGTCCTGGCTATTGTAAATAGAGCTGCAATGAACATTTTGGTACATGACTCTCTTTGAATTTTGGTTTTCTCAGGGTATATGCCAAGTAGTGGGATTGCTGGGTCATATGGTAATTCTATTTGTAGTTTTTTAAGGAACCTCCATACTGTTCTCCACAGTGGCTGAACCAATTCACATTCCCACCAGCAGTGCAAGAGTGTCCCCTTTTCTCCACACCCTCTCCAGCATTTATTGTTTCTAGATTTTTTGATGATGGCCATTCTGACTGGTGTGAGATGATATCTCATTGTAGTTTTGATTTGCATTTCTCTAATGATTAATGATGTTGAGCATTCTTTCATGTGTTTGTTGGCATTCTGTATATCTTCTTTGGAGAAATGTCTATTTAGGTCTTCTGCCCATTTTTGGATGGGGTTGTTTGTTTTTTTGTTATTGAGCTGCATGAGCTGCTTGTAAATTTTGGAGATTAATCCTTTGTCAGTTGCTTCATTTGCAAATGTTTTCTCCCATTCTGAGGGTTGTCTTTTGGTCTTGGTTATGGTTTCCTTTGCTGTGCAAAAGCTTTGAAGTTTCATTAGGTCCCATTTGTTTATTTTTGTTTTTATTTCCATTACTCTAGGAGGTGGGTCAGAAAGGATCTTGCTGTGATTTATGTCATAGAGTGTTCTTCCTATGTTTTCTTCTAAGAGTTTGATAGTTTCTGGCCTTACATTTAGGTCTTTAATCCATTTTGAGCTTATTTTTGTGTATGGTGTTAGGGAGTGATCTAATCTCATACTTTTACATGTACCTGTCCAGTTTTCCCAGCACCATTTATTGAAGAGGCTGTCCTTTCTCCACTGTACATTCCTGCCTCCTTTATCAAAGATAAGGTGTCCATACGTGCGTGGGTTTATCTCTGGGCTTTCTATCCTGTTCCACTGATCTATCTTTCTGTTTTTGTGCCAGTACCATACTGTCTTGATTACTGTTGCTTTGTAATATAGTCTAAAGTCAGGGAGCCTTATTCCTCCAGCTCCTTTTTTCGTTCTCAAGATTGCTTTGGCTATTCGGGGTCTTTTGTGTTTCCATACAAATTGCGAAATTTTTTGTTCTAGTTCTGTGAAAAATGCCAGTGGTAGTTTGATAGGGATTGCATTGAATCTGTAGATTGCTTTGGGTAGTAGAGTCATTTTCACAATGTTGATTCTTCCCATCCAAGAACATGGTATATCTCTCCATCTATTTGTATCATCTTTAACTTCTTTCATCAGTGTCTTATAATTTTCTGCATACAGGTCTTTCGTCTCCTTAGGTAGGTTTATTCCTAGATATTTTATTCTTTTTGTTGCAATGGTAAATGGGAGTGTTTTCTTGATTTCACTTTCAGATTTTTCATCATTAGTATATAGGAATGCCAGAGATTTCTGTGCATTAATTTTGTATCCTGCTACTTTACCAAATTCATTGATTAGCTCTAGTAGTTTTCTGGTAGCATCCTTAGGATTCTCTATGTATAGTATCATGTCATCTGCAAACAGTGACAGCTTTACTTCTTCTTTTCCGATTTGGATTCCTTTTATTTCCTTTTCTTCTCTGATTGCTGTGGCTAAAACTTCCAAAACTATGTTGAATAAGAGTGGTGAGAGTGGGCAACCTTGTCTTGTTCCTGATCTTAGTGGAAATGCTTTCAGTTTTTCACCATTGAGGATGATGTTTGCTGTGGGCTTGTCATATATGGCTTTTATTATGTTTAGGAAAGTTCCCTCTATGCCTACTTTCTGGAGGGTTTTTATCATAAATGGGTGTTGAATTTTGTCGAAAGCTTTCTCTGCATCTATTGAGATGATCATATGGTTTTTCTCCTTCAATTTGTTAATATGGTTTATCACATTGATAGATTTGCGTATATTGAAGAATCCTTGCATTCCTGGAATAAACCCCACTTGATCATGGTGTATGATCCTTTTAATGTGCTTTTGGATTCTGTTTGCTAGTATTTTGTTGAGGATTTTTGCATCTATGTTCATCAGTGATATTGGCCTGTAGTTTTCTTTCTTTGTGACATCCTTGTCTGGTTTTGGTATCAAGGTGATGGTGGCTTCGTAGAATGAATTTGGGAGTGTTCCTCCCTCTGCTATATTTGGGAAGAGTTTGAGAAGGATAGGTGTTAGCTCTTCTCTAAACGTTTGATAGAATTCACCTGTGAAGCCATCTGGTCCTGGGCTTTTGTTTGTTGGAAGGTTTTTAATCACAGTTTCAATTTCAGTGCTTGTGATTGGTCTGTTCATATTTTCTATTTCTTCCTGATTCAGTCTTGGCAGGTTGTGCATTTCTAAGAATTTGTCCATTTTTTCCAGATTGTCCATTTTATTGGCATAGAGTTGCTTGTAGTAATCTCTCATGATTTTTTTTATTTCTGCAGTGTCAGTTGTTACTTCTCCTTTTTCATTTCTAATTCTATTGATTTGAGTCTTCTCCCTTTTTTTTCTTGATGAGTCTGGCTAGTGGTTTATCTATTTTGTTTATCTTCTCAAAGAACCAGCTTTTAGTTTTATTGATCTTTGCTATTGTTTCCTTCATTTCTTTTTCATTTATTTCTGATCTGATTTTTATGATTTCTTTCCTTCTGCTAGCTTTGGGGTTTTTTTGTTCTTCTTTCTCTAATTGCTTGAGGTGCAAGGTTAGGCTGTTTATTCGAGATGTTTCCTGCTTCTTAAGGTGGGCTTGTATTGCTATAAACTTCCCCCTTAGAACTGCTTTTGCTGCATCCCATAGGTTTTGGGTCGTTGTGTCTCCATTGTCATTTGTTTCTAGGTATTTTTTTATTTCCTCTTTAATTTCTTCAGTGATCACTTCATTATTAAGTAGTGTATTGTTTAGCCTCCATGTGTTTGTATTTTTTACAGATCTTTTCCTGTAATTGATATCTAGTCTCATGGCGTTGTGGTCGGAAAAGATACTTGATACAATTTCAGTTTTCTTAAATTTACCAAGGCTTGATTTGTGACCCAAGATATGATCTATCCTGGAGAATGTTCCATGAGCACTTGAGAAAAATGTGTATTCTGTTGTTTTTGGATGGAGTGTCCTATAAATATCAATTAAGTCCATCTTGTTTAATGTATCATTTAAAGCTTGTGTTTCCTTATTTATTTTCATTTTGGATGATCTGTCCATGGGTGAAAGTGGGGTGTTAAAGTCCCCTACTATGAATGTGTTACTGTTGATCTCCCCTTTTATGGTTGTTAGTATTTGCCTTATGTATTGAGGTGCTCCTATGTTGGGTGCATAAATATTTACAATTGTTATATCTTCTTCTTGGATCGATCCCTTGATCATTATGTAGTGTCCTTCTTTGTCCCTTTTAATAGTCCTTATTTTAAAGTCTATTTTGTCTGATATGAGAATTGCTACTCCAGCTTTCTTTCGGTTTCCATTTGCATGGAATATCTTTTTCCATCCCCTTACTTTCAGTCTGTATGTGTCTCTAGTTCTGAAGTGGGTCTCTTGTAGACAGCATATATAAGGGTCTTGTTTTTGTATCCATTCAGCCAATCTGTGTCTTTTGGTGGGAGCATTTAGTCCATTTACATTTAAGGTAATTATCGATATGTATGTTCCTATTTCCATTTTATATATTGTTTTGGGTTCGCTACTATAGGTCATTTCCTTCTCTTGTGTTTCGTGTCTAGAGAAGTTCCTTTAGCATTTGTTGTAAAGCTGGTTTGGTGGTGCTGAACTCTCTCAGCTTTTGCTTGTCTGTAAAGGTTTTAATTTCTCCATCAAAGCTGAATGAGATCCTTGCTGGGTAGAGTAGTCTTGGTTGCAGGCTATTCTCCTTCATCACTTTCAGTATGTCCTGCCACTCCCTTCTGGCTTGTAGGGTTTCTGCTGAGAGATCAGCTGTTAACCTTATGGGGATTCCCTTGTGTGTTATTTGTTGTTTTTCCCTTGCTGCTTTTAATATGCTTTCTTTGTATTTAATTTTTGACAGTTTGATTAATATGTGTCTTGGCGTGTTTCTCCTTGTATTTATCCTGTATGGGACCCTCTGTGCTTCCTGGACTTGATTAACTATTTCCTTTCCCATATTAGGGAAGTTTTCAACTATAATCTCTTCAAATATTTTCTCAGTCCCTTTCTTTCTTTCTTCTTCTTCTGGAACCCCTATAATTCGAATGTTGGTGCGTTTCATGTTGTCCCAGAGGTCTCTGAGACTGTCCTCAGTTATTTTCATTCTTTTTTCTTTATTCTGCTCTGCAGTAGTTATTTCCACTACTTTATCTTCCAGGTCACTTATCCGTTCTTCTGCCTCAGTTATTCTGCTATTGATCCTATCTAGAGTGATTTTAATTTCATTTATTGCATTGTTCATCGTTGCTTGTTTCATCTTTAGTTCTTGTAGGTCCTTGTTAACTGTTTCTTGCATTTTGTCCATTCTACTTCCAAGATTTCGGATCATCCTTACTATCATTATTCTGAATTCTTTTTCAGGTAGATTGCCTATTTCCTCTTCATTTGTTAGGTCTGGTGGGTTTTTATCTTGCTCCTTCATCTGCTGTGTGTTTTTCTGTCTTCTCATTTTGCTTATCTTACTGTGTTTGGGGTCTCCTTTTTGCAGGCTGCAGGTTCGTAGTTCCCGTTGTTTTTGATGTCTGTCTCCAGTGGCTAAGGTTGTTTCAGTGGGTTGTGTAGGCTTCCTGGTGGAGGGGACTAGTGCCTGTGTTGTGCTGGATGAGGCTGGATCTTGTCTCTCTAGTGGGCAGGTTCACGTCTGGTGGTGTGTTTTGGGGTGTCTGTGGCCTTATTATGATTTTAGGCAGCCTCTCTGCTAATGGGTGGGGTTGTGTTCCTGTTTTGCTAGTTGTTTGGCATAGGTTGTCCAGCACTGTGGCTTGCTGGTCGTTGAGTGAAGCTGGGTGCTGGTGTTAAGATGGAGGTCTCTGGGATATTTCCACCGTTTAATATTATGTGGAGCTGGGAGGTCTCTTGTTGACCAGTGTCCTGAAGTTGGCTCTCCTACCTCAGAGGCAGAGCCCTGACTCCTGGCTGGAGCACCAAGAGCCTTTCATCCACACAGCTCAGAATAAAAGGGAGAAAAAGTAGGGAGAATTAGTAGAAGTATGAGTAAAGAAAGAAGGAAAGGAGGAAAGGAAGGAAGGAAGAAAGAAGCAAAGGGAGGGAGGGAGGGAGGGAGGAAGGAAGGAAGGAGGGAAAGAAGGAAAAAAGACAGAAAGAAAGATGATACAGTAAAAATAAAATAAAGTATAATATAGTTATTGAATTAAAAAATATTTAGAAAAAAAAAAGGGACGGATAGAACCTTAGGACAAATGTTGGAAGCAAAGCTATACAGAGAAAATCTTACACAGAAGCATACACATACACCTTCACAAAAAGAGGTAAAGGGGGAAAAATCATAAATCCTGCTCCCTGAGACCACCTCCTCAATTTGGGGTGATTCGTTGTCTAAAGGAGGGAAGGAAGGAAGGAAAGAAAGAAAGAACGAAGGTAAAGTATAATAAAGTTATTACAATTAAACTTAATTATTAAGAAAAAGAATTTTAAAAAAAAAGTCATGGACGGATAGAGCCCTAGGACAAATGGTGGAAGCAAGAGTATACAGACAAGATCTCACACAGAAGCATACACGTACACATTCACAAAAAGAGGAAAAGGGAAAAAAATCATAGATCTCGCTCCTAAAGTCCACCTCTTCAATTTGGCATCATTCCTTGTCTATTCAGGTATTCCACAGATGCAGGGTATATCAAGTTGATTGTGGAGCTTTAATCCGCTGCTTCTGTGGCTGCTGGGAGAGATTTCCCTTTCTCTTCTTTGTTCTCACAGCTCACAGGAGCTCAGCTTTGGATTTGGCCCTGCCTCTGCGTGTAGGTCGCTGGAGGGCGTCTGTTTTTTCGCTCAGACAGGACGGGGTTAAAGGAGCCGCTGATTCGGGGCCTCCGGCTCACTCAGGCCGGGGGTTGGGGGATGGGGGAAGGAGGGGCACTGCGTGCGGGGCGGGCCTGCGGCGGCAGAGGCAGCGTGACGTTGCGGCAGAGGCCGGCGTGACGTTGCACCAGCCTGAGGCCCGCTGTGCGTTGTCCCGGGGAAGTTGTCCCTGGATCCCGGGAACCTGGCAGTGGCGGGCTGCACAGGCTCCGCGGAAGAGGGGTGTGGAGAGTGACCTGTGCTCGCACAGAGGCCCCTTGGTGGCGGCAGCAGCAGCCTTAGCGTCTCCCGCCCGGCTCTTGAGTCCGCGGTTTTAGCCGCGGCTCGCGCCCGTCTCTGGGGTTTGCGCTTTCAGCCGCGGCTCGCGCCCGTCTCGGGGGCTCGCGCCCTCAGCCGCGGCTCGCGCCCGTCTCTGGGGTTCGCGTTTTTAGCCGCGGCTGGCGCCCGTCTCTGGAGTTCCTTTAAGCAGCGCTCTTAAACCCCTCTCCTCGCGCACCAGGAAACAAAGAGGGAAGAAAAAGTCTCTTGCCTCTTCGGCCGGTGCAGGCTTTTCCCCGAACTCCCTCCCGACTAGTCGTGGTGCACTAACCCCTTCAGGCTATGTTCAAGCCGCCAACCCCAGTCCTCTCCCTGAGCTCCGTCCAAAACCAAAACCCGAGCCTCAGCTCGCAGCCCCGCCCGCCCCGGCGGGTGAGCAGACAAGCCTCTCGGGTTGGTGAGTGCTGGTCGGCACCGATCGTCTGTGCAGGAATCTCCCCGCTTTGCCCTCCGCACCCGTCGCTGTGCACTACTCCGCGGTCCCGAAACTCCCCCCTCTGCCTCCCGCAGTCTCCGCCCGCGGAGGGGCTTCCTAGTGTGTGGAAACTTTTCCTCCTTCACAGCTCCCTCCCACTGGTGCAGGTGCCGTCCTTATTCTTTTGTCTCTGTTTTTTCTTTTGCCCTACCCAGTTACGTGGGGAGTTTCTTGCCTTTTGGGAGGTCTGAGGTCTTCTGCCAGCCTTCAGTAGGAGTTCTATAGGAGTTGTTCCACGTGTGGATGTATTTCTGGTGTATCCGTGGGGAGGAAGGCGATCTCCGCGTCTTACTCTTCCGCCATCTTCAAGGTCCCCCCTTTGCCAAATCTTTTATTTCAAAACATTGAACTTCTGTTTTCCACCTTCCAAGGGTTTCCAGAAAGGAAGCAAAACCACAGACTTGTCAACTGTCAGAGAGTTTAGATACTTCAAGTTCTGAAAGTGAAGCAGAGAGTGAACCAGAACAAGTTTCTGGTTACAACAGACTACTTGCCACATTAAAGGATGTTTCCAAGGAAGATGAGGAGGAGGAAGAGGAAGAAGACCGTGTTATAGATGAGACAGAAATGAATCTTGAAGATGGCGATAGTGACATCAGTGTGGAGGAAGAGACGGCAGTAGCATCTACTGACATGCAGAAGAATGCGGCCTTACCTGCTGACCCTAAGGGAAAAGATGGGCACGGGCCACCTGGCACATCAGAGGAATCCCCAGAGGAGTTTACAGACGCAAAACATGAGTCACTCTTCAGCCTAGAAACCAACTTTCTCCAAGAGGAAAGAGAAGGCAACTGTTCTCTGAAAGCATTACAAGATCCATTTGCACAACATGTAAACAAAGAACTGAAAGAAAAAGAGATCCAGGCTGTTGCCACAAATCCCAAAACTACCCACCAGCTAAAATGGCCCGTCCTGGGCCAGCGTGTCTTTTCATGCAGGTTTCGACAGTTGGAAACCGGAAACCTTTAAACCCCCAAAGGACATTGACTTAAAGTCACTTCATCTCCAGAAGCCTCTGGAATCCACCTGGATCAAGACCAACAGCCAGTTCCTCTCTGGTCCCCCAAATTCAAGTAGCCCCTTCACACCCCTCCAGAAAGAGCTCTTCTTAATTATGAATTCTTACCGGGACCTCTTCTACCCAGAAAGGACTGCCCTGAAGAATGGGGAAGAGATCCGCCACGTGTACTGCCTGCATGTGATAAATCACGTCCTCAAAGCCAATGCCCAGGTGCTTACCAACAACAGCAGATGCCGAAGCCAGAAACTTGGGGTGGGTGATGATGATGACTTCAGGGACCAAGGGCTAACGAGGCCCAAGGTGCCATTCCGGGAAGCTGCTTTGCGGGTGGTACAGCTCTTCATCAGTCTTCTTGAGGGCGACAGCAAGAAGAAAATAATTGTAAGCAACAAAAAGAGGTTTAATGGAGAGTATGGCTCAGAATCCAAGGAGAGACCACCCAACCTGAAGAGGCCTGAGGATTATGAAGCTGTATTTGTCGGCAACATCGATGACCACTTCAGGACTGGAGTGGCAATACTGCAGAGAAGCATCCGACTTTATGCCCCCTTCTATTCGTCAGACATCCTCATTGCCTCCCCTCTGGGCTTGAGGACCATCATTGGTGGAGAAGGAGAGAAGAAGAGAGAGTTTGACTTTCTGTCTTCTATTGAGCTTCTCATCATTGATCAAGCTGACATTTCCCTGATGCAGAACTGGGAGCATGTTTTGCATTTGATGAACCACATGGACCTACTGCCCTTGGACTCACATGGGGTGGACTTTTCTCGAGTGTGCATGTGGAGCCTCAATAATTGGTCCAAGTACTATCGTCAGACGCTGCTGTCTGGGGCCCTGCAGGATGCCCAGATCAACTCTGTGTTCATCAAATACTGCGTCGATGTGCAAGGCCAGGTGGCTGTGAGGAACGTCCCGATGACAGGCTGCATCAGTCATGTCCTGGTGCAGCTCCCACATGTCTTCCAGAGGATGGAAGCTGAAAACCTAGCTTCAGTGATTGATGCCAGGTTTAACTTTTTTGTCAACAAGATTTTGCCTCAGTATCGTGATGCAGTCATGTCTCACACGCTTATCTACGTCCCCTCCTACTTTGACTTTGTGCATCTCCGAAATTACTTCAAGAAGGAGGAACTGAACTTCACTCATATCTGCGAGTACGCCCAGAAGTCTGGTGTCTCCAGGGCCAGAGACTTCTTCCTTCAAGGAGAGAAGCAGTTCCTGCTCCTCACAGAGCGCTTCCATTTCTACAAAAGATACACAATAACAGGCATCAGGAACCTGATTTTCTATGAACTGCCAACATATCCCCACTTCTACAGTGAAGTCTGTAACGTGCTGCAAGCCACCACCCGAGGAGAGGAAGCTGCCTGGACCTGCACTGTCCTCTACTCCAAGTACGATGCCCAGAGGTTGGCTGCTGTGGCCGGGGTGGAGCGGGCTGCACAGATGCTGCAGTCCAAGAAGAACGTCCACCTCTTCATTACTGGAGAGAGATGAGAATTGGTTGGACAGGAAATGGTGTTTGGTGTGATATGTCATGCTTGGTTCTGTGTCACTTGGACCTGATTCTGATCACTTACACAAAGAAGGGCTGCAACAAGGAAGGAGCACCAGGCAGGTTCTTATCAGATACTTCTTTCTTTTCAGATCATATATACCTGAAAAGTTCAGTGTAAACCAGATTTTGGTAAAACCCATCTTTCAGAGGTCAGGGGAGAGCTCATGGGACTCTGAGAAGTTGATAGAAGGAATCTTCTACTTGTGAATTTTTTTGGACGCCATAAATTCTTTTGTTGTGACTTCACCTCTAATTTATTACACTTGGTAAATTCTTTAAAAAAAAAGAATGAAAAGAATTGACTCAATCTACACTACCAGCTCTGCAGGGGTAGTGTGAAAGCAGCATAGACAATATGTAAACAAATGAGTGTGGCTGTGTTTCAATAAAACTTTATTTATAAAAACTGGTGGTGGGCCAGATTTGGCCTGTGGGTTCTAGTTTGCTGATCCCTGATATAAAGAGCTCTTAAAAATTGAGAAACGTGGGCCTAAAAACCTCATTTTAAAAATGTGGGAGCAACCTAAATGTCCATTGACAGATGAATGGATAAAGAAGATGTGGTACATATATACAATAGAATACTACTCAGCCATCAAAAAGAATGAGATAATGCCATTTTCAACAACAGCGATGCAACTAGAGATTATCATACTAAGTGCAGTAAGTCAGAGAGAGAAAGACAAGCACCACATGATATCACTTATATATGAAATCTAAAACATGACACGAATGCATCTACGAAACAGAAACAGATTCACAGACGTAGAAAACAGACTTGTGGTTTCCAAGGGGGATGGAGGGTGGGGGAGGGATAGAGTAGGACGTTGGGGTTAGCATATGCAAGCTATTATATATGGAATGGATAAACAATGGAAAAAAATATTTAAAAAAGAATGTATGTATATGTATAACTGAATCACTGCTGTACAGCAGAAATTAACACAACATTGTGAATCAACTATACTTTAATAAAAAACAAATTTAAAAAATGGGAAAACATGAACCGGTAATTCACAAAAAGAGAAAGAGATGTACGATGGCCACCAAATATATTTTTAAAGTTCAAACTTACTTACAATTAGCAAAATGCACATTAAAATAACACCGAGATGCCATGTCTCATCTATCAGACTGGTAAAAATTAAAAGTGTGACAATATATTATGTTGGTGAGGCTGTGGGGTAAAAAGCACTCTAGTATATTTCTGTTGGGAACACAAACTGGTTCGATCCTTCTGGCGAGGAATTGGGTAATATCTAACTAAACTACATTTGTTCTTACCTCTTGAGTCAGCAATCCTACATCTAGAAATCCACCTTAAAGATCTCCAACAGCGCTTCCCTGGTGGCGCAGTGGTTGGGGGTCTGCCTGCCAATGCAGGGGACACGGGTTCAGGCCCTGGTCTGGGAGGATCCCACGTGCCGCGGAGCAGCTGGGCCCGTGAGCTACAAATACTGAGCTCTGCGCGTCTGGAGCCTGTGCTCCGCAGCAGGAGAGGCCGCGACAGTGAGAGGCCCGCGCACCGCGATGAAGAGTGGCCCCCGCTTGCCACAACTAGAGAAAGCCCTCGCACAGAAATGAAGACCCAACACAGCCAAAAATAAATAAATAAATTTATAAAAAAAAAAAAAAAAAAAAGATCTCCAGCAAAAGGAAGACTATGAATGGATATGGAGTGATTTCATATTGTTAAATGAAGAAAGTGAAGCTTTAAAGAGTGTCTAGAAAGAAGGGGATATAAGAAGACATACATGTCCTTGCAAAAGAAATACAGGAGGATACACTTGAAACTAAAGAGCTCACTTACCCACAGGGGATGGGTGGGAAAGGGACAGGATAGTAGGGACAAGGAGATAAGTGACGCTTCTCTGAATATACCTTTTTGTGTAGCTTTGACTCATGAAACCATACTGTTTCACATCCTCCAAAAAAATTAACTACAATGTGGGGTGAACCCTAAATGACATATAAGCTAACAAATGAACATACCTATATTAAAAATGAATAGTATAACGGCACTGAAGAGGATGGGAAAGGAAAGAAATTAGCCTAAGTATTTCAGTTATCAGTAGAGGGCATAGAAAGACACTGGAGGAGGAAGAGACTTCTCTTCCTAGTTCTGGTGTGCTGCTCTCACCAAGTTCCTGCAGCACCCATGGCTTCTGCAGTGCATCCCTAGGTGGACAGCAGCACCCAGCGGCCATAAGCATGTGGCACATCCCATAAACGTCTTCCTCCATCATCCCAGAGGGCAGACTTCCATCAAGCCCTGCCAACGAGCTCAGCAAACTTCTCTGCCATCCAATGGGTCTTGGTCGTGCCCTTTCCAATTAGATCAAGTTCTAAGCCGGGGTGGAGAGATGGGGAGTGGCCTCTTTCTCAGGTGCTTTATCTCAGCACTAGGGATAAAGGCTACTCCCTATATTTGCTATTCTTTGGAGTGCTCTTTACCTCTTAGTAGCCAATCTCCCATTACTCCAATTCCCTGTTATAGTTAATTACTTATATTAAACATGCTCTCTTCAAACTCCTGTGTGATTTCTGTCTCTTGATTGGGCTCTAAGAATAAACTAGGTAACACTGGAGTGTTCTGACTAGTCAGTGAGCACATTTAGTGCCCAGATCCTGTTTCTCAATACCATTCTCCAATAAAAGGAGTTAGGGCTTCTTGGAGAAGTGGTTGAGTCCAGGGCTGGAGCAGGGAAACTACAAGATGAACCTGAAACATCTTGTGGTGCCAAAAAGTAAGAACGTACTCAAAAAAGGCAGGGCGTGTCAAAAAGATACAGAAGCCAACCCAGAGGAGCTCCTAATGGCCAAAGCTAGAAATCTGAGCAACAAAACATAAACAATAGTATTGGATTATAACCCATGAAATAAAAATGAATATCCATAAGTCCATACTGATATAAATACATGATTGAATAAATTAATAAATGGGAGAGATGAGACAGATAACTTGGAGAATTTCAAATAATGTGTGTAGATATTTCCCCGTCCAGGAAGTAGTGGTTAACATCCTCTCCCCATCCCTGGGTGTGCTTAGTGACTTGCTTCCTAAGAGTGGAGTATAGAAAGGGGGTGGGGAGTAACTTTATAGTGGAGAAGGCTGGCAAACCTCTGCCAAGGCAGTGATCAAGGTTAACATTATTGGGGATAAGTCAGGTTCATAGCATGTACCCCTGATATGAAGTGATGAGAATGGCACTTCACTTCTGTGGTATTCTTCCCAAAATCTCAAACCCTAGTCTGGTAATGAGAAAAGTGTCAGATAAAACCAACTGAAGAATGTTCTATCAATCACTTGACCAGCACTCCTAAAAACTGTCAAGGTCATCACAAACAAGGAAAGCTTGGGAAACTCACAGTCTAGGGGAAGCCAAAGAGACATGATGAATAAATGTAATGTGGTGTCCTGGATGAGATCCTGCAACAGAAAAAAAAAAAAAACACATTAGTTTAAAACCAAAGAAATGCAAAAAAAGTGTGTAGTTTAGTTAACAGTAATGTACCAATGTTGGTTCCTTAGTTGTGAGAAACATACCATAGCAATGTAGGATGTTAATGATAGGGAAAACTATCTTTGAGACTTCTATAAATCGAAAGCTATTGTAGATTTTTTAAAGTTTATTTAAACAATAAAAAAAAGGACACAGGGGCCAACCTGAAGGAGCTCCCAATGGCCACAGCTGGGACAATGTGAGCAACACAATCAATAATGCTAGTTCAGTAGCTCCCCCCTTATCCATGGGGGATATGTTCCAAGATCCCCAATGGATGCCTGAAACCCCATATTGTACCGAACCTTATACATACTATTTTTCCCTATACACATACATACCTATGATAAAGTTTAATTTATAAATTAGGCACAGTAGAGAATAGCCAAACTGCCAGCATCACTACTCCTGCACTTTGGGGCCATTATTAAGTAAAATAATGGTTACTTGAACACAATCACTGCTATATTGCAACAAACAAACGGGTGGGATACACTGGATGAAGGGATGATTCACAGCCCCAGGCAGGACGAAGCGGGATGGCGGGAGATTTAATCACACCACTCAGAATGGCACACAATTTTAAAACTTATAAATTGTTGGTTTCTGGAATTTTCCATTTAATATTTTTGGACCACATTGGACCATGGGTAACTGAAACTGGAAAACTAAACTGCGGATAAGGAGGGGCTACTGTATTGGAGGATAACCCAGAGAATAAAATAAATATCCATGAGTCCATACTGATATAAATTAAAAAGTGAATAAAAAGACAATAAATAAGTGAGAGGGGAGGGACAGCTCTTTCTTAGAGAATAATCCCAATTAATAAATGTAGAAGGAATGAAGGAAATACAAAACCACTATTGGGCAAACACCACGGTAATAATTGTTGTAGGCAAGATCCACTGATAAATGCTAAAATTAGTGGGCAAAAGATTGAATAGAAACAGAATTTTCGCATAGTCTCAAAGTATCTTCCCCAAGGTATTTATTAAGTACAATGCGAAAAATAGAAACTTTACAATGGAGAAACCAGCAGATATTACCTTAACCAAGTGATCAAGGTTAACATCGACATCACGTACCTCCTCAAGAAGTGCACTGAGGACATTTCTGTGGCATTCTTGCTAAAATGCAAAACCACAATCTAATCATGAGAAGATAACAGACAAACCTAAGTTGAGAGACATTCTACAAAATACCTGAACTGTACCTTTCAAAAGTGTCAAGGTCATTAAAGACAAGGATAGACAGAGGAACAGTCAAAGGTTGGAGAAGATCTTGAAACAAAAAGAACACTAGTGGGAAAAATGGTGAAATTTGAATTAGGTCTATAGCTTATTTAACAGTATTGAGCTGGGGGAAAGCAGCTCTGGTGGGGATCAACTGAGCATGTGCACAGAGCCAGTGAGGACTGAAGGGCCTGTGCGGGGCATCAGGGGGTAGCGTCTCCCTGACTGGGGCCTGTGGTCACCTCCACCCAGACCTCGCTCGCAGACACCCTGCAGGGAGCTGCCTCCCCCTCCTCTAGGCTGTGGGGCTGACCCTCCCATCTCACCTTTCCTCCATCGGCTGCATCACATTTTCCACTGAAACAGGAAGGGCTCTGGATGTGGGACACCAGCCACGTGGTGTTCATGCAGCAGGAAGATGGTGACCTGTCTCAGGGACACCAAGTCTGGAATTTGCCTCTGCCCTGAGGCCCTGGTAATCAATATCAGGTACCTCATTTAATTTTCACTGCAACCTTGTCAGCTACCTGACAATGATCATCATTAGGACCATTTGACAGTAGAAGCAGCTGAAGCACAGTGAGGTGAAGTCGGTTGCCCAAGGTCACACTGCTAGCAAGTAGAAGGACCAGGAAATACTTGAGCCAAGTTCTGCTGACTCCAAAGTGCCCATACTCAGTCATTCTGCGATTGTTTTTTTTTTTTTTTGGCCGTGCCACGCGGCATGTGGGATCTTCCCCAACCAGGGATCAAACCCATGCCCTCTACATTAGGAGCGCGGAGTCTTAACCACTGCACCACCAGGGAAGTCCCTGTCACTCTGCGATTCTGAACCCCATGCAGGGTTGGCTCCCAATAAACAATATTCCTATTTTCCATTGTCTTCAAAGTGCTCAGGCTGACGGGAGACAACATCTTGTGTGCATAAACTGAGCTTCTGCATGTTTCAGTGCACATCCAGGGCAACCTACCTGGTCCTCCCTCTTCTGACAGAGATGAAAACTCAAACTCACCCTCCCCACCCACTTCTTAGACACTGGAAACCAGGTGTGCACCAGGTCCTCCAGTGATTGACGAACTCAGGAAAGTTGATCTCTGGTCACGTGAGGTCCCAAATCCCTGGGACCATGCCCCTGATTCCTCTGGCTGCCAATCATTTACTGACCAGCAGAAGCCATCTATGGTTGGACTACAGGGACTGCCAGAGGATACTTCAAAGTCTTCCGGTCACTGGCATGGCCCATGCTCCTCATATCATTAATCCATGATGACCACAGGAACCTCGAATAATGCCCAACATGGGCACACCAGTGCCACACCCCCAGCCGGCTTCCAATCATCCGTCTTCCTAGACTGCCAGTTACTGACCCGCATAGTTTCCAAAACTGACTTACAGAGCAGCTAAACACTGACCAATCCTGAAAGATGTTATGGCTTTCATTCCAGAAGTCCCTCACAAAGCCACTGACCCTCCAGTCCCTAATTGCCTGGCTCTACATCCCCATAAACTTAGTGGCCTAAAAAAAACACACATTTATTATCCCATAGTTCATAGGAGTCTGGAATCTGGGCACAGCTTAGCTTGGTCCTCTGTTTTAGGGTCTCTCATGAGGCTGCATTCAAGGTCTCAGCTAGGCTTGGGGACTCATCTGATGGCTCAACTGGGGAAGGATCCGCTTCCAAGTTCACTTATATGGTTGTTTACAGGATTCAGTTCATTTGGGCTGTTGGACTGAGAGCCTCAGTTTCGTACCCACTGTTGGTGAAAGGCCACCCTCAGTTCCCTGCTGTACGGGCCTCCCCAACACGGCAAGTTGGTTTACTAAATCCAACAAGGGAGACAGCCTGTTAGCAAGATAGAAGCTACAATCTCTTGTAATCTAATCATGAAGGCGGCATCTCCTCAGTGTTAAAGGTATGCTATTGATTAGAAGCAAATTACTCAAATGGAGGGAATTACACAAGGCCATGAATACCAGGAGGCAAGGATCATTGGGAGCCATTTTAGAAGCTACTTCCCATAGACATTGGAGAAATAAACAGCTTCAGACATTAAATAATATGAACACTATTCTATCAATTTACTCTATTTGAGGAAAACACTAAAAGAAGTATTCTAAATAAATGAATACTAAATCAGAAGATAGATCTCAAAATAACAGAGCAAGACAATGGTTAGCAATGACTGTTGTGGTAAAATACACACCCTCAAGTACACATTCATATAGCTATAGTTAAATTATGACAAATAAAGTGACTGGGGACTTTGAATAAAAATGTTAAGTAAGTTTTCTTGAAGCAGAATTGACTTAACCTAAGAAAAATACAGTCTTCATAAAAGCAGTTTAAATGTTTCTAGGAAAATCTGGAAATAATACTCTTCACCTTGATGAGGCAGATATGGAGGATAGAGTATCTTTCTCTACCAAGAAAGGTTAATTATATTCTGATCAAATAACAGAAAAAACATAAATCATGCCTGTTAGAGAGAACCAAATATATAACCAGACAATTAGTAAACATAAAAGTTACCAAACTAATGAGGTATGGGGGGGGAGAAAACTGAACAGAAATGTCATAAAGGTGTTAGGAAGGAGAAAAGAATGAAAGTTATATTTAGGAAGTAGTAAAATTGATAGTAAGCATAATATAATACAAAAAAATAAGGTTATCATCATTATACAAATTTAAATGGACTGAATCTCAAGACACAAATGTGGGATTAGAGCAAAAAATACTCTTATATGCAGTTAAAAGAAGTATATCTTAAACAAAGAGGAAAATGCAAAATAAAGGTTTAGGCAAAGACACACCAGATTAGTGGCAGCAAAATAAAAGCAGCAGTGATGATGTACTTACCAAAGTAAATTCAAGGTCAATAGGACTCAACAAGCAAAACAAAGAAAACACATAGTGGCATTGTGAAAAATGGCCAAAGATATATACTTTAGGATCCCCCCACCCCCTGCCAAAAACAGAACTATAAGGAGAAATTTGTTTTAAAATATAACATTTATTCTCTCTTTTGATAATATAACAGATGGAGTAGACAAAAAGACAAAAAATCAGAGTAAAGAAATGTTAATCCTCAAACTAGATTGAAAAGTCCTAATGAGTAATCTGTACCTAACCGAGAATATAGTTTCTTCTCTTATATCCATGAAAGTTTTACAAAATTCAGTTGAGTAATCTGGCCCACAGAGAAAATCTTGAGTAATGTTTACAAGTTCAGATCCAACAGGCTACATTCTCTGATCACAGTAAAACCATAATTACAAAAAAAGAAAGAAAAGATAACCAAACTACTTTAACCAGTTAGAAACTAAGAAACGTTCCTCAATAGCTAGGATCAAAGCGAGAAATCAATTCTGAAGTTGCACCTTTCATACCAGAGTTTATGAGACACAGCTACATTTAGAAAAAAGTGTATAGTCTCAAATCCTTTACTATTAAAAAAAAGACTGGGAAACCAAAAAATAATCGTTAGGAATTTGACTCAAGAAGGTAGAAAAAGAACAAAATGAAGCAAACACATAGAAAAATGAAACACAAAACAAAAAAATCAAGGTGGCAGTTAATAAAAGCTTAAGTACATAAAGCTTAAGTAAAGTACATAAATATAAATTTAGGGAGTATAAATAAAACAAAAGGGTAAGCCTTTCTAATAATTGACTATATGGCTTAGCTCCTGGAAAATCTGATGAAGTTTAAAAGAAAAAAAGTACAATACTAGTAATAAAAAAGGAGATATTGCACCAGATACGTAGTGCATTAGAGAACTAATATACTAGTTATCGTGGAATATGAGGTTTAAGTCTAGAGCAACATACTTAAACATTTAGGTGAAATATGTGAGTCCCCGGGGAAAAGTGTAACAGTGAAAATTAATGAAAATATCCCTAAGGGGCCCGTGAATATAAAAAGAATAGGAAGAGTAGTTCAAGTCCATCATTTGAGACATACCAGTACCCACAGGCAGCACTGCTTGACACACCTCTACTGGCACAGGAGGCCTGGCTGGGGCTGGCAAAGGCAGATGTGGCAGAGGTCCCAGTCCTCTTCCGGCAACCCTATAGGCTTGAAATGGGCAGAGCCAGCTGGAAAGGGCAGACCCAGAGCAGGGTAGTGGGAGGAGGAGGACAGGACAGGATGGGCAGGTTTGCGGGGGAGACAGATAGACCAGGACTCGACTGGCAGGGGCCAAGGCTGACAGAAAAGGCTGGGACCTCGTGGTATGGTAAAGGGTGGACCAAGGTGGGTGGGGGCAGGGACATAATTGCTATGACACCCTGGACTCTCCTCAGTGTCCCAAA
Source organism: Phocoena phocoena (assembly GCF_963924675.1). Taxonomy (NCBI): domain Eukaryota; kingdom Metazoa; phylum Chordata; class Mammalia; order Artiodactyla; family Phocoenidae; genus Phocoena; species Phocoena phocoena. Next base: position 41,970,436 of record NC_089240.1, on the reverse strand, counting down.
GTGGAATCACCAAGGAGGACTATCCCACACTCACCTATTCCCTCCATTGCAACGTTTCCCCAGCACCTCTGGCCTGGGGAATATTAACAATTATACAGAAGTTGGTCAAGGTACACTAATCAGGTGCCAACTACATATTTGATGGACTGGGATGGGGGACTTAGGAGAACAAGAGTCACTGGCATTCCCTTCATAAGATCACATCTCCGTTGACAGAAGAGGATGCACCGAGCACAGTGGGCATCACAGGCACCCCCAAATGTGCACTGTAGCCCACCCCCCAAGTAAAGCTGCACTGTCACCCACCACCACTGGAGGTTCGGAATTGGGTTTGTGGCCAGAGAGAACGGCTTAGGGGCCACCAGAGGATATTAAAATCTCTTGTTCTAAAGTTTTTAAACAAAACTCAGGATGGTGGGAGATGAGGGTAGGGCAGATCTCCTGACCGCACCCAGATTCAGGAAAGAAAGAGACGGGGGATACAGGAACGGACAGAAAGAGGGGGATTTTGAGGACCACCCCACCTCAAGGAGGCGTAGACCGAGACAGGAGACTAAATGGGGAGCAGAGAAGCACAGAGAAACTCTGAGATGCCCTGAGAAATATATTAGAGCAACAGGTGTGTGAGGAATTCGTAGAGTGTCTCCCTTGCACAGGGTGTTGAGTACAGGACCTCAGCTGAGCAGAGCTCAGCTGTCTACTCTGGAGCGTAGGTCAGTGGTGAGCGGGTCATGCTGGATTGTCTGATGAAGCATCAGGGCCAGCAGCCCTGCCCGATTCTTCATGGCTGTGCGCACCTTGTGCTCCTGCTCAACCAGCTCTTCCAGCTTGAGCAACTGTGGGGGGCAAGCATGAGAAGGGGCTTCTAGGATTCCATCCCGCCTCTCAGCCCCTAAGGGGCATACCATGTAACGTACCATGTAACGTACGTACCATGCGCACGCGCTCTAGGTCCACCTCGGCACGTCTCAGCTTCTCCCAGCAGTAGTGGTGACTGCACAAGCGTTTGGGGAGGCAACAGAAATTATCGGTGGGCTCAAAGACGTTTTTCACTAGTGGGCAACCGCACACTTCTTCATCCAGTACCTGGGGGAAGAATGAAAGATGATGAGGTACGTGAAGGGTGGCAAATGGAGGGTGATCAGGCAGGCAGGATGCAAGGAAGAGGGGAAGAGAGGGCAGGCAGGCAGGAAGGAGAGGAATGCGGAGTGGTGACCTAGCAGGGGCGAAGAGAGGAATTCAGTGATTAGGTAAAGAAGAGGGGGCCAAAGGGGGATGATCAATCATGGAGAATGGAGGAAGAAGTTAAGCAGGGATGTAGGAATGGAGGTGATCAGGCAGGAAGGACGGAAGAACAGAAAGAGATCAAACAGGAAGGAGAGGAAGGATGGAGGGGAGGTCTGACAGGGAGAAGTAGATGAATGAGGGTTGGTAAAGCATGGGGGAGGTGAGGAATAAGGCTGGGAGGGTGAAAGGGATGGGGGCTGATCAAACAGGGAAGAAGAAGGGATTTAGGAGATGACAAGCAGTGAGAAGGCGATTGGGGAAGTGAGGCAGGGAGAATAAGAATGGAAGGAAGTCAGCAAGTGAGAAGAGAGGAATTGAGGGTAACCATGCAGGGAGAGAGGGGGGATTGTGGGGTGGTCAGGCAGGGGCTAGGAAAAGAAGGGAGATGAGCAAGCAAGGAGAAGGGAAGAATGGGGAATGGTTGTGCAGTGAGGAGCAGAGGAACGGAGGCTGGTCAGGCAGAGGGAGAGAGAAATGTTGGCCTGCGGGGTCAGGCAAGGAGATTATGAATAAATAAACAGGCAGAGAGAAAAGTAAAACTAGAAAGTGATTGGGCAGTGAGGAGGGGGATGTAGGGGAGGTCAGGAAAGGAGGAGGGGATACATAGGGATTGGCCAGGAGGTAAGAAGGCAGTCACGCAGAAGGAAGAAGGAATAGGAGGCAATCAAGCACTGGAGGACGAGAGGAAGGTGGTCAGGTAGGGAGAAGGGGAGGAATGGAGGGCGATGAGGTAGAGAAAGAAAAGTCTCACCTTGGGGTCCTTCGAGTGCTCAGGGCATAGCACCTGGAGTCGCTTACAGTAGCTCTTACTCCATGGGTCGTAAACATCACAGAAGAGCCTTGTGGCTCTGGGGACAGGTGAAAGTGAGGTGCTAAGGGTCAGGAGGAGGGTGGTCCCGCCCTGAACCCTGCCCACACTTTGTCCCCAACCCCACCTACACCCTGCCGCTAATCTGCCCACCTCTGTCTCTGAGCCTACCCACATCCTGCCCTTGATCTTGCCCACCCTGCTCCTGACCTCGTCCACATCGTGCCTTTGACCCTGAGTAGCACTCGCACTCACCCCTCAATGCGAGTGGGGTACATGGACGTGAAGGGCGATTTGCGCTCATACTGGGGAAAAAAGAGTACACATGGGAGGAACGATAGACACACACTGCGTGACCTCCCATGAAAAAGCCCCAAACAACACATTTGCTCCCTGTGGACCCTACGCTCCTGTCTGCTCAGCCATGTCCCCCCCTCACCAGTGGCTGATGCCCAAATCTTGGCCCCTTTACTGGGGATGGAAGAAAAGCACAAATGGGTAGAGCCATGGATGTGTGTTGTATTCTCTTCTACAACAAATACCCGGGCACCAAACCTGCCCCCCTCCTCATGGACCCCACCCAGCCAAAAACATCCTTGCCCCATCTTCCCCCAGCCAATGCTCCAACCTTGGCGAAGCAGTGCTCCATGTGGCGCAGGGCAACCTGCATTTTGATGGGTTGCCCGCAGGAGACACAGAAGATCTGCAGGTTGACGCTGTTCCTGCCACGTTTGTCACTCTGCATAGGACAGTAGAAGGGCCAGTAAAGCAGTGCAGGGTGGGGACGGCAGGGCAAGATATCAGGCACCTTTCTGCTCCACCCCACGCATTCCCACTCACCTCTTCATCTTTGCACACAGGCTGCTGCTTGCCACGCTGAATGATGGCCTCAAGTTCATGGAAATGGCACTCTATGTCCTTCAGGCGGGTGTGGGTGTCCTGCTGTTCACGGTGGATGCGCTCGAGCATTTTCTTGCCATGCTCCTCAGCAACGCAAGGGCTCTTCTGCCACTGCTGGATGCGCTTGGGCAGGATCGCATAGATGCGGCTGGAAGGGGAGACAGCAAGAATGGAATGCATATGTGGGGACATCAAAATAAGAAGAAATGGATGAGTGACCGAATGGTGGATGTTTAGGATAATGAATGGTAGATGAGTGAATGTTGGTGAATGCGTGCTTGGATGGTGGATGGTTGGGTGGATGGCTAGACAGCTGGGTGGGTAAGTGACTGTTGAGGGTGAATGAGTGGGTTGGTGGATAGAACGTGGATGGGTGGTTCAGCGGGTCGGTGGATGTAAGGGTGGATGGACAGGTGGGTGAGTGGACGAGTGGTGGAGGATACATAGGTAGCGGGGTAGATGGACTTACAGCTGGCATAGATCATGCCCTACTTTATTCCCTGTTGCTTAACCTCCAGGTGCACTCACTCAGCTGCCAGCTTCATGCCACAGTCGTCCGAGCAGTACTTGGAGCCTGGCCGGGTGGGGTGCACACAGCCAGGTCCCAGGCACTGCCGCAGTGAGGCTGGGTGCTCGGCATCTGACTGCTCTGGGTCTTCTGACTTTTCCATGAGTTTCTGCTGCTTCTCCTTCTGTGACACAAGAGTGGTCAAAGCAGGGGCAGGGGAATCAGTGTCAGCCCCCTAACCCTGTACTACTACCTTGCATTCTGCCCCCAACCTCTGCCTCCATGCCCCCCATTCCACCATTTCTGTCACCTTCCACTCCACTTTTTTCTTCAAATTCTTCCTTTTCTTCGTATCCATTGCCTGCTTCTGCAGTGCAGAATCTAGGAATGGGAAGTCCTCAGTGTCATTCATCCAGGGCTGTAGGCTAGAAAAATGCTGACAGGTCTCCCCAATTTGTTTCTTAAATGATCGCTGGACACTCCGTGCCTCCTCTCTCTTCATTGCTGAGCCTCCCTGCCTTCAATGTCCTTATCCTTCCACGCAGGGGCCCTGCCATACACTCATCAGGCTTTGACTGTCAAGAATCTCGTATATAAAAGTCCTGGTATAAGCTTCAGTACTGAGGCAGGTCCTTTTCAGACAACAGCTGGTGTATGGCCTCCTTTACTGCCGATGGCATTGCCCCCACCTGGTACTTCTGGGACAGCTCAGACTTCTGTAGTTGAGGCAGGTGTGATCGAGTGAGCAGTTGTCAGGGGGACTATGGCAAAGTCTCTGAGAGTATCCCAGTTAAGAACTGACGGGCAGACCCTCGCACCAGCTCCATTCCCCCAACCACCCTGTGTCCTAGATTCACCAGAGACCAGGGATTATAAGTAGCGCTCCTGTGCTGATGGAAGGAGGCCTCTGGGTCAGCACTAAGTGGGTGGGGATGGGCTCACCCTGCCCCAACACTCCTGGCCTCACCCTCTGGCCACTGTGGCTGGGGCCCACAGCACCCGCCTGGATACACTAGGTCTTGCCTGCCTGGGAATGACTGGCACCACCTGGCCCTGCTTGCCCACCTTATCCAGACACACTTGGCTAGTCCATCTGGCTGCATCTTGCCCAGTCGAATTCATAAGGCCCTGCATATCCACCCAGAAAAGCTAGACTCCACCTCCTTACACTTAGAGGGCTCAGCCTGCCTTGTCCACCCTCCAGGACACACCTGCTACCCTGCTTGCCCTACACCATGGTCCCAGACAAGCCTCCTCTGCCCAGCCGGCCCAGCCCCTCAGACATGCTCCGCCCACCTTTCTGTCCCGCCCACTCTGCCTAGTCTCTCCAGGCTCCACGTGCCTGACTCTGCCTTCTTGGACACACTCTGTCTTGCCTTAAGGCTCCCAGCCCTGTGGGTCCCATGCGCTGCCAGGCCCTGCCCGCCTCCCAGACTCTCAGCCTCATATACCCCTCCCCACTTCCTGTACGTACTCTGTTCTGCCTTACCTCTCACGTGCTGAGCCATGCCAAGCCCTGCCCCCTCCCCCACTTGCACGTGCCACGCTGTGCGCTGTCTGCCCTGACTCACTCACCTAGAATAATTTGACAATCTTTATTCTGAAAACTACTCCTACCTGAACCCAGTAACGCCTACTAAAATATATAAATATACAAATGTTTTTAAATGTTTGTGTGCATTTGCACACACACGCAAATCATTACTCTCAAAGATTAAAAGAGCAAGCACACACACAAAGAATACACACGTTTTGGTTAAGACAGTTATCAACCAGAGAACACATACTAGTTCCGAGCTACAGATGCAATATTAATAAAAACTCACCCTGGCCTTAGTCTTAAAGGAAGTCTGAACACTTTCCAATGAATAAGCATCACACAGGGCACAGATAAGTTGCGTTAGAAACAAAAGCCTTAACTTTTGAAAATTGAAAAGGCATTTCTAAACTCTTGGTAAAAAAAATAATAATAACGGAAATTAGAAAATACTTAGAGCTTAACGAAAACGAAAACAATACATACCCATCTGTGGTCTCAGCTGACAATATAAGAAGACAGAAAATAATGATCTGAGCGCTCAACTCAAATTCGAACAAGTCCCCATACTGGCTCCAAAGACACCCGTTATCAACCCCCAAATCCCCTTGGACGACCCCGTCACCCGCCCCTCCATCTTCAAAGCCCTCACAAGATACCTCGGCGCCCGGAAGGCGCTACACGGAGGAGGGCTTCAAGGCAGCTGAGGTAAAAACGGCAGCAAAGCGACTTCCGGTCCGATATAGATCTTAGCGCCACCCCTTCCCGAAGTGTTTGCACTTGCTCCAGACCCTTAATAACGGAGCTGCTGTACAGCCCAAAGTTTGAAACAAATGGTTACAGAGAAACCATAGTTACGTGCACGCTGTTCTGTGCGCCATGAAGGATACACTTGTTTCTTTTGACACCAGCGCCTCACTGCTTCACACATCAGAGGATCTTCACCGCATTATTGTATGTGGTAGGAAAACTGATCCCTTTATCATTTCCAATTATTTTGAATAATTTCATATTAGTACCATTTTACTATCTGCTATTTAAATCATGAGGTAGGCAATGAGAAAAACAAAGAAAAACAAGTAAATCAGCTTTTAGAAGTTGAGAAAGTAGAAAAAGATTTATGGAAAGGCAGGAAAAATAGAAAGAAAAATGTAAGAAGGTAGTAATAAGTTCATATTTGAAATTTATACTTTATTACATAATCAGTAATAAAAAATTGTTAATGGGGTAAACTCTCCAGTTAAAGTCAGAGATTGTCATTTTGGATGAAAATTAACAAGTCTAGCCATATGCTGTTTATGCCAAACCTGGCAAATCATAAGGATACAGAAACGTTTGAAATAAAAGGATGGAAGGAAATTTGCCAGGTACATGCTAATCAAAATAAAGCAAGGTCAATTATATTAATATCAGACTAAAAATACTAAGACAAAAAGTATTAATTGGGGTTCAAAGGGTCATTCTATAATGATTTGATTCACCATGAACATGTAAAAACTCCAATCTTATATAATACATGATTAAAATGATGTAAAATGAAAATAAAGAAAAATATATTAGTAAAAGTAAAACAAAAGTAAAATAGAAAAAAACATTATCATTGTGAAAGATTACAATCACACTGCTCACCTTTCAGGACTCAGCTTTGGCATCACCGTCTGGGAAGCTCTCTCTGCTTCCTTTCCATCTGGATGACCAGCCTCTCTTCTGAATGAATTTGTGGACATAATTATATAGCAAGAATGTTTCTTTTATTTTAATCTTGAAATTAAGAAGTAAATGGAGGCATTGTCTGAACCCCTCACACCTGTTTTGTCACACCCATCTTCCTCAACTAGAAATGAAGGCAGGGACAACGTTGGTCTTGCTCACTACTGGTTGCGCAGTGCCCAGCTTACACATGACACACAAGAGTGTCCAGTAGCCACTGATGATCAGGTGCCTTGCCTGGTGTTGTTGCAAAGTGGCAAATTACTGCAATTTACCTGGCTGCATATTATTCCTTGAAGATAAGAGCAAATAAATGCTGTAATTTACACTAAAGTTGCATCTAACTAGTCATCATGTAGAAAAGCAAAGTTCAAAAATATTAAGATGTTGCTGTTAAGAAGCTATTGTCCTGGTTCGAGCCTAGCCTCTAAAGACAGTATCCTGTAGTGGAATAACTGAGGACATGGAAAGGAGACGTGATCCATGAGCCCCCCCCCCCCCAGCAAACTGGGGGCTGGCGAATAAGCCAGAACTGCAAACAGTCCTGATTGCTTTGAGCCCCCCCACCGCCCGGCAAACCGGGGGCATGCGAATAAGCCAGAGCTGTGAACAGTCCTGAATGCTTTGAGCACCCCCCCACCCCGCAAACCGGGAGCCTGCGAAGAAGCATTGAGTGCTTTGGGCACTGATCCATGAGATGTCCTCAGTATAATCAGAATGGTGGGAACGCAAGGAAATGTCCTTGTGCTACTTCAGTATAATCAAAATAATGGTGGGAACTTTGTGGTGCTTTTGTGCTCAAGGACGAAGCACGGCATGTTTTCAAGAAAGCCAATTATTGCTTGTATAATTAATAAAAACGTTGGTTGCTGCTTTGGCATTTCTGAAATGTTAAGAAAACAAGTCTTAAAATGTAAACGTAGATAACGCTTTAATAAAAGCTATCACAGCAGGACAGACGGCGCTGTTTTGCCTGAGCGAGTGGCAGCCCTCTACTGCTGTGCTTCGGCACAATTCATCCCTTGTGATGAGCTTACTTTCGGCCCTGTCATAAGATAAATTACAACAGTATCCCCTGCTAAATCTTTACAGTTTTTATCAAATCCAGTTTAGGGATTGGGGCAAGGGGTGAGAAATTCGAGCTGAACTAAGAAGCAGTCTGTGAGCTCTAAAGAAAGCATTACTACCTCTCTATGGCTGTGAATGTTTATAAGCACTACTTGTTTTGTCCCAGCTAAACTTTTAACTTCCCTTTGAGTTATTTTTCATCACTGTGGCTCATTCAAAGAATCTCGGACAGCGTTTTGCTCTTCACCTCTGACTTCAGACCTACTTCTCCAATATCTCCTGTCTCTTTACTGCTGATTTCTTTCATCGCCAGTTCCAAAGCCCTAGTTCAGGTTTCCTTTATTTTACATTATAATGAACTCCCACCTCTGAGATGTGGCTGGCTAATCCATTTTGCCTCCAGGGTTGTCTTCCCAAAGGGCCACAGATGAAAAAATTATGTCACCATTCTCCTTGGGAATCTTCCCTGGATTCCCAGGGTATTCAGAATCAGTTCTCCACTCTATGGTGTGCCCATCAAAGTTCTCTATGACAGGACCCCACTTTCCTGTGATAGACAAATCCTCTTCCCAGGCCCTCCAGGTGTCAAACACTCAGGACATCCTGGATAGTCACTCTCTTGTCAATGCAGCATGGGCTTCCACATTCCAGGCCTTTGCTCAGGCTTGTCCTTCTCTTTTGCTTAGTCCTGCTCACCCTTCAAGACTCAGCTTTGGCATCACCATCTGGGAAGTTCCCTCTACTTCCTTTCCAACCAAGTGACCTGCTTCTCTTCTGAATGCACTTGTGGAAATAGTTATAATAGTGAGTGGTGTTCCTCTTTTTTTAACCTTGGAATTATAAAGGATGGGGGAGAGTTGCCTGTACTTGTCTGTTTTGTATTTGTCTGCTTTTGTCTGTCAACTTTCTGCTTACCTTTTAAGGTTAAGCTCAGGTGCCTGCCCCACTGGGAATCCTTCCCCAAACCCCTTGCTCCTCTTTTTCAGTTTTCTCACAACACCTCTGTCATTCTGCTTTGTGTCACTGTGTGGGTTGCAGGTTTCTCTCCTCTACTAGACAGTTAAGGCAATGCTGGAGTGTGAATGACTCCCAGCAGTGTTCCTACAACAGTTGTTGGTGATTCATATATTGCATGTTATAAAAACCAAAGTTTTAAGGTTTATTTTAAGAAATAGTCTTCACAAAGTGAGAGAGTGGCATGGACATATATATAATACCAAACATAAAATAGATAACTAGGGGGAAGCAGCTGCATAGCACAGGGAGATCAGCTCGGTGCTTTGTGACCACCTAAAGGGGTGGGATAGGGAGGGCGGGAAGGAGGGAGACGCAAGAGGGAAGAGATATGGGAACATATGTATATGTATAACTGATTCACTTTCTTATAAAGCAGAAACTAACACACCATTATAAAGCAATTATACTCCAATAAAGATGTTAAAAAAAAGAGAAATGATAAAGGGAGTCCTGAAGGTTGAAATGAAAGGGCAATAGAGAGTAACTTGAAGCCATATGAAAAAATAAAGATCTCAGTAAAGGTAAATACATGGACAATTATAAAAGGCAGCATTTTTGTAAAAATGGTGCATAACCACACTGTTTGTTTTCTACATGATTTAAGAGACTACTACATTAAAAAAAGCAATTATTAATCTAGAAGCTACTATTATTATAACTTTGGTTAGTAACTCCACATTTTGTTATCTACATAATTTGACAGGCTAATGCATTCTTTAAAAATTATTAGCTTAAGTTTTTGAACACACAATGTATAAAGAAGTAATTTTGTGAAATCAACAACTGAAAGAGGTGGGGATGGGGCTATTAAAGGAGAAATTTGTATATGTTATTGAAATTAAGCTGGTGTAAATTCAAATTAGAGTGTAAGGATGTTAAATGAAACCCCCATGGTAACCACAAAGAAAATTGCTATAATATATACACCAAAGGAAATAAGAAAGGAATTGAGAAGCGTGCGCACTGCAACAAAGAGTAGCCCCTGATTGCCACAACTAGAGAAAGCCTGTGCACAGCAACAAAGACCCAACACAGCCCAAAGATAAGTAAAATTAAGAAAAAGAAAAGCTTATGTGACACTGTGAAAGCAATGCTAAGGGATAATTTATAGCTATAAACACATTAAAAAACAAGAAAGATCTCAAGTCAACACCTAACTTTACAACTTAAGGAACCTGTAAAAGAGGAAAAAATTAAATCCAAAGCTAGCAGAAGGAAAGAAATAATAAAGATTAGAGATAAAATGAAATAGAGAATAGAAAAGTGATAGAAAAGCAACAAAACCCAAAGCTGATTCTTGAAAAGATCAACAAAATGGATAAACATTTAGCTAGATGGACTAAGAAAGAAACAGAGGATTCAAATTATTAAAATCAAAACTGAAAGTGAGTACGTTACTACTAATTCTACAGAAATAAAAAGAATTAAAAGAGAGTACTGTGAGCAATTGTATGCCAACAAATTGGATAACCTAAATGAAATGGACAAATTCCTAGAAAAACAAAGCCTACCAAGACTAAACCATGAAGAAATAGAAAATCTGAAGAGACCAATAAATAGTAAAAAGATTGAATCTGTAATCAAAAATCTCCCAAGAAAGGAAATCTCTGGGCCTAATAGCTTTCCCAATGAATTCTACCAAACATTTAAAGAAAAACTGACATCATTCCTTCTGAAGCTTTTCAAAAAAAATTGAAGAGTAGGGAATGTTCCCTAATTCATTCTATGAGGCCAGTCTTATGCTGATCCCAAAGCCAGACAGACACTACAAGAAAAAAAAATCAATCACAGACCCAAATCCCTTATGAACATTGATACAAAAATAGTCAACAAACCAAATTAACAGCATATTAGGATTATACAACACGATCAAGTGGGATTTATTTCTGGAATGCATGGTTGGCTCACCATGAAAACTGAACAGTGTAATGCACCAACTTAACAAAATGAAAGGTCGAAAAGCCAAATGGTCATTTCAATTGATGGAGAAAAAGCATTTGACAAAATTCAACACTCTTTCATGATAAAAAAAAAACTCAACAAACTAGGATTTGAAAGAAACTACCTCAACATAGTAAGATTGATGTATGAAAAACCCACAGAAAATACCATACTCGGTGGTAAAAGACTGAAAACTTCCTCTAAGATCAGACACAAGGCAAGGATGCCCACCTTTGCTACTTCTATTGAAAATAGTGGAAGTCCTGACCAGAGCAATTAGGCAAGAAAAAGAAATAAAAGGCATATAAATTGGGAAAGAAGTAAAATGATCTCTGTTCACAGATAATATGCTCTTATATGTAGAAAACCCTACATTCCATAGAGACACCACAAAAAAAATCCTATTAGAACTAATATACAAATTCAGCAAAGTAGCAAGACATAAGGTCAGCACACAAAAATCAGTTGCATTTGTATGCACTAACAATGAACAATCCAAAAAGGAAATTTAAAAACCAATTGCATTTATAATATCAAAAGGAATAAAAATATTTAGGAATTAACTTCACCAAGGAAGTTAAAAGACTTGTACAATGAAAACTACAAAACATTTCTGAAAGAAAATAAAGACATAAATAAATGGAAAAATAACCCATGTTCATAGATTAGAAAACATAGTTAAGATGTCAGTACTGATCTAGATTCAATGCAATCCTTATCAAAATCCCAATTTTTTTCACACAAAAAAATCCTAAAATTCATATAGAATCTCAAGGGACCTTGAATAGCCAAAACAATCTTGAAAAAGAAGAACAAAACTGGACGACTCACATTTCCTGATTTCAGTCTTACTACAAAGGTACAGTAATTAAACAATATGGTACTGGCATAAAGACAAACATATAAGCCAATGGAATAGAACAGAGAATCCAGAAATAAACCCTTGTATATATGATCAAATGATTTTTGAGAAGGCTATCAAGACCATTCAGTGGGGGAAAAACAGCCATTACAACAAATGGTGCTGGGAAAACTGAATATCCACATGGGAAAGAATGAAGTTGGATCCTTATCTAACACCATATTAAAAAAATAACTCAAAATGGATCCATGACCTAAATGTAAGTTCTAAAACTCTAAGAACATAGGGCAAACACTTCACAATATTAGATTCAGCAATGGTTTCTTGGGTATGACACCAAAAGCATAGGCAACAACAACAACCAAAAAATTTGACAAATTGAACTTGGTGAAAATTAAAAATTTTTGTGCATAAAAAGACACTATCAGGTCTTCCTTGGTGGTGCAGTCGTTAAGCATCCACCTCCCAATGCAGGGGCCATGGGTTCAAACCCTGGTTCAGGAAGATCCCACATGCCATGGAGCAACAAAGGCCGTGTGCCACAACTACTGAGCCTGCGCTCTAGAGCCTGCAATCCACAACTACTGAGCCCACGTGCCACAATTACTGAATCCCGCGCCTAGAGCCCAGGCTCCACAACAAGAGAAGCCACCACAATGAGAAGCCTGTGCACCGCAACAAAGAGTAGCCCCAGCTTGCCACAACTAGAGAAAGCCCACGCACAGCAACGAAGACCCAATGCAGCCAAAAATAAATTAATTAATTTTTAAAAAGACACTATCAATAGAGTGAAAAAGGCAACACACAAAATGGGTGAAAATAGTTGCAAATTCTATATTTGATAAGGGATTAATATCCAGAATATATAGAGAACTCCTAAAACTCAACAACAAAACAACCCAATTAAAAAGTGGGCATGGGACTTCCCTGGCAGTCCAGTGGTTAAGACTTTGTGCTTCCAATGCAGGGGTCATGGGTTCGATCCCTGGTCAGGGAACTAAGATCCCGTAAGCTGCACAGTGCGGCCAAAAAACCAAAAGTGGGCAGAGGACCTGAATAGACATTTTCCAAGGAAGACACACAGATGGACAACAGGCACATGAAAATACACTCAACATCACTAATTGTTAGAGAAATGCAAATCCAAACTACATGTAATACCGCTTCACACTCATTAGCAGAGCTACTATCAAAAAACAGAAAATAACTAGTGTTGGCAAGGATGTGGAAAAATTGGAACCCTTGTGCACTGTTAGTGGGAATGTAAAATGTACAGCCACTATGGAAAAAAGTGTAACAGTTTCTCAAAAAATTAACAGTAGAACTACCATATGATCCAGCAATTCCACTTCTGGATATACATTCAAAAGAATTGAAAGCAGGGTCTTAAAGAGATATTTGTACTCCCATGTTTATAGCAGCTCTTAGAAAGAGCAATAACTCTGTTCTGCTCCTACCAGTACCGGGAATGTGGTCTTTTCAAGTCTGCCACTGAACTGGGGAGTTGGGGGTGGGAGTAGGGTAAGGTAAAATGCCACAGAACTTGTTGTTCGTACTGAGAGTCAGTATATGTTCTTGACTAAATGTTTCCCAGGTAACTGAAAAACTTTGGTTAATTTCCAGAGTTGTGAAAAAGTTGATTTAGACAATATTTTGCCAGTTTTTTCATTGCTTTTATGGAAGGGTGAAATTCCAGGGGTCCTTACTCCTCCATCTTTGCTAATAGTGCTCCCTTTTATCCTTTTTTACATCTTTAGGACCTGCAGTGATTTCACCTCTGTCATTCTTAATCTTAGTGACTAGTGTCTTCTCTCTTTTTTTCCTGATCATTCTGGTTAGAGGTTTCACAATTTTATTGATCTTCTCAAAGAACTAGCTTCTGGTTTCATTGATTTCCTCTATAGATTTTCTGGTTTCTATTTCGTTGATTTCTGCTCTGATCTTTATTATTTCCCTTCTTCTAATCACTTTAGATTTAATTTGCTCGTACGGCTTTTGTTTCTTAAGAAGGAAGCTGAGATTACTGCTTTAAGAGCATTCTTAATTTCTAATATAAATGTTTAGTGCTATAAATGTACCTCTAAATATTTCTTTAGCTGAATCCCCCAATTTTTATATGCTGTGCTTTCATTTTCATTTAGGTCAAAATATCTTATAATTTCAAGTTTTATTTCTTCTTTAACCTACAGATTATTTAGAAGTATGTAATTTAGTTTCAAAACATTTGGGGATTTTCCAGGGATCTTTCTGGTTTTGATGTCTAATTTAATTCAGTTCTGGTCCCAGGCCATACTTTGTGTGATATGAATACTTTTAAATGTATTTCATTGGTTTCATGACCCTGAATATGGTCTATCTTGGTAAATGGGTTACATGTGCTCTTGTAAAGGAAGTGTAGTCTGCTGATATGCTCTATAAATGTCAATGAGGGCAAGTTGGTTGATAGTGTTATCCAAATCTTCTATATCCTTACTTCTTCTCTTCTGTTTACTTATTCTAGTGATTATTGAGAGAAGGGTGTTGAAATATTGGACTGTAATTGTGGATTGATTTATTTCTCCTTGCAGTTCTATCAGGTTTTTCTTGACATTTTTTGAAGCTCTGTTATTAGGTCCCTAAACATTCAGGATTGTTATGTCCTTTTGATGAATTAACCCCTTTATTATTACAGAATGAACCTGTCGAGAGAAAACTGTGACTCTAAGAGTACTTAAAGATTTTACTCAACGGATGTGCATCAGTTAGAAACTTAAGAACAATAAACTTCCCAAGCTGAGGCAGGATTAATTTATATAGGGAAAGAAGGGCATATGACTGTGGTCTGTCCCAGGCTGCAATTTTTCTTATCTGTAACTGCTGAAAATTTGTGGTTGGAACTGTTGAGAGACTGTTCCAGTTTTCCATGCCTTCTTCTCAGGATCATAGGTGCAATCTCATGCCTGCAGCTTTCAGAACAGTTTTTTTGAAAACTGTTTCTGTAATTCTTAAAGTTTTTCAAAGTTCAGGAGAACAGGAGATTGAAAAAAGGGGGAGGGAAGAGAGAAGGGGAGATCAAGATGGCAGAGGAAGAGGATGCAGAGCTCACCTATACCCACAAACACATGAAAAATACATCAACGTGTGGAACAATTCTCACTGAAAACAAACTGGAGACTGGCAGAAAGGCTGTAAAAATGATCCACACAGAATCAGCTAGGAAGGGAAGAGAAGCAAACAGGTTAAGACCTGCACCCCTGAGAGAGGGCACAGAAGATGAAGGGGACTGCACAGGCTCAGAGGTCCTCCCTGGGGAGTGAGAAGTTCAAGCCACATACTGAGCACCCAGCCTTGGGGTCTGACACGGGGAAGACAAGAAACTGGAGCTGGTTTGAAAACCAGTGAGACTAATAGGAGGGCTGTAAGAAACCTACACACCACTCATGAAGAGCATGCACATGCTTGCTTACTCCCCGGAACAAGGGTGGGGAAGCATATTGAAACTACCCAGGACTCTGGCTGGTTTCCCATGACCAACCCAGCATGTGACCCAGCCTGAGCTAAGCATCTGCTCTGGCCCCACTTGCTCCATGGTGCAGCTCTGCATTAGGGTGAGGGCTACCATGGCAGAGGGGAGTGCGCAGTTGTGAGGGACCGAGCTGGCTCAGACCCAGCATGGCATCTAAACAAGGTGAAGGCAGCCATTGCTGGCACTTGCAGGAATGGTCCAGAACAGTGACTGGTGCTGGTACTGCTACAGCCTGTGCCCTGACCCACACCAAGCACCTGCTCCAGCTCCTCTTGCTCCAGTACTGCTCCCCTTTGGGACAAGGGTGCCCGTGCTGGGAGACGGGAGAGCACACACTTAGAGGGAATGGAGCCAGCTCACACCAGACTCTTAGCACTTATGCTCCAGCAACTTAGGACCCACCCCCACCCCTACCCCCACCCCCATCCCCACCCCCACCCCCAACAGGGTGGTGTTGGCCACTGAGCAGAGGAGAAGCCCTAGACCACATCTGGCCCTGGCTCTAGCCCCTCCATTTCCAGCCCCACCTTCTACCAATGTGACAGCTACCAGCACACTCTGGGGGAAGACGTGATTCATGCTCACTGCAGATCCAGCTCTCCCATCAAAGCCACCGGGCACATGAAGACAGTATTGTGATGCTCCCACACAAGGACCCTCCTTCAAGATTGGTATAGGTAACTATTTCACCTAATTTCATAGAGACAGAGGAAGTTAAGCAAAATGAGAAGGCAGAGGAATTTTTTTCAGATGAAAGAACAAGAGAAAACCCCTGAAAAAACAACTAATGAAACAGAAATTATGTATTATTATTAAAGAGTTCAAAGCATTAGCAATAAAATGCTAACCGAATTAAGGAAACAAATATATGAACACAGTGAGAATTTTAACAAGGAACAAGCAAATATTAAAAAGAAACAGGCAGAACTGAAGAATAAAATAACTGAAATGACAAATACACTAGGAGGAATTAACAGCGCACTAGGTGATGCAGAAGAACACATAACTGATGTGGAAGATAGAAAAATGGAAATCACCCAATTAGAACAGCAGACAGAAAGACAAATGAAAAAGAAAACGAAAGCAACATACGAGGTCTATGGGATAATATAAAACATGCCAACATCCGCATTATAGGGCTTCCAGAAGGAGAAAAGAGAGGAAAGGGAATTGAAATGTATTTGAAGAAATTATGGTTGAAAACTTCTGAAACCTAAAGAAAGAAGCAGATATCCAGGTACAGGAAGCACAGAGGGTCCCAAACAAGATGAAGCCATACAGACTCACACCAAGATATATCATAATTAAAATGGAAAAAGTTAAAGATGAAGAGAGGACTCCAAAGGCGGCAAAGAAAAATGGAGTCAGTTACAAGGGAACCCCCATAAGGATCTCAGCTGATTTCTCTTCAGAAACTTTGCAGGCCAGAGGGAGTGACATGATATATTCAAAGTCCTGAAAGGGAAAAACCTGCAACTTAGGATACCCTACCCAGCAAGATTACCATTTAGAATAGAAAGAAAGATAAAGAATTTCTCAGACAAGCAAAAGCTAAAGGAATTCAGCAATATTAACCTCCCTAAAAGAAATATTGAAGGGTTTTCTCTAAAAAGAAAAGAAGCAAGAATCTATTGGAAAGGAAAAATCACAATAGGAAAGGCAAATATATAAAACGATTGATGATCACTTAAATAAGCCAGTACATAGATTAAAAAACAATCAAAAAAAATTTTGTAAAAGCAATTGTAAATACAATTAACAGCAAAAGGATAAGCATGAACATGTAAAATAGAACATCAAAATCACAACATGTGGGGGAGGGAAGTACAAAATGTACATCTTTTAGAATGTGTGTGAACTTAAATGATTATCAGTTTATAGCAAGTAGATACAATTATGGGTCAACATATATGAATCCCACGGTAACCACAAATCAAAAATCAACAATAGATACACAAAAAAACAAAAAGAAAGGAACTCAGGCATACTAGAAAAGAAAATCATCAAACCACAAAAAGAAAAAGAAATGAACAAAGAACTACAAGAAAATGAGAAACAAGGAATTAAATGGTAATAAATACATACCTATCAATAATTACTTTAAATCTCAATGGACTAAATACTCCAAACAAAACAGCGTGGCTGACTGGATAAAAAAACAAGACCCTTCAATATGCTGCCTACAAGAGACTTCAGGGTGAGAGAACACACACAAAATGAAAGTGAGGGCATGGAGAAAGTTATTTTGTGCAAATGGAAATGACAAGAAAGCAGGGCTAGCAATACTCGTATCAAAATACACTTTAAAACAAAGGCTATAATGAAAGACAAAGAAGGGCATTATATAATGATAAAGGGATCAATAGAAGAAGAGGACACTACACTCGTTAACATATATGTGCCCAATACAGGAGCACCTAAACATGTAAAGCAAATACTGACAGACATAAAGGAAGAAATTGACAATAGTACAATAAGAGTAGGAGACTTTAATGCCCCACTGACATCAACGGGCAGATCACTGAGACAGAAAATCAATAAAGCAATAGAGGTCCTAAATGACACAATAGACCAGTTGGACTTAATTGATATCTACAGGGCACTACGTTCAAAGAAAGCAGAATACACATTCTTTTCAGGTGCAAATGGAACGCTCTCCAGGATAGATCACATACTAAGTCACAAAACAAGACTCAACAAATTTACGAGGATAGAAATTACTTCAAGTATGTTTTCTGACCACAAATGCACAAAGCTAGAAAATAACTACAGAAAGAAAAAGGGGGAAAGAACAAACACGTGGAGACTAAACAACATGCTATTAAAAAAAAGTCAACAATGAAATCAAAGAGGAAATCAGAAAATACCTCAAGACAAATGAAAATGAAAACACAATTTTCCAAAATCTGTGGGATGCAGCAAAATCAGTTCATAGCAGTACTGACCATTCTCGAGAAATAAGAAAAATCTCAACTAAACAACCTAGCCTACCACATAAAAGAATTAGAAAAAGAAGAACAAACAAAGCCCAAAGTCAGAAGTAGGAAGGAAATAATAAAGATCAGAGAGGAAGTAAATAAAATAGAGATAAAAAAACCAAAAAGGTAAATGAAACCAAGAGCTGGGTGTTAAAAAGGATAATGAAACTGATAAACTTTTAGCCAGGTTCACAAAGAAGAAATAAGAGAGGACCCAAATAAAAAAAAATAAGAAATGAAAGAAGAGAGATAATAATGATATCACAGAGATTTAAAAAATCATAAGAGAGGGCTTCCCTGGTGGCACAGCAGTTGAGAGTCTGCCTGCCGATGCAGGGGACACAGGTTCGTGCCCCGGTCCGGGAAGATCCCACATGCCACGGAGCGGCTGGGCCCGTGAGCCATGGCCGCTGAGCCTGCCCGTCCGGAGCTTGTGCTCCACAACGGGAAAGGCCACAACAGTGAGAGACACGCGTACCGCAAAAAAAAAAAAAAAAAAAAAAAAAAATCATAAGACAACACTGTGAACAGTTATATGCCAACAAATTGGACAACCTAGAAGAAATGGACAAATTTCTTGAAACATACAGCCTGCCAAGACAGAGTCAAGCAGAAACACAGTTTGAACAGACTGATCACTAGAAGTGAAACTGAATCTGTAATTAAAAAATATAAAACTTCCAGGAGGACCTTCAAGATGGCGGGGGAGTAGGACATGGAGATCACCTTCCTCCCCACAAATACATCTAAAATACATCTACACATGGAACAACTCCTACAGAACACCTACTGAACGCTGGCAGAAGACCTCAGACTTACAGAAAGGCAAGAAAATCCCCACGTAGCTGGGTAGGGCGAAAAGAAAAAAAAAGAAAAAAAACAGAGACAAAAGAATAAGGACGGGACTTGCCCCTCTGGGAGGGAGCCGTGAAGGAGGAAAAGTTTCCACACGCTAGGAAGCCCATTCACTGGCGGAGATGGGGGGGTGGCGGGGTGGAAGCTTCGGAGCCATGGAAGACAGCGCAGCAACAGGGTTGCGGAGGGCAAAGGAGAGAGAATCCCGCACAGAGGATTGGTGCCAACCAGCACTCCCCAGCCTGAGATGCTTGTCTGTTCAGGGCAGGTGGGGGCTGGGCACTGAGGCTCAGGCTTCGGAGGTCAGACCCCAGGGAGAGGACTGGGGTTGGCTGCGTGAACACAGCCTGAAGGGGGCTAGTGCACCACAACTGAGGGAGTCTGGGAAAAAGCCTAGGCCTTCCTGAGAGGCAAGAGACCATTGTTGCAGGGTGCTCAAGGAGAGGGGCAATCCCACCATAGGAGCTTCTACCTACATGCACTCACAGACAGCAGGGCATCACCCATGCGAGCTGCAGCTGCTACCTAGGATCCCAGAGGCGGGTGCGACGGCTGCC
Source organism: Phocoena phocoena (assembly GCF_963924675.1). Taxonomy (NCBI): domain Eukaryota; kingdom Metazoa; phylum Chordata; class Mammalia; order Artiodactyla; family Phocoenidae; genus Phocoena; species Phocoena phocoena. The sequence continues at coordinate 41,950,903 of NC_089240.1, read as the reverse complement.
GCCGCTGCCGCCGAGGGTCCTGGGAGCAAGTGCAGGTCACTGCCCACACCCTCCTGGGAGCCTGTGCTGCCCACCACTGCCAAGGGTCCCATTATCTGGGGCCAACTTCCCTGGGAGAATGCATGGCATGCCTCAGGCTGTAGCAACTTCCTGCTGGCCTCTGCCACTGCAGGCACTCCCCCCACACCCCAACTGTGACAGCTGTATCCCTCCCTCTCCCCGGCCTGAGTGAGCAAGTGAGCCCTAATCAGCCTCTGCTTTCACCCCTCTTGGCTGGGCAGGAACAGATGCCTGAGGGTGGCTGACAGGCAGAGGAAGGGCCAAAACCAAAGGTGAACTCCAGGGCCTGTGCGACCAAAGAAGAGAAAGGGAAATCTCTCCGTGCAGCCACAGGAGCAGCGGATTAAACCCCTGCAATTGGCTTGGTAAAACCTGAATCTGTGAAATATCTGAAGAGAAAACGAGTGTTCCCACAATCGAGACTGTGGACTTTGGGGGCAACTGTGGACTTTGGAGACAAGTACATGCAGGAGTAAGGCCAGATCAGAGTCTGAGCTGGCCCCACAGTGCCACAGCAGGTCCAGAGACCTACCTAGAAGTATTGGAGGACCATTGTTTGGGCGTGCGCAAGGAGAGGGGATTCAGAGCACCGCCTAAACGAGCTCCAGAGACGAGCGTGAGCCGCAGCTATCAGTGTGGACATGAGAGATGGGCATGAGATGCTAAGGCTGCTGCTGCAGCCACCAAGAAGCCTGTGTGCAAGCACAGGTCACTATCCACACCTCCTCTCCCGGGAGCCTGTGCAGCCCGCCACTGCCAGGGTCCCGGGATCCAGGAACAACTTTCCCAGGAGAACACACAGCGCGCCTCAGGCTGTTGCAATGTCACGCCGGCCTCTGCCACCACAGGTTTGCCCCGCATTCTGTACCCCTCCCTCCCCCTGGCCCGAGTGAGCCAGAGCCCCCTAATCAGCTGCTACTTTAACCCTAAACTGTCTGAGCGAAGAACAGACACCCTCAGGCGACCTACACGCAGACGTGGGGCCAAATCCAAAGCCAAACCCCAGGAGCCATGTAAAAAATAAGAGAAAGGGAAATTTCTCCCAGCAGCCTCAGGAGCAGTGGATTAAATCTTCACAATCAACTTGCATCTCTGGAATACCTGAATAGACAACGAATCATGCCAAAATTGAGGTAGTGGACCTTGGGAACAACTGCAGACTTGGAGTTTGCTTTCTGCATCTAATTTGTTTTGTTTCTGGTTTTATGTTTATCTTAGTTTAGTATTTAGAGTATATTACCATTGGTAGATATCTTTATTGATTTCGTTACTCTCTTCCTTTATTTATATATATATTTTTTTCCTTTTTCTCCTTTTGTGAGTGTGTATGTGTATCCTTTGTGTGATTTTGTTTGTATAGCTTTGCTTTTACCATTTGTCCTAGGGTTCTGTCTGTCCGTTATTTTTTGCTTTTGTTTTTTTTTTTAGTATAGCTTTTAGGGCTTGATATCATTGGTGGATTTGTCTTCTTGGCTTGGCTGCTCTCTTCTTTCTTTCTTTCTTTTTTTAAAAAATTTTTAATATTTTTTTATTTTAATAACTTTATTTTATTTTTTTCTTTCTTTTCTCCTTCCTTCTTTCTCTCTCTATCTTTCTTCCTCCCTCCCACCCTCCTTCCCTGCCTCCCTCCCTCTCTCCCTCTCTCTCTCTCTCTCTCTCTCTCTCTTTCTTTCTTTCTTTCTTTCTCCCTTTAATTCTGAGCCGTGTGGCTGACAGGGTCTTGGTGCTCCAGCCAAGTGTCAGGCCTGTGCCTCTGAGGTGGGAAAGCCGAGATCAGGACATTGGACCACCAGAGACCTCCCAGCTCCACGTAATATCAAACGGTGAAAGCTCTCCCAGAGATCTCCATCTCAAAGCTAAGAGCCAGCTCCATTCAACAACCAGCAAGCTACAGTGCTGGACACCCTACAACTAGCAAGGCAGGAACACAACCCCACCCATTAGCAGAGAGGCTGCCTAAAATCATAATAAGGTCACAGACACCCCAAAACACCACCGGACACGGTCCTGCCCACCAGAAAGACAAGATCCAGCCTCATCCACAAGAACACAGGCACCAGTCCCCCCCACCAGGAAGCCCGCACAACCCACTAAACCAACCTTAGCCACTGGGGGCGGACACCAAAAACAACGGGAACTACGAACCTGCAGCCTGCAAACACAGTAAGTTAAGCAAAATGAGAAGACAGAGATATACACAGCAGATGAAGGAGCAAGGTAAAAACCCACCAGACCAAACAAATGATGAGGAAATAGGCAGTCTACCTGAAAAAGAATTCAGAGTAATGATAGTAAAGATGATCCAAAATCTTGGAAATAGAATGGAGAAAATACAAGAAACGTTTAACAAGGACCTAGAAGAATTAAAGCGCAAAGAAACAATGATGAACAACACAATAAATGAAATACAAAATTCTCTAGAAGGAATCAATAGCAGAATAACTGAGGCAGAAGAACAGATAAGTGACCTGGAAGATAAAATAGTGGAAATAACTACCACAGAGCAGAATAAAGAAACAAGAATGAAAAGAATTGAGCTCCCAGCCCCGCCCACCCCGGCGGGTGAGCAGACAAGCCTCACGGGCTGATGTTGAACTATCCTTGCGTCTCTGGAATAAACCCCACTTGATCATGACTTCTTTAGAACTACAAGCTCCTGAACTGCTTTGGTCCACTGATCTTCTTTCTAAGTTACAAGAGAAGACAGCTTTGCCAAATCTTTTATTTCAAAACATTGAACTTCTGTTTTCCACCTTCCAAGGGTTTCCAGAAAGGAAGCAAAACCACAGACTTGTCAACTGTCAGAGAGTTTAGATACTTCAAGTTCTGAAAGTGAAGCAGAGAGTGAACCAGAACAAGTTTCTGGTTACAACAGACTACTTGCCACATTAAAGGATGTTTCCAAGGAAGATGAGGAGGAGGAAGAGGAAGAAGACCGTGTTATAGATGAGACAGAAATGAATCTTGAAGATGGCGATAGTGACATCAGTGTGGAGGAAGAGACGGCAGTAGCATCTACTGACATGCAGAAGAATGCGGCCTTACCTGCTGACCCTAAGGGAAAAGATGGGCACGGGCCACCTGGCACATCAGAGGAATCCCCAGAGGAGTTTACAGACGCAAAACATGAGTCACTCTTCAGCCTAGAAACCAACTTTCTCCAAGAGGAAAGAGAAGGCAACTGTTCTCTGAAAGCATTACAAGATCCATTTGCACAACATGTAAACAAAGAACTGAAAGAAAAAGAGATCCAGGCTGTTGCCACAAATCCCAAAACTACCCACCAGCTAAAATCGCCCATCCTGGGCCAGCGTGTCTTTTCATGCAGGTTTCGACAGTTGGAAACCGGAAACCTTTAAACCCCCAAAGGACATTGACTTAAAGTCACTTCATCTCCAGAAGCCTCTGGAATCCACCTGGATCAAGACCAACAGCCAGTTCCTCTCTGGTCCCCCAAATTCAAGTAGCCCCTTCACACCCCTCCAGAAAGAGCTCTTCTTAATTATGAATTCTTACCGGGACCTCTTCTACCCAGAAAGGACTGCCCTGAAGAATGGGGAAGAGATCCGCCACGTGTACTGCCTGCATGTGATAAATCACGTCCTCAAAGCCAATGCCCAGGTGCTTACCAACAACAGCAGATGCCGAAGCCAGAAACTTGGGGTGGGTGATGATGATGACTTCAGGGACCAAGGGCTAACGAGGCCCAAGGTGCCATTCCGGGAAGCTGCTTTGCGGGTGGTACAGCTCTTCATCAGTCTTCTTGAGGGCGACAGCAAGAAGAAAATAATTGTAAGCAACAAAAAGAGGTTTAATGGAGAGTATGGCTCAGATCCCGAGGAGAGACCACCCAACCTGAAGAGGCCTGAGGATTATGAAGCTGTATTTGTCGGCAACATCGATGACCACTTCAGGACTGGAGTGGCAATACTGCAGAGAAGCATCCGACTTTATGCCCCCTTCTATTCGTCAGACATCCTCATTGCCTCCCCTCTGGGCTTGAGGACCATCATTGGTGGAGAAGGAGAGAAGAAGAGAGAGTTTGACTTTCTGTCTTCTATTGAGCTTCTCATCATTGATCAAGCTGACATTTCCCTGATGCAGAACTGGGAGCATGTCTTGCATTTGATGAACCACATGGACCTACTGCCCTTGGACTCACATGGGGTGGACTTTTCTCGAGTGTGCATGTGGAGCCTCAATAATTGGTCCAAGTACTATCGTCAGACGCTGCTGTCTGGGGCCCTGCAGGATGCCCAGATCAACTCTGTGTTCATCAAATACTGCGTCGATGTGCAAGGCCAGGTGGCTGTGAGGAACGTCCCGATGACAGGCTGCATCAGTCATGTCCTGGTGCAGCTCCCACATGTCTTCCAGAGGATGGAAGCTGAAAACCTAGCTTCAGTGATTGATGCCAGGTTTAACTTTTTTGTCAACAAGATTTTGCCTCAGTATCGTGATGCAGTCATGTCTCACACGCTTATCTACGTCCCCTCCTACTTTGACTTTGTGCATCTCCGAAATTACTTCAAGAAGGAGGAACTGAACTTCACTCATATCTGCGAGTACGCCCAGAAGTCTGGTGTCTCCAGGGCCAGAGACTTCTTCCTTCAAGGAGAGAAGCAGTTCCTGCTCCTCACAGAGTGCTTCCATTTCTACAAAAGATACACAATAACAGGCATCAGGAACCTGATTTTCTATGAACTGCCAACATATCCCCACTTCTACAGTGAAGTCTGTAACGTGCTGCAAGCCACCACCCGAGGAGAGGAAGCTGCCTGGACCTGCACTGTCCTCTACTCCAAGTACGATGCCCAGAGGTTGGCTGCTGTGGCCGGGGTGGAGCGGGCTGCACAGATGCTGCAGTCCAAGAAGAACGTCCACCTCTTCATTACTGGAGAGAGATGAGAATTGGTTGGACAGGAAATGGTGTTTGGTGTGATATGTCATGCTTGGTTCTGTGTCACTTGGACCTGATTCTGATCACTTACACAAAGAAGGGCTGCAACAAGGAAGGAGCACCAGGCAGGTTCTTATCAGATACTTCTTTCTTTTCAGATCATATATACCTGAAAAGTTCAGTGTAAACCAGATTTTGGTAAAACCCATCTTTCAGAGGTCAGGGGAGAGCTCATGGGACTCTGAGAAGTTGATAGAAGGAATCTTCTACTTGTGAATTTTTTTGGACGCCATAAATTCTTTTGTTGTGACTTCACCTCTAATTTATTACACTTGGTAAATTCTTTAAAAAAAAAGAATGAAAAGAATTGACTCAATCTACACTACCAGCTCTGCAGGGGTAGTGTGAAAGCAGCATAGACAATATGTAAACAAATGAGTGTGGCTGTGTTTCAATAAAACTTTATTTATAAAAACTGGTGGTGGGCCAGATTTGGCCTGTGGGTTCTAGTTTGCTGATCCCTGATATAAAGAGCTCTTAAAAATTGAGAAACGTGGGCCTAAAAACCTCATTTTAAAAATGTGGGAGCAACCTAAATGTCCATTGACAGATGAATGGATAAAGAAGATGTGGTACATATATACAATAGAATACTACTCAGCCATCAAAAAGAATGAGATAATGCCATTTTCAACAACAGCGATGCAACTAGAGATTATCATACTAAGTGCAGTAAGTCAGAGAGAGAAAGACAAGCACCACATGATATCACTTATATATGAAATCTAAAACATGACACGAATGCATCTACGAAACAGAAACAGATTCACAGACGTAGAAAACAGACTTGTGGTTTCCAAGGGGGATGGAGGGTGGGGGAGGGATGGAGTAGGACGTTGGGGTTAGCATATGCAAGCTATTATATATGGAATGGATAAACAATGGAAAAAAATATTTAAAAAAGAATGTATGTATATGTATAACTGAATCACTGCTGTACAGCAGAAATTAACACAACATTGTGAATCAACTATACTTTAATAAAAAACAAATTTAAAAAATGGGAAGACATGAACAGGTAATTCACAAAAAGAGAAAGAGATGTACGATGGCCACCAAATATATTTTTAAAGTTCAAACTTACTTACAATTAGCAAAATGCACATTAAAATAACACCGAGATGCCATGTCTCATCTATCAGACTGGTAAAAATTAAAAGTGTGACAATATATTATGTTGGTGAGGCTGTGGGGTAAAAAGCACTCTAGTATATTTCTGTTGGGAACACAAACTGGTTCGATCCTTCTGGCGAGGAATTGGGTAATATCTAACTAAACTACATTTGTTCTTACCTCTTGAGTCAGCAATCCTACATCTAGAAATCCACCTTAAAGATCTCCAACAGCGCTTCCCTGGTGGCGCAGTGGTTGGGGGTCTGCCTGCCAATGCAGGGGACACGGGTTCAGGCCCTGGTCTGGGAGGATCCCACGTGCCGCGGAGCAGCTGGGCCCGTGAGCTACAAATACTGAGCTCTGCGCGTCTGGAGCCTGTGCTCCGCAGCAGGAGAGGCCGCGACAGTGAGAGGCCCGCGCACCGCGATGAAGAGTGGCCCCCGCTTGCCACAACTAGAGAAAGCCCTCGCACAGAAATGAAGACCCAACACAGCCAAAAATAAATAAATAAATTTATAAAAAAAAAAAAAAAAAAAGATCTCCAGCAAAAGGAAGACTATGAATGGATATGGAGTGATTTCATATTGTTAAATGAAGAAAGTGAAGCTTTAAAGAGTGTCTAGAAAGAAGGGGATATAAGAAGACATACATGTCCTTGCAAAAGAAATACAGGAGGATACACTTGAAACTAAAGAGCTCACTTACCCACAGGGGATGGGTGGGAAAGGGACAGGATAGTAGGGACAAGGAGATAAGTGACGCTTCTCTGAATATACCTTTTTGTGTAGCTTTGACTCATGAAACCATACTGTTTCACATCCTCCAAAAAAATTAACTACAATGTGGGGTGAACCCTAAATGACATATAAGCTAACAAATGAACATACCTATATTAAAAATGAATAGTATAACGGCACTGAAGAGGATGGGAAAGGAAAGAAATTAGCCTAAGTATTTCAGTTATCAGTAGAGGGCATAGAAAGACACTGGAGGAGGAAGAGACTTCTCTTCCTAGTTCTGGTGTGCTGCTCTCACCAAGTTCCTGCAGCACCCATGGCTTCTGCAGTGCATCCCTAGGTGGACAGCAGCACCCAGCGGCCATAAGCATGTGGCACATCCCATAAACGTCTTCCTCCATCATCCCAGAGGGCAGACTTCCATCAAGCCCTGCCAACGAGCTCAGCAAACTTCTCTGCCATCCAATGGGTCTTGGTCGTGCCCTTTCCAATTAGATCAAGTTCTAAGCCGGGGTGGAGAGATGGGGAGTGGCCTCTTTCTCAGGTGCTTTATCTCAGCACTAGGGATAAAGGCTACTCCCTATATTTGCTATTCTTTGGAGTGCTCTTTACCTCTTAGTAGCCAATCTCCCATTACTCCAATTCCCTGTTATAGTTAATTACTTATATTAAACATGCTCTCTTCAAACTCCTGTGTGATTTCTGTCTCTTGATTGGGCTCTAAGAATAAACTAGGTAACACTGGAGTGTTCTGACTAGTCAGTGAGCACATTTAGTGCCCAGATCCTGTTTCTCAATACCATTCTCCAATAAAAGGAGTTAGGGCTTCTTGGAGAAGTGGTTGAGTCCAGGGCTGGAGCAGGGAAACTACAAGATGAACCTGAAACATCTTGTGGTGCCAAAAAGTAAGAACGTACTCAAAAAAGGCAGGGCGTGTCAAAAAGATACAGAAGCCAACCCAGAGGAGCTCCTAATGGCCAAAGCTAGAAATCTGAGCAACAAAACATAAACAATAGTATTGGATTATAACCCATGAAATAAAAATGAATATCCATAAGTCCATACTGATATAAATACATGATTGAATAAATTAATAAATGGGAGAGATGAGACAGATAACTTGGAGAATTTCAAATAATGTGTGTAGATATTTCCCCGTCCAGGAAGTAGTGGTTAACATCCTCTCCCCATCCCTGGGTGTGCTTAGTGACTTGCTTCCTAAGAGTGGAGTATAGAAAGGGGGTGGGGAGTAACTTTATAGTGGAGAAAGCTGGCAAACCTCTGCCAAGGCAGTGATCAAGGTTAACATTATTGGGGATAAGTCAGGTTCATAGCATGTACCCCTGATATGAAGTGATGAGAATGGCACTTCACTTCTGTGGTATTCTTCCCAAAATCTCAAACCCTAGTCTGGTAATGAGAAAAGTGTCAGATAAAACCAACTGAAGAATGTTCTATCAATCACTTGACCAGCACTCCTAAAAACTGTCAAGGTCATCACAAACAAGGAAAGCTTGAGAAACTCACAGTCTAGGGGAAGCCAAAGAGACATGATGAATAAATGTAATGTGGTGTCCTGGATGAGATCCTGCAACAGAAAAAAAAAAACATTAGTTTAAAACCAAAGAAATGCAAAAAAAGTGTGTAGTTTAGTTAACAGTAATGTACCAATGTTGGTTCCTTAGTTGTGACAAACATACCATAGCAATGTAGGATGTCAACGATAGGGAAAACTATCTTTGAGACTTTTCTATAAATCGAAAGCTATTCTAGATTTTTTAAAGTTTATTTAAACAATAAATAAAGGACACATTAGCCAACCTGAAGGAGCTCCAAATGGTCACAGCTGGGAGAATGTGAGCAACACGATCAATAATGCTAGTTCAGTAGCTCCCCCCTTATCCATGGGGGATATGTTCCAAGATCCCCAATGGATGCCTGAAACCCCATATTGTACCGAACCTTATACATACTATTTTTCCCTATACACATACATGCCTATGATAAAGTTTAATTTATAAATTAGGCACAGTAGAGAATAGCCAAACTGCCAGCATCACTACTCCTGCACTTTGGGGCCATTATTAAGTAAAATAATGGTTACTTGAACACAATCACTGCTATATTGCAACAAACGGGTGGGATGCACTGGATGAAGGGATGATTCACAGCCCCAGGCAGGACGAAGCGGGATGGCGGGAGATTTAATCACACCACTCAGAATGGCACACAATTTTAAAACTTATAAATTGTTGGTTTCTGGAATTTTCCATTTAATATTTTTGGACCACATTGGACCATGGGTAACTGAAACTGTGGAAAACTAAACTGCGGATAAGGAGGGGCTACTGTATTGGAGGATAACCCAGAGAATAAAATAAATATCCATGAGTCCATACTGATATAAATTAAAAAGTGAATAAAAAGACAATAAATAAGTGAGAGGGGAGGGACAGCTCTTTCTTAGAGAATAATCCCAATTAATAAATGTAGAAGGAATGAAGGAAATACAAAACCACTATTGGGCAAACACCACGGTAATAATTGTTGTAGGCAAGATCCACTGATAAATGCTAAAATTAGTGGGCAAAAGATTGAATAGAAACAGAATATTCGCATAGTCTCAAAGTATCTTCCCCAAGGTATTTATTAAGTACAATGCGAAAAATAGAAACTTTACAATGGAGAAACCAGCAGATATTACCTTAACCAAGTGATCAAGGTTAACATCGACATCACGTACCTCCTCAAGAAGTGCACTGAGGACATTTCTGTGGCATTCTTGCTAAAATGCAAAACCACAATCTAATCATGAGAAGATAACAGACAAACCTAAGTTGAGAGACATTCTACAAAATACCTGAACTGTACCTTTCAAAAGTGTCAAGGTCATTAAAGACAAGGATAGACAGAGGAACAGTCAAAGGTTGGAGAAGATCTTGAAACAAAAAGAACACTAGTGGGAAAAATGGTGAAATTTGAATTAGGTCTATAGCTTATTTAACAGTATTGAGCTGGGGGAAAGCAGCTCTGGTGGGGATCAACTGAGCATGTGCACAGAGCCAGTGAGGACTGAAGGGCCTGTGCGGGGCATCAGGGGGTAGCGTCTCCCTGACTGGGGCCTGTGGTCACCTCCACCCAGACCTCGCTCGCAGACACCCTGCAGGGAGCTGCCTCCCCCTCCTCTAGGCTGTGGGGCTGACCCTCCCATCTCACCTTTCCTCCATCGGCTGCATCACATTTTCCACTGAAACAGGAAGGGCTCTGGATGTGGGACACCAGCCACGTGGTGTTCATGCAGCAGGAAGATGGTGACCTGTCTCAGGGACACCAAGTCTGGAATTTGCCTCTGCCCTGAGGCCCTGGTGATCAATATCAGGTACCTCATTTAATTTTCACTGCAACCTTGTCAGCTACCTGACAATGATCATCATTAGGACCATTTGACAGTAGAAGCAGCTGAAGCACAGTGAGGTGAAGTCGGTTGCCCAAGGTCACACTGCTAGCAAGTAGAAGGACCAGGAAATACTTGAGCCAAGTTCTGCTGACTCCAAAGTGCCCATACTCAGTCATTCTGCGATTGTTTTTTTTTTTTTTGGCCGTGCCACGCGGCATGTGGGATCTTCCCCAACCAGGGATCAAACCCATGCCCTCTACATTGGGAGCGCAGAGTCTTAACCACTGCACCACCAGGGAAGTCCCTGTCACTCTGCGATTCTGAACCCCATTCAAGGTTGGCTCCCAATAAACAATATTCCTATTTTCCATTGTCTTCAAAGTGCTCAGGCTGACGGGAGACAACATCTTGTGTGCATAAACTGAGCTTCTGCATGTTTCAGTGCACATCCAGGGCAACCTACCTGGTCCTCCCTCTTCTGACAGAGATGAAAACTCAAACTCACCCTCCCCACCCACTTCTTAGACACTGAAAACCAGGTGTGCACCAGGTCCTCCAGTGATTGACGAACTCAGGAAAGTTGATCTCTGGTCACGTGAGGTCCCAAATCCCTGGGACCATGCCCCTGATTCCTCTGGCTGCCAATCATTCACTGACCAGCAGAAGCCACCCGTGGCTGAACTACAGGGACTGCCAGTGGACACTTCAAAGTCCCCCAATCACTGGCATGGCCAGACTCTTCATATCACTAATCCACAGTGATGACCACAGGAACCCTGAAGAATGCCCAACACAGGCACACCAGTGCCACACCCCCAGCAGGTTTCCAATCATCCATATTCCCAGACTACCAGTTACTGACCCACATAGTTTCTAAAACCGAAACTATGGAGCAGCCAAACACTGAGCTTTCCTGAAGGATGTTATGACTTTCATTTCAGAAACCAACTCATTGCCTTTCATGGATGTGCATAGCTACATTATTCATAATAGCTCCAAACTATCCAACAACAGGTGACTAGTTTAACAACCGTTGGTACATCCATACAATGAAATACTATTCAGCAATAAAAAGGAACAAAAAACTGATACATGCAACAGCATGGAGGAATCTCAAAAGCAATATGCTGTGTAAAAGAAGCCACAAAGAAAAGAGTACAATCTGTATGATTCCATTTACTTGAAGTTTTAGAAAAGCAAAACTAATCTATTGTGATAGAAGTCAGAATAATGGTTACTAATGGGTGGGGAGGATTGACTGGGAAGAGATCATGATGAAACCTTCTGGAGTGATAGAAATATCTTGGTAGGGGTTGAGGCTACATGGGTCTATATATTTGTGAAAACTCAACACCCTACATACCCTAAGATGGTAGCATTTTATTGTATGTAAATTATACCCCAATAAAGAAAATAATCAGAAATATTGTGGGAATGTTTATTTCGGATCTGTTTGTACCAGCAAGATAGTTACTTGTATGCACGTCTATGTAAAATCCGCCGGATACTGACTCTTGGGAAAAGATCTGCTGGGAACCAACGGAAATGGAGACCATGGGAAGAGACTGACAAACAGCTCCCACTGTTCCACCTTATTGCAGCCCTCTCTCCTTGAGTGAGGATTTTTCTTGCACACAAACCAAGTAAGTTGTGGGGAACCATGCACCTTAAAAAGTTCAGAGATGAAATGTCCTCTCAGTTACTGTAGGAGGCTTTCCAGTGTCATTCATTCAGCACATATTTATGGCACTAACCCTGGTCCAGGCATTGTTGAGGTGTGAGGAAGACAGCATCAAACAAAATGGAGGGCTTCCCTAGTGGCAGCGCAGTGGTTGAGGGTCCGCCTGCTGATGCAGGGGACGCGGGTTCGTGCCCCTGTCCGCGGGGATCCCACGTGCGGCGAAGCGGCTGGGCCCGTGAGCCATGGCCGCTGAGCCTGCGCGTCCGGAGCCTGTGCTCTGCAACAAGAGAGGCCACAGCAGTGAGAGGCCCGCGTATCACAAAAAAAAAAAAAAAAAAAAAATACAAAAAACAACAAAAAAAAAATGGATCCATCCCCTCTACTCAGGCAGCTATCACTCAGTCCCCAACGCCTTCAGGTGAGACTTCAGGCAGGGAGAGGACCACAGAGGAAGATCCCATGGGTGCAAACGTTAGAAAATTAGAATCTGTCAAAGCATCAATATGCTTGGGAAAAACAGACCTATGCCTCTTGGAAAAGGTGTGGGTTACTATTATTCTGAGGTAAATCCTGTGTTCTAAGTTTTGTTGTTTTTTAAAAAACTTTTCTTTTATTGAGGGATAATATACACAGTAAGGTATATAATGTGCTCACATATTAAGTGTACAATTTGATGAGTTTTGACAACTCATTCAAATCAGAATATAGAATAGTCCCCAGAAGTCTCCCTCATGATACTTCTGGTCTATACACCGCCTCCAACCTGAGGTAACCACTGACCTTCTTTATGTCACCATGGACTAGATTTGCCTGTTCTAGAGTTTCAGGTAAACATACAGTACAGAGGCATGCATATGGAGTTATAGAGTGATATGGAGTTTAGATATATGGGGTCACACAGTATGGTCTTTTGCGTCTGGCTTCTTTCACTCAGCATAACACTTTTGAAACTCATTTGTATTGTATGTCAGCACTTTTGCTTCTTTTTATTGCTGAGTAATTAGCCACTGTATGGATGTATCACAATTTGTTTATCCATTCACCAGCTGATGGATATTTGGACTGTTTCCTGTTTTGCCCTATTACGAATGAATTCTAAGACTTACCAGATGCATTATAACTCCATCCTTGACTTCTTTCTTGCATTATAGATGGTCGGGAGGAAAAACAGGAAGCCCAAAGTCACTGAAAGAGAAAGAAAATGCAACTTGGAAAGGAATGTGGTTGTGAAGCTGGCCATGGTCCTCATGGCTAATACAGGGGAGCTAGAAAGATAAACAAACTAATAAAAAAGTTTCGCCAGGGTTTTAAAAAATTTTTTTACCAACTTCAGGAAAGGAGAGTGAGAGCTTTCCAGAACAAGTCCCCCCAACAAGGTGTCAAAGTGAAGGGATTTCTGCACCCCACAAAGCAGGGCTTTTCTGTGATATATTATGGGTAGGTTGGACAGGGAGAGATCCTACGTCCAGTTACATGTTCAGCTGATGAGAATAGAAAATGTTAGGAAAAGACAAAGAGGCAGAGGACCTAGGCACAAGCATTCCAGATCCCAATTAGGGCATAATTATGTTCAGTCTTTCCCAGAGCTTATGGGACATAACTCTTGGGGTGGCAATGAGGAAGAGAGAAAACACTTGGAGTACCTCATCCTACATAATTGGCCACAAGTGAACGTAGTGTCCACATTCTGCTATTATAAATATGTCATTCCTGTTGCACATATTATGAAAACTTCATGTGACAGCTCTGTTTTCCATGGCCCAGGGCACTCATAAGCCCCTCACAGAATAACAGTGACCTGCTGAGAGCCTAGAAAGGTAATGGGATTTGGGAAGGGAGATCCCGCTGAACCTTGGCATTTCATCTAGGCAGAACCAGCGATGGAAGTGATGGGCAGAATAAACTTTCCAACACATGCACTATATAGTTTATTCCCAACTATATCCCCAAGGGATAAAGATTTTTATTGCCGTTTTACTAATGAGAAAACTATAGCTTATAACTGAACCACTTTTCTGTACACCTGAAACTAGCACAACATTGTTAATCAACTGTACTCCAATATAAAATTAAAAGTTTATAAAAATAGGACTACCATATGACCCAGCAATCCCACTACTGGGCATATACCCTGAGAAAACCATAATTCAAAAAGAGTCGTGTACCAAAATGTTCATTGCAGCTCTATTTACAATAGCCAGGACATGGAAGCAACCTAAGTGCCCATTGACAGATGAATGGGTAAAGATGTGGCACATATATACAATGGAATATTACTCAGCCATAAAAAGAAACGAAACTGAGTTATTTGTAGTGAGGTGGATGGACCTAGAGACTGTCATACAGAGTGAAGTAAGTCAGAAAGAGAAAAACAAATACTGTATGCTAACACATATACATGGAATCTAAAAAAAAATAAATGGTTATGAAGAACCTAGGGGCAGGACAGGAATAATGTAATGACGCAGATGTAGAGAATGGACTTGAGGACACAGGGAGGGGGAAGGGTAAGCTGGGACGAAGTAAGAGAGTGGTATGGACTTATATATACTACCAAATGTAAAATAGATAGCTAGTGGGAAGCAGCTGCATAGCACAGGGAGATCAGCTCGGTGCTTTGTGACTACCTAAAGGGGTGGGATAGGGAGGGTGGGAGGGAGACGCAAAAGGGAGGAGATATGGGGATATATGTATATGTATAGCTGATTCACTTTGTTATAAAGCAGAAACTAACAAAACATTGTCAAGCAATTATACTGCAATAAAGATATTTAAATAAATAATAAAAGATGAGGAAACTGAAATAAACAAATAAATAAATAAAATTAAAAGTTAAAAAAAGAAAAGAAAACTATAGCTTAGAGAGATTAGATTAACATGTCTGAATTCACATAAATTCTGTGGTAGAGTCAAATATCTCTCAGCGCTGGAGTGATAGCTGAAGGTGCTCATTAGAGACATCTCGTCTGAGTTGTCCCCCGACATCCTAGCCAAGTACAAGTGATAGTTGAGAGCAGTAATGTATGATATATATTAGATTTCTTTTCTTTTTCCCTAGTAGTACTATCAACTTTGTCTTGTATGTCTTGAGACTATTTTTTTCATTTTTTAAAAATTTTATTGAAGTACAGTTGATTTACAATGTGTTAATTTCTGCTGTACAGCAAAGTAACTCGGTTATACATATATATATTCTTTTTCATATTCTTTTCTATTATGATTTATCACAGGATATTGAATATAGTTCCCTGTGTTATGCAGTAGGACCTTGTTGTTTATTCATCCTATATATAATAGCTTGCATCTGCTAATCCCAAACTCCCAATACTTCCCTTCCCCACCACCTTCCCCTTGGCAACCACAAGAGACTATTATATATTAATGCATATGATTTTAGAATTAAAACTTCTTAGTGAATTGAACTTTTTATCATTATGCAGTTATTCTCTTTATTTTTAGTATTTTTTGCCTTAAAGTCTGTATTGTCTGCTATTAATATAACCACACCATCCTTTGACTTTCCACCTTTTCTGTCCTTATGTTTTAGATGTCTCCTATAAACAGATGGTAACTTGCATTTTTTATCCCAGTGACAAAATTTAATCTTTTAGCTGGCGAATTTCTTCTATTATATTTATTGTGATTATTAACATATTTGCATTTATTGCTACCATCTTATTGCATGCTTTCTATTTGTCTTATTTTTTCTATAGTTTAAAAATTTTTATTTTTGGTTGCGTTCAGTCTTCATTGCTGCACGCGGGCTTTCTCTAGTTGTGGCGAGCGGGGGCTACTCTTCGTTGCAGTGCATGGGCTTCTCATTGTGGCGGCTTCTCTTGTTGCAGAGCATGGGCTCTAGGCATGTGGGCTCCAGTAGTTGCAGCACACAGGCTCAGTAGTTGCAGCATGTGGGCCCTTAGAGTACGTGGGCTCAGCAGCTGTGGTGCTTGTGCTCTAGGGCACGTGGGCTTCAGTAGCTGTGGCACGAGGGCTCAGTAGTTGTGACTCGTGGGCTCTAGAGCACAGGCTCAGTAGTTGTGGCACAAGGGCTTAGTTGCTCCATGGCATATGGGATCTTCCCGGACCAGGGATCAAACCAGTGACCCCTGCCTTGGCAGGCGGATTCTTAACCACTGCACCACCAGGGAAGTCCCTTTTCTATTTTTGTTTGTTTATTTTTCTTGCTTTCTAGCTCTTTTTTAAGACCAAAGTTTTTTTGTTCTCAATTTTCTGTCATTCCATTTTTCCTGCTCTGACTTGTAAGTTGTTCATGTCTATTCTTCTAAAGGCTATTTGAACTACTAAGCATCCATAACTACATAAATGTCTGTGAGTATTTTTACCTATATCAAAATAGTACAAAGGACTAGAAAATTTTAAATCCAGCCTGACTTTTCACCTGTTTACAAAAGGCACAATAAAAACCTAAATTTCCAGAAAGATTGAAAGTAAAAGAATGGAAAAAGTAAACATGGTTAAAATGGCACATTTTATGTTATATATATTTTACCACAATAAAAAAGAATGGAGATGTACCAAATAAACAATAACAAAAAAGCTGATATAGTATATTGATACTAGACAAAACAGACATTAAGGGCAAAAAGAAATGCTGTCTTTCTTGACTGTCTCCAATTCCTGTCCTTCCACTTTCTCTCTAATCCACGCCAATCAAGATTTTGCCCGTATCACTACTTAGACAAAGTCACCAATGACCTTCACAATTTTCAGTCCAAAACTAATTCCTCATCTTACCTGACCCTATCAGTACTTGATAAAGTTGATCCCTCGCTTCTTGAAACATGTTAATCACTAATTTCCTAGATATGATTTTCTTATTTCTCCACTCTCTCAGTCTCCTTTGCATGTTACTCCTCATCTCCCCAAGCTGTAAAAGTTGAAGTACCCCTGGGATCAGTCCCCAGATCTCGTCTCTTTCCTATCTATACTCACTCTCTAGGTGATAACATCTAGTCTCATGGCTTTGAGTACCACTTATAGGCCCAAGACATTCAAATTTATATCTATAGCTTTACCTCTACATCCAGACTCATGGAAAACTGCACACAGACATTCTCCACTTAGATGCCATCTAGGCATGTCTAATTTAACATGTTAACAACCAAACTCCTTTGTCCTCACCACTGCCACCCATGCCTACTGTTCTCACAGTCTTTCCCCCTGAGGAACTAGAAACTATGATATTCTGATTTGCTCATGTCAGAAACACTTAGCTGCTACTTTTGTGTCATTTTTTACTTCTTTTTTTCTCTCACATACCACATCCAACCCATCAGAAAATACTGTCAGTTCTATCTTAAAAATATATCCAGAATCTGACAACTGCTGCCACCCTAGTCCAAACCACTATTATCTCTCACCTGGATTTCATAAAAGCCTTCTAACTGGTCTTCCTGCTTCTGCCTTCATCCCTCTACAGTTGATTCTAAACATAATAGCCATAATGATCCTTTAAAACCATATGTGATATCATTGATATCTCTGCTCAGAACCGTCTAATGGATCCCCACCTCATTGAGAGTTAAAAGGCAAAGTTCTTATGGCAACTTATAAGGCCTTATATGGTCAGGACTCGCTACATCTCTGATTTTACTTCCTTCCACCCTTGCCTTTATTTGCTCAAATTCAGGCTCACTGTCCTCCTTGCAATTGCTGGAACACCCCAGCCCAGCTTCAGAAACTTTGCTCTCTCAATTCACTTTGGTCTCTTTTCAAATCCCTTAACTGGGAGGTTTTCCTTGCCCATCCTCTACAGAATATAAACCTCAACCTCCCCACTCTCTATCTCCCTCTGCATGCTCTTTCACTGCATTTACTGGTTTATCATCCATCTTCTCCCACCCCACCCCACCCCCGGCACTATAATGTAAGCACCATGAGGGCAAGATGAATGAATGAAAATTCACTGTTAGTGCAAAAAGATGATTCCTACATAAGAATAAAAGGAACAATTAACCAGAAAGAAATGAAATGTCCAAACTTCTTTGTACTTAGTAACACGGCCTCAGGAAAAAGAAAAGAGAAAAAGATATCAAGATTACAAGGAGAATTTAACAATCCATAATCATAAAAGAAGATTGCAACACATGTCTAGCAGCAAGTGACAGGTTGAAATAAAAATTCAATAGTACAGGGCTTCCCTGGTGGTGCAGTGGTTGAGAGTCCGCCTGCCGATGCAGGGGACACGGGTTCGTGCCCCTGTCCGGGAAGATCCCACATGCCGTGGAGCGGCTGGGCCCGTGAGCCATGGCCACTGAGCCTGCATGTCCGGAGCCTGTGCTCCGCAACGGGAGAGGCCACAACAGTGAGAGGCCCGCATACCACACACACACAAAAATTCAATAGTACATATCATACTTGAAAACACATTTAAGTGTGTTTAACACAAGCACAATCTAATAGACATATATATGAAGTTTTGTAATAAAATTATAGAATATACATTTTTTTCAACTACACATGGATAATTTTTTTTAACCTATTCCGGGGTTTTATTCAGCTGTGATAGACACCATCCTACACACAAAATGGTGACTTAAACCGAAAGCAAGTTTACTTTTATCATGTCACAAGAAGTGCAGAAATAGGCAGTCTAGGCTTGATGCAACCACTCAAAGATGGCATTGTGGAGCCAAGATGTGTTTTTTGTAACTCCATCCTTAGCCTGTAGTTTTAATCCTTGTCATGGACCACATATTTGTGTCCTCCCAAAAGTTGTATATTGAAACCCTACCTCCCAATGTGATGGTATTAGGAAGTGGGGCCTTTGGGAGGTAACTAGGATTAGATGAAGTCATAGGGTGGATCACTCATGAATGGGATTAGTGGCCTTATAAGTGTCACAAGAGAGTTTGCTTCTTCTGGTCTGCTTTCAACCATGTGGGGATACAACTAGAGGTTGACAGTCTGCAACCCAGAAGAGGGCTCTCACCAGAACCCAATGTGCTGGCACCCTGATCTCAGACTTTTAGCCTCCAGAACTGTGAGAAATAAATATCTGTTGCTTATAAGCCACCCAGTTTATGGTTTTTGTTTTGTTTTGTTTTGTTTTTTTTGCGGTACGCGGGCCTCTCACTGCTGTGGCCTCTCCCGTCGCGGAGCACAGGCTCCGGACGCGCAGGCTCAATGGCCATGGCTCACGGGCCTAGCTGCTCTGCGGCATGTGGGATCCTCCCAGACCGGGGCACGAACCCGTGTCCCCTGCATCGGCAGGCGGACTCTCAACCACTGCGCCACCAGGGAAGCCCTATGGTATTTTGTTATAACAGCCTGAGCAGACTAAGATAATCCTTGTGGCTATAAAAGGGCTCCTCCAACCCTAGGCATTGTGCCTACTTTCCTGACAGGAACAATGGGAAGAGGCAAAGAGAAAATTGTGAAGAGAGTAAGCCTGATGACACACTTCCCTTTTCAGAAGTTTCTTTGAAGCACCACCCAGTGATTTTTTAAAAAAAATTTTATTGGAATATAGTTCATTTACAATGTTGTGTTAGTTTCAGGTGTACAGCAAAGTGAATCAGTTATACATATACATATATCCACTTTTTTTTTTTTTAGATTCTTTTACCACCCAGTGATTATGCTAACTTCCCACTGGCCAGGCCTATGGATTTTAGACTGCAAAGAAATGGCTGGGATAGAGATTATATTTTATAGTACATGTTACTAAGCTAAGAAAAATCAGGGTTTCCTAAGCACAGAAAAAGGGGAGAATGGATAATAAGTAGTTAGAAGTATTTGCTACTTTCAGCTATGACAGAAAACAAGTCCCAACAAATATCAAAGAATCAATTTAATAAAGGCAGTGTTCTTTGTACAAAATTTGATGTTACAAAACAAAAATGTTATTGAAATATCCACATACTGATATTACATAAAATACCCGTAAATAATCCACGGATCACTTAAATTGCCATTATGGAGATTTGACGATATTTATAATGAACTCTTAATGCAAATGCTATATAAGCCTTGTGTGATGTAATGAAGTACTTACTTAAAGGGACACTTATAGTCTTAAAAGTTTACATTGCAAAAGAACAAAAATTAATGACTTTAGTGGTCCACTCTGAAGATGAGACACTGACAAAGGCAATTACATATCCATAATATTTATAAAGTCTTGCTCCCATTTTAACTCCTTTTATGCACAGTAAGTGAAAACATCCACAGTTTCCCTCCAGCATGAGTCCTCACATGTTTCCTAAAGGAAGAATAATCACCAAAGGCTTTCCCACAGGACTTGTGTGGATGGAACGAATCAATAAACAATCTGTAATAGGAATAGAAAAGAGTTTCATTTGAGCCAAACCGAGGACAATAGCCTGGGAGACACAGATTCAAGAAGCACTGAACTGTGTTCTACAGGACTACAAAATGGGAAAAGGGGGTGTTATAAAGGCAAAAAACACAAAATTTCATAAGTTGTTTGTTAAGAATTAGGATTGGAGCTAGCAAGAAATAAGTGTGCTTGTTAAGTAAGGATTTGTTGGGGTCTGAAATGGTTGCATAGTTACAAGAGACCTTGAAACCATAAGCTTGCAGCTGGCAGCTGCTAGCAGGATATTATTTTGAGGACGGCTGGTGGTGTCCTTGAGTCTGACACAGTTCAGAAAATTCAAGTTCTCAGTGATGCAAGAATGTGTCTGAAACCACATCCACAGTGGCCACTTAGCTTCATTTTGGATTCCTGAACCACAGTTACTCCATTTTGATTTTTAAATGCATTCTTTTCTTTAATGGTTAAAACAGATATACAATGTATGTTTGACAGGCCACAAAACAGGCTATAATAATTAATATAAATTTAAGTTAGGGCTTCCCTGGTGGCGCAGTGGTTGAGGGTCCGCCTGCCGATGCAGGGGACGCGGGTTCGTGCCCCGGTCTGGGAGGATCCCACGTGCCGCGGAGCGGCTGGGCCCGTGAGCCATGGCCGCTGAGCCTGCGCGTCCGGAGCCTGTCCTCCGCAACGGGAGAGGCCACAACAGTGAGAGGCCCGCGTAACGCATAAAAAAAAAAAAAAAAAAAAAAAATTTAAGTTAAATCATGTATAAGCCAGAACGACTTCCACATACCTCAATATGTGAAAATTTCTTCCATCACTTGCATTCATAGAGGTTTCTCCCCAGTATGTATTATCCTGAGCTCTCAGACGGAAGTCTTTTCTACATTGATTATACTCATAAGATTTTTCTCCAGTGCAATCTTCATGTGACTCCTAAGGGAAGTAGAACAACTAGAGGCATTTTCAGGATAACTTTCATAGAGTTTCTACTCATTATATATTCTCTTCTGCTGTTTAAGGTGAGAGTTTGTGCTGGAGGCTTTCCCACATTGATTTCACTCATACCATTTGCTCTTTTGTGAATTCTCATGTATGCCTTAATGGATATACTTACACCAAAGGTCTTTCCACACAGAATTCATCCAAAGGATTTCTCTCCAGTGTAAGGGTTTTTTTAAAATAAATATTAAAAATTTATTTATTTTTGGCTGTGTTGGGTCTTTGTTGCTGTGCGTGGGCTTTCTCTAGTTGCGGCAAGTGGGGGCTACTCTTCATTGCAATGTGTGGGCTTCTCATTGCGGTGGCTTCTCTTGTTGCGGAGCACGGACTCTAGGCGTGGGCTTCAGTAGTTGTGGTGCGTGGGCTCAGTAGTTGTGACTCGCAGGCTCTAGAGTGCAGGCTCAGTAGTTGTGGCACATGGGCTTAGTTGCTCCACGGCATATGGGATCTTTCTGGACCAGGGATCAAACCTGTGTCCCCTGCACTGGCAGGTGGATTCTTAACCACTGCGACACCAGGGAAGTCCCTCTCCAGTGTAAGTTTTCACATGCTTCCTAAGAGAAGGGAGATCCCTGAAGGCTTTCCCAAAGTCATTGCATTCATAGATCTTTACCCTGATATGTATTCTCCTGTGCTGAGTAAGGTTAGCCCTCATGTTGGAAATTTCAAAAGAAATATTATATTAATTGGGTTTCTTTCCAGAATACACTCTCCTGTTAATGAAGAGATGAGCTATGACTGAAGAAATTCTTCTATTCATTACCTTCATTGGAATTCTCCCCTTCTGTTATATATACAGTGGACATTATATTTTTTAATGATTTTCTATGGGTGTATATGGTTCCTGCCTTAAGTTTTTTTCTTTTTCAGGTTGAAAGGGTGACTCTTCTGCAGTAAGGCTCTATCATGCTCATTATCTTCATATGGAGATTTTCTGATAATTGTTTAAGGCTGAATTATTTTATAAACACTCAATATCTGAGTCAAATTAATGGAAATATGTATGTATGAATTCCCAGTGAAAAACATGTTTTGAGCTAAGTTAATAATATTTATAGTATCTTTCCTGAGATACTGCTTTCTCCTGTGTGAATTCCACTTGCCTAAATGACTTTCCCAGTTCTTAGATTGCATATTAGTTTCCTGTTGCCTCTTTAAGAAGTTACTACAAATTTAGTGGCTTAAAACAACACAAATTTTTAATCTCACAGTTCTGGAGGTCAAAATCTGAAATCAGTTTCACTGGGCTAATGTCAAGGTGTTGGCAGGGCTGGTTCTTTCTGGAAGCTCTGAGGAAAGAATCTGTTTCCTTACCTTTTTCAGCTTGTAGTGGCCACCTGTATTCCTTGAGTATGGGTCTTCCCTCCATCTTCAAAACCTGATTCTCTCATCACATTGCCTTCTCTTCTGTAGTCAAAACTCTCTCAGCTTCCCTTGTATAAGGACACTTGTGATTACATTTAGGGCCCACCTGGATAGTCCAGCATAGTCTCTCTGTCTCAAGATCCTTAGCTTAATCACATCTGCAAAGTCTTTTTTGCCATGTAAGGTAACATTCACAGGCTCCAGGGATTAGGACCTTGATATCTTTGGGGGTGCTATTATTTAGCCTTCCACACATGGCTTTTCTAATTCAGGGCCTTTTCAATATTCTCTTAATGTAAAGGACAAAGAATCATCCCTTGTGACTCTTACCATGACAGTTCAGGTCATTGCATGGCTGTTCCCCCAAACATCTCCGACTGAAAACTTGACCCTGGGTGTTTAAGTAAACTCCCAATCAGAAACAAACTTGACAAATATTTAAAACGTGGAGAAAGAAACACCAGAATAAAGGTTTAGAAAGTCAACATGGGGGGTCAAAAGGTATAAACTTCTACTTATAAAATAAATAAGTCATGGGGATGTAATGTCCAAAAAAGTCAGTACAGCCAATACAGCTTTCTTCCAAATTCAAAATACAGACCCTTAATTGGAAAAGAATGCAATCATGAGTAAAGACATACTTTGAGAACCTTGGCTATATGAACGTGTTGGCAATTACAGGGATAAGGTGTAGACGTTTAGTTAATTTGCTAACAATAATTCTATGACAATTGAGACTGATGTTGACAAAAAGAAGTTATTATCAGAAATCCCCAGTGGAGGGACTTCCCTGGTGGCACAGTGGTTAGGAATCCGCCTGCCAATGCAGGGGACACGGGTTCGATCCCTGGTCCGGGAAGATCCCACATGCCACAGAGCAAGTCAGCCTGTGCACCACAACTACTGAAGCCCGAGTGCCTAGAGCCTGTGGTTGGCAACAAGACAAGCCACCGCAATGAGAAACCAGCACAACACAACAAAGAGTAGTCCCTGCTCGCCACACTAGAGAAAGCTCACGTGCAGAAATGAAGACCCAATGCAGTCAAAAATAAATAAATAAATTTATTTTAAAAATTAAAAAGAAAGAAAGAAATCCCCAGTGGAGAGAAATTAAGAGCCCATATTAAGTGCAGAGCCCTAACCACTGAACCGCCAGGGAATTTGCTAAAATGTTAAATTTAAAGAAGATAAATAGGCCTTTCTCTGGAATTTCTATGCCGAGTTTGCATGGTTAATGCTCTATTCATGGGAAAGAATACATGAAGTGGGATGACTGTATAGAAAATAAGACCTTCCATGAAACAGCTGCCAACATTTTCACCCTCAGGGATTATAAAAATAGGCAAGTGTGAATGTGAGAGCAGCAAATGAGCATACCAAATCTCTCATCAATCAAATAAAAGTCTTTAAAAAGGATCCCAAACTCAAATATCCATTCTGTGCCTCTAATATACTGAGGATCTCTGATCTGAAACTCATGCCCAAGCTTAGATACATATTTAAGGAAGCCCAAGCATTTTAACCATGGAGGAAATAAAAAGTCAGTAAAAAGTACAGGTCTTCATTTTCGTTGGGAAGTCATTAGACAATAAGCCTCATGATGGCAAGGATCATTTTTGTCTCATGTACTGGTGTTTTCCCAGTCCCAAGCCCACATCCTGGAACCGAATACGTGCTTAAGAAATACTTGCCTCATAAATGACTAAGCGAAGGAATGATGCCATCTGTGCATATTGTCACCAGATTGCTGTAGTTCCTCAGCATCACATCTCTGTATAAGTTACGCTGAATGAGGTCCAACAGATTCCACTCCTCCCCAGGGGAAGTCCATAGCCACATACCTGAAGACTGCTGATTTTAGTAAAATCATACAGATTCTGTCTTAGTGAGATACTATATCCTTTAATGTTCATATGAGGACGAATGAGGTGATAGCCCTGTGGTATGAAGACCACATTCACAGGAAATTGAGTTGGGTCTTCTCCCCTTAAGGCTCAGTGTCCACACTCACTCCCAAAGCAACCATATCCAGTCTCATGACTCTAGTAGCACCTCTAACACATGCCTTAGCTTATATTTCTAATACTAGAGTTCCTCTAAACTGATTCCTCTCTTTCTCCAACACTGAGCAGAGTCCCAAGAACAATGTAGGCATGAGCAAAACACTCAGTAACTGAAAAATTATTTCCCCACTGAGAACATGGACCTCTTGAGGCAAAGACATTTTATCTCATTCTGTAGTGTCCACCGTAGCACTCAGCAGAATGTGATGCCCAGGGGAGGGCATGTCAGCCCAGGCGAAGAGTTGAATGGGAGCATTTCTGTGTAGTCCACCCTACCCACAAGCAGCCCAGAGACCTGACAAAACATGATCAGGAATCCAGGCAGTTATTGCTGCAGTCTGTTTTAGGAAACTCCTAGCCAGGCAAAGGAGAAATGTCTACCTGGTGTCTGCTTTTTGAAAACGAATGAAATTCCTACTCACCTGTGAAAAATTTGTCATCAACCCAGAGCCATTATTTTCTCCCCTTGTGTCTCTTTCAGGAGACAGGCAGGCTAATGAGACAGTGGAACCAAGAGAATACAGGCTTCTTACATTTCATAGTCACAAGCCTGGATGCTTCCACATACACTAATTCTGAGCTCCTCCTCTCTCCTTACACAGTTACACACTGCTGTCATAAGAATTCAGGGTAGTCATGTCTCACCCAGCACCAGAAAAGAGGACTCTGGATGGCAGGCAGGGGGAGAGGGAATTGGATGAAGGTGTCAAAAGGTACAAATTTCCAGTTTTATGATAAATACTAGGGATGTAATGTACAACATGATTAAGATAATTAACAATGCTGTATGTTATATATGAAAATTGTTGGGAATTCCCTGGCAGTCCAGTGGTTAGGACTCTGTGCTTTCACTGCCAAGAGCCCAGGTTCAATCACTGGTTGGGGAACTAAGATCCTACAAGCCACATGGCATGGCCAAAAAAAAAAGTTGTAAGAGAGTAAATCCTGAGTCCTTATCACAAGGAAAAACCTTTTTTCTTTTTCTTTTATTTTGTATCTATATGAAATGATAGATATTCACTAAGCTTATTGTGGTAATCAATCACAGCAACATGTTTTTGGATCCATCTGTTAGAGTAATGGAAATAAAAGCAAAAGTAAACAAATGGGACCTAATAAAACTTAAGAGCTTTTGCACAGTAAATGAAACCATAAACAAAGTGAAAAGAACCTACAGACTGGGAGAAAATATTTGCAAACAATGCGACTGACAAGGGATTAAATTCCAAAATACACAAACAGCTCATAGAACTCAATAACAACAACAAAAAATACACCCCAAAATCAAAAACTGGGCAGAAGACCTAAATAGACATTTCTCCAAAGAAGACATACAGATGGCCAATCGGCACATGAAAAAATGCACAACATCTCTAATTATTAGAGAAGTGAAAATCAAAACTACAATGAGGTATCACTTCACACCAGTAAGAATGGCCATAATTAAAAAGTCTACAAA
Source organism: Phocoena phocoena (assembly GCF_963924675.1). Classification (NCBI taxonomy): domain Eukaryota; kingdom Metazoa; phylum Chordata; class Mammalia; order Artiodactyla; family Phocoenidae; genus Phocoena; species Phocoena phocoena. Next base: position 41,924,764 of record NC_089240.1, on the reverse strand, counting down.
TAATAAATGCCAGAGAGGGTGTGGAGAAAAGGGAACCCTCCTATACTGTTGGTGGGAATGTAAATTGGTACAGCCACTATGGAGAACAGTATGGAGGTTCCTCAAGAAACTAAAAATGGAGTTGCCATATGATCCAGCAATCCCACTTCTGGGCATATACCTGGACAAAACTATAATACAAAAAGATACATGCACCCCAATGTTCATAGCAGCACTATTCACAATAGCCAAGACATGGAAACAACCTAAATGTCCATCAACAGATGAATGGATAAAGAAGATGTGGTATATATATACAATGGAATACTACTCAGTCATAAAAAAAGAATGAAATAATGCCATTTGCAGTAACATGGATGGATCTAGAGATTATCATACTAAGTGAAGTAATCAGAAAGAGAAAGACAAATACCATATGATATTACTTATATGTGGAATCTAAAAAAATTGATACAAATGAATGTATTTATAGACTCACAGACATAGAAAACAAACTTATGGTTGCCAAGGTGAAAGGGAGGGAGGGATAAATTAGGAGTTTGGAATTAGCAGATACACACTACTATATATAAAATAGATAAACAACAAGGACCTACTGTATAGCACAGGGAACTATATTCAATATCTTATAATAACCTATAATGGAAAAGAATCTGAAAAAGAATATATATATGTATATCAACTATATTCAATAAAAAATTTTAAAAACTTATTGTGATAATTATTTCATGATGTATGTAAGTCAAATCATTATACTGTACACTTTAAACTTGTATAGTGCTGTATGTCAACTATATATCAATAAAACTGGAGTAAAAAAAGAAAAGAGGACTCTGGGCCTTGCTGCCCATGAGGAAGAGATTAACAGTTCCAGCTTGAGAATATAGCTGGCCAGGTCAACTTCATTCCCCCTTGATCCAGTGGAACCTGGAGTCCTGTATTATCACCAATCATCAACCAACAGTAATGCGACCTAAATCATTAGCTATCTCATGGCAGTGGACCAGACCACACATGGGAAAGTCTTTTAAAATGTAAAGTGCTCTACTATATTCATATTAATTTTTAAGTGCCATTTACTGAGGACTCACTGTGTGCTGGAGATTGTCCTGAAAACTTTACCTGCATTTGTCCATTTAACTCATAATTCTGCCAAGTACATATTATTCCTCCCATTTAATAGCTGAGGAAACTTGGGCACAAAGATGAATATTAACCTAAGACAGACAGGGTTATTAACATGCCCAATGGGAAAGTGGTTGAATTAGGATTTGAATGCAGGTCTGTCTGTCTCCAAAGGCTAAATTCTCCTAACCACTACATTTCTATAAAAAGAACCTTAAAGTTTTGGAGTTATTGGGAATGTTATGATTCCTTAACATAACTAGGAGATGGTTATACAATGTTGCTAATTCATGTGTGGTGTGTGGACTAGCAGCATGACCTGGGAACTTGTTATAAGTGAAGAATCTTGAGCCCCAACTCAGACCTCCTATGTAAAAATGAGCATTATCCTGAACAAGATGCTCAGGGGTTTCCGCTGCATGGTTGAATTGGAGAAACACTAGGGTAGAACTCTGCTGGTCACCATAAATTACTAGCAAATGAAATGGTCTATTCCATTCCGATGTTCTGGAGCTCCTCCTGCTGGCAAAATACCTGTGTTTCAGGCCCCACTGCCTGCATTCAGGCCTTTACCTCTACTAGCTCATTTATTAAATTCAGAACTTGCTACACTGAGGCACTGAGGATTCATCAGTGAACAATCACAAATCACAGCACACATGGAGAATTTACAATCTACTGGTGGAAGGCAGAGATTAAACTAATAATAAATTATATATTGGATGATATTAAGTTCTGCTGGAAAAACACGCCAAAGACATGCACACAGCCAAAAGTAGTTGTATTGAGAAGCACGACTGATTTTGAGCTAGATAAGATAAATAATTATCTTTCTGAGCAGAAAGGTAAATAACTATTTCATAGAGCACTATAAATTGAGACCTGGTTTGCTCAAAAAAAAATGTTATTGGGGACTTCCCTGGTGGCGCAGTGGTTAAGGAGCTGCCTGCTAACGCAGGGGACACGTTTGATCCCTGGTCCGGGAAGATCCCACATGCTGCGCGGAGCAACTAAGCCCGTGCACCACAGCTACTGAGCCCACGTGCTGCAACTAGTGAAGTCCGCACGCCTAGAGCTGTGTTGCACAACTAGAGAAGCCATCGCAATGAGAAGTCCGAGCACCACAACAAAGAGTAGCCCCCACTCACTGCAACTAGAGAAAGCCCACGTGCAGCAATGAAGACCCAACGCAGCCCAAAATTTCTTAAAAACTGTTACTGAAACACCCAAAGCATTAGAAAGAACTAGAATGTCATGGTTTTTCAAAATCTCAGGAGAGATTTCTGATGTTGGTCTACTTCAACTTACCCTAACCAGAAGATGTTGTAATCAAATAGTTCTTGGCCCCCTTCATCTGTAGAGAGCAGAACTTAGGTATCCGCCTGAGATGTAAAGAGGCAGGGCAATGAGGGTCTAAAGAGTCCCCAAGCCAAAAATGTGTTCTATTGTCATCCCTCTCTATATCCATACTAAAATCTAATCAAGATAAAAATATCAGACATATCCAGATTGGGGGACATTCTATAGAATACCTGGCCAATACTCCTCAAGACTGTCAAGGTCATGAAAAACAAGGAGGGAGTGAGAAACTGTCATAGACTAGAAGAGATTGGAGAAACATGACAATTAAATGCAACGTGGTGCCTAGATTGGATTTTAGATCAGAAAAAGAACATTAATGGAAAAGACTGCTGAAATCCAAAAAAAGTTTGGAGTTTTACTTAACAGCAATGTATCACTGTTGGTTTATCTGTTTTTGACAAATAAACCATGGAAATGTAAAATCTTAATAATGGGGAAAATTGGGCGAGAGTTATACAGAAACTCTTCACACTATCTTTGCAACTTTTCTGTAAATCTAAAATTATTCTGAATTAAAAGTTAAATTTAAAAAAACCCCTCAGTTCAAATACTGGCAAAAGGTTGATACTTGTTGAAGCTGGGTGGTAAGTACAAGGTGAAGTCATTTTATTCTTTTCTTCACTTTAAAGTATGTATGAGAATATCCATAATAAAACTATTTTAGAGAAAAAAGCTCATTCTGATGCTTTGAAATATTTCATAAAGCAAACATGTCACAAAATGAATTAATAAAGAAAGGAGAGAAAAGGCATCCCAAATATAGACAACAGTCACTTTAAAAGACTTACAGAATATTGTAAACAATTATGCATTAATTCAAAACGTAGTTGATACTACCTGAATCTGCACACTAATCTTAGCATTATTAAAGGCAGGATGACAGACATTGTCAGTCAACAGGAGTATATGGCAATACAAAGTACACAACATAGATAGCCTCATCCACCAGAGGGCACACAGCAAAAGCAAAAACTACAATCCTGCAGCCTGTGGAACAAAAACCACATTCACAGAAAGATAGACAAGATGAAAAGGCAGAGGGCTTTGCACCAGATGAAGGAACAAGATAAAACCCCAGAAAAACAACTAAATGAAGTTTAGTTGAATATGCAACCTTCCAGAAAAAAATTCAGAATAATGATAGTGAAGATGATCCAGGACCTCAGAAAAAGAATGGAGGCAAAGATCGAGAAGATGCAAGAAATGTTTAAAAAGACCTAGAAGAATTAAAGAACAAACATCTAGAAGAATTAAAGAACAAACAAACAGAGATGGACAATACAATAACTGAAATGAAAAATACACTAGAAAGAATCAGTAGCAGAATAACTGAGGCAGAAGGATGGATAAGTGACCTGGAAGACAGAATGGTGGAATTCACTGCTGCAGAACAGAATAAAGAAAAAAGAATGAAAAGAAATGAAGACAGCCTAAGAGACCTCTGAGACAATATTAAATGCAAAAACATTCTAATTATAGGGGTCCCAGAAGGAGAAGAGAGAGAGAAAGGACCCGAGAATATATTTGAAGAGATTATAGTCGAAAACTTACCTAACATGGGAAAGGAAATAGCCATCCAAGTCCAGGAATCACAGAGAGTCCCAGGCAGGATAAACCCAAGGAGAAACATGCAGAGACACATAGTAATCAAACTGACAAAAATTAAAGACAAAGAAAAATTATTGAAACCAACAAGGGAAAAATGACAACATACAAGGGAACTCCCATAAGGTTAACAGCTGATTTCTCAGCAGAAACTCTACAAGACAGAAGGGAGTGGCATGATATATTTAAAGTGATGAAAGGGAAGAACCTACAACCAAGATTACTCTACCTGGCAAGGATCTCATTCAGATTCAATGGAGAAATCAAAAGCTTTACAGACAAGCAAAAGCTAAGAGAATTCAGCACCACCAAACCAGCTCTACAACAAATGCTAAAGGAACTTCTCTAAGTGGGAAACACAAGAGAAGAAAAGGACCTACAAAAACAAACCCATAACAATTAAGAAAATGGCAATAGGAACATACATATCGATAATTACCTTAAACATGAATGGATTAAATGCTCCAACCAAAAGACACAGGCTCACTGAATGGACACAAAAACAAGACCCATCTATATACTGTCGACAAGAGACCCACTTCAGACCTAGGGACACATACAGACTGAAAGTGAGGGGATGGAAAAAGATATTCCATACAAATGGAAATCAAAAGAAAGTTGGAGTAGCAATACTCATATCAGATAAAATAGACTTTAAAATAAAAAATGTTACAAGAGACAAGGAAGGACACTACATAATGATCAAGGGATCAATCCAAGAAGAAGATATAACAATTATAAATATATATGCACCCAACATAGGAGCACCTGAATATATAAGGCAACTGCTAACATCTATGAAAGAGGAAATCGACAGTAACACAATGACAGTGGGGGAATTTAACACCTCACTTACACCAATGGACAGATCATCCAAAGAGAAAATCAATATGGAAACACAAGTTTTAAATGACACAATAGACCAGATAGATTAAATTGATATTTATAGGACATTCCATCCAAAAACAGCAGATTACACTTTCTTCTCAAGTGCGCACGGAACATTCTCCAGGATTGATCACATCTTGGGTCACAAATCAAACCTCAGCAAATTTAAGAAATTGAAATTGTATCAAGCATCTTTTCTAACCACAACGCTATGAGATTAGAAATCAATTACAGGGAAAAAAACGTAAAAAACACAAACACATGAAGGCTAAACAATACGTTGCTAAATAACCAAGAGATCACTGAAGAAATCAAAGAGGAAATCAAAAAATACCTAGAGAAAAATTCCAATGAAAACACAACAATCCAAAACCTATGGGATGCAGTAAAAGCAGTTGTAAGAGGGAAGTTTATAGCAATAGAAGCCTACGTCAAGAAACAAGAAAAATCTCAAATAAACAATCTAACCTTACACCTAAAAGAACTAGAGAAAGAAGAACAAACAAAACCCGAAGTTAGTAGAAGGAAAGAAATCATAAAGTTCAGAGCAGAAATAAATGAAATAGAAACAAAGAAAACAATAGCAAAGATCAATAAAAGTAAAATCTGGCTCTTTGAGAAGATAAACAAAATAGATAAACCATTAGCCAGACTCATTAAGAAAAAAAGGGAGAGGATGCAAATCAATAAAATTAGAAATGAAAAAGGAGAAGTTACAACTGACACTGCAGAAATACAAAGCGTCTTAAGAGACTACTACAAACAACTATATGCCAATAAAATGGACAAATTCTTAGAAAGGTATAACCTTCCAAGACTGAACCCGGAAGAAATAGAAAATATGAATAGACCAATCACAAGTAATGAAATTGAAACTGGATTAAAAATCTTCCAACAAACAAAAGTCCAGGACAAGATGGCTTCACAGGTGAATTCTACCAAACATTTAGAGGAGAGCTAACACCCATCCTTCTCAAACTCTTCCAAATAATTGCAGAGGAAGGAAGACTCCCAAACTCATTCTATGAGGCCACCATCACGCTGATACCAAAACCAGACAAAGACACTACAAAAAAAGAAAATTACAGACCAATATCACTGATGAATATAGATGCAAAAGTCCTCAAGAAAATACTAGCAATCAGAATCCAACAACACATTAAAAGGATCATACACAATGATCAAGTGGGATTTATCCCAGGGATGCAAGGATTCTTCAATATATGCAAATCAATCAATGTGATACATCATATTAAAAAACTGAAGAATAAAAACCATATGCTCATCTCAATAGATGCAGAAAAAGCTTTTGACAAAATTCAACACCCATTTATGATAAAAGACCTCCAGAAAATGGGCATAGAGGGAACCTACCTCAACGTAATAAAGTCCATACATGACAAACCCACAGCAAACATCACTCTCAATGGTGAAAAACTGAAAGCATTTCCTCTAAGATCAGGAACAAGACAAGGATGCCCACTCTCACTACTATTATTCAACATAGTTTTGGAAGTCTTAGCCATGGTGATCAGAGAGAAAAAGAAATAACAGGAATACAAATTGGAAAAGAAGAAGTAAAACTGTCACTGTTTGCAGATGACATGATACTACACATAAAGAATCCTAAAGGTGCTACCAGAAGACTACTAGAGCTAATCAATGAATTTGGTAAAGTTGCAGGATACAAAATTAATGCACAGAAATCTCTTGCATTCCTATACACTATGATGAAAAATCTGAAAGGGAAATTAAGGAAACACTCCCATTTACCATTGCACCAAAAAAAATAAAATACCTAGGAATAAACCTACCTAGGGAGACAAAAGACCTGTATGCAGAAAATTATAAGACACTGATGAAAGAAATTAAAGATGATACCAACAGATGGAGAAATATACCATGTTCTTGGATTGGAAGAATCAATATTGTGAAAATGACTATACTACCCAAAGCAATCTACAGGTCCAATGCAATCCCTATAAAATTACCAATGGCATTTTTTACAGAACTAGAACAAAAAATCTTAAAATTTGTATGGAGACACAAAAGACCCCGAATAGCCAAAGCAGTCTTGACGGGAAAAAATGGAGCTGGAGGAATCAGACTCCCTGACTTCAGATTATGCTACAAAGTTACAGTAATCAAGATAATAGGGTACTGGCACAAAAACAGAAATATAGATCAATGGAACAGGATAGAGAGCTTAGAGAAAAACCCTCACACCTATGGTCAACTAATCTATGACAAAGGAGGCAAGGATATACAATGGAGAAAAGACAGTCTCTTCAATAAGTGGTGCTGGGAAAACTGGACAGCTGCATGTAAAAGAATAAAATTAGAACACTCTCTAACACCATACACAAAAATAAAGTCAAAATAGATTAGAGACCTAAATGTAAGACTGGACACTATAAAACTCTTAGAGGAAAATGTAGGAAGAAGAACACTCTTTGACATAAATCACAGCAAGATCTTTTTTGATCCACCTCCTAGAGTAATGGAAATAAAAACAAAAATAAACAGATATGACTTAATGAAACTTAAAATCTTTTACACAGCAAAGGAAACCATAAACAAGACAAAAAGACAACCCTCAGAATGGGAGAAAATATTTGCAAATGAATCAATGGAGAAAGGATGAATCTCCAAAATATATAAACAGCTCATGCAGCTCAGTATTAAAGAAACAAACAACCCAATCCAAAAATGGGCAGAAGACCTAAATAGACATTTCTCCAAAGAAGACATACAGATGGCCAAGAAGCACATGAAAAGCTGCTCAACATCACTAATTATTAGAGAAATGCAAATCAAAACTACAGTGAGGTATCACCTCACACCAGTTAGATTGGGCATCATCAGAAAATCTACAAACTACAAATGCTGGAGAGGGTGTGGAGAAAAAGGAACCCTCTTGCACTGTTGGTGGGAATGTAAATTGATACAGTCACTATGGGGAAGAGTATGGAGGTTCCTTAAAAAACTAAAAATAAAATTACCATATGACCCAGCAATCCCACTACTGGGCATACCCAGAGAAAAGCATAATTCAAAAAGACACATGCACCCCGATGTTCATTGCAGCACTATTTACAATAGCCAGGTCATGGAAGCAACCTAAATGCCCATCGATAGACAAATGGATAAAGAAGATGTGGAAAAAAAAAAAAAAGATGTGGTACGTATATACAATGGTATATTACTCAGCCATAAAAAAGGAATGAAATTGGGTCATTTGTAGAGATGTGGATGAATCTAGAGCATGACATACAGAGTGAAATAAGTCAGAAAGAGAAAGATAAATATCATATATTAACGCATATATGTGGAACCTAGAAAAATGGTACAGATGAACCAGTTTTCAGGGCAGAAATAGAGACACAGATGTAGCGAACAAATGTATAGACACCAAGGGGGGAAGTGGCGGGGGGTGTGATGAATTGGGAGATTGGGATTGACATATATACATCAATAAGTATAAAATGGATAACTAATAAGGACCTGCTGTATAAAAAAATAAATAGAAAAAGAAAGTACACAACACCCCTATGAAGCAAGACAAAAAAAAAAAATTGAAGCTAAATCTAATCCAGCATCTAGATCTAGCTCATGTTTACAAGAAATACTACCAAGAATGGGAGAAAATTTAAAAGACATTATGATGAAAATAGTCAGCTGAATCCAGGTTGTGAACCATTGTACAGGGCAAATAATAATTCTCCGCCAAATCGATTTCATTAAAGAAACATAACAGCCAAATACAAGGTGTGAACCTTCTTCTATAGCCCTGCCTTATTCCCTCCGGATTATTTTGAAGAAAATTGCAGACATACTATTATTTCTTCTTAAATATGTTTAATGTTACTTTCCCAAATAAGAATGCCTTTGAAAATAATTATTGTAATATCATTACCACATCTAAAAATCTGACAATTCCAGATTAATGGCAAGTATCCAGTGTTCAAATTTTCCCAGTTGTCTCATATATATTTTAATGAATTGTTTGAATCAGAAAGCACATATGGCTCATAGATTATAATTGGTTGATATATTTCTTAAATTTCTTCATCTATATGCTCCTCATTTACCTCTTTTATCCCTTCTTGCATGTATTTGTTGATTAAAAGAGATAGTCTTGAAGAAGTTCCAAATGAATGTATTTGGAATGAATTTCCAATTGCACTCCAGGGTGTTATTTTACATGTTCCTCTGTTCTCTATATTTCTGGTAAATTAGTGGTTAGGTCTAAAGTCATATCTTCGATATATCTTGAGTTCAGTTCCAGACCACCACAATAAAATGAATATCGCAATAAAGCGAGTCACCTGAATTTTTGGTTTCCCAGTGCATACAAAAATCATGTTTAGGGCTTCCCTGGTGGTGCAGTGGTTGAGAGTCCGCCTGCCGATGCAGGGGACACGGGTTCATGTCCCGGTCCGGGAAGACCCCACATGCCACAGAGCAGCTGGGCCCATGAGCCATGGCCGCTGAGCCTGCACATCCGGAGCCTGTGCTCCACAACGGGAGAGGCCACAACAGTGAGAGGCCTGCGTACCGTAAAAAAAAAAATATCCATGAAGAAAGATAATTATTTTTAAAGGTACCAAATGAAAATTTTGGAGTTGAAAAGTACAATAACTGAAATGAAAATTTCAGTATAGGATCTCAAAAGCAGATTTGACCTGGTAGAAAAAAGAATCAGTGAATTGTAGATCAATAGAGGTTGTCTAACTTGAAGAACAGGAAAAAAAGAATGAAGAAAAATGAAGAGAGCCTCAGCGACCTATAGGACAACATTAAGTGTACAAACATACCTGTAATAGGAGTCTCAGAAAGAGAAGAGAATTAATAGGGAAAAAAATATTTGAAAAATAATGTCCACTTACTTCCTAAATTTGATGAAAAACATTAACCTACTCATCCAACAAGCTCAACAAACTCTAAGAAGGGAAAACACAAACAGACCCACACCTAAACACGCCATAGTTAAATTGTTGAAAGACAAAGAAAAAACCTAGAAACTGACAAGAAAAAAAATCACACAAAAAAGGAATCACAATACAATTAAAGCTGACATGTCATCAGAAACAATGCAGGGCAGAAGGCAATAGAATAATATTTAAAGTGCCGAAAGAAAAACACTGTCAATCAATAACTCTATATCAAATATGTGCTTCAAAATGAAGGCAAACTATCTCTGTCCATTCGTGCCATTGTAGTTTCAGAGGGGGCTGAATGGGAAGCCAAGATTTTCATTCCCACCCTGCAGTAATGAAGCTACACCCCTTGTGATGCCCCAGACACCTAGACACTCCGTAAGGAACCTGGACTTCCACACCCAGCAGTAACAAAGATCTTACCCACTGGTGTCGGTGGAGGCCACGTGGGAAGCAGCAATGAGACCCTGACCCCTTCCTAGCCAGGGCAGTGTCAGCAAAGGCCTAGTGGGTAGTATTAACTCCCACCTCTACCCAGCAATAATAAGGTACCCCCACCAGGGTATCAACAGAGGCTGTGGGGGGAACTGGGACTTTGACCACTACCTGGCAGTAATGAGGCAATACTCCCTTTTTGCTGTCAGCACAGTATCTCATATCATAATACCCACAAGTGAAGGATGCAATGGAAAATCACTCCTAATACCAAGAATGAGGAAAATCCTATGTTGAATGAAAAAAACAAACAACAGATGCCAACACCAAGACAATACAGATGTTAGAATTATCTGACAAGGATTTTAAAGCAGCCATCATAAAAATGCTTCAGTTATGAACACACTTGAAACAAATGAAAAAACATAGAATCTAAGCATAAGCAAAGAAACAAAAGATACAGAGAAAACCCAAACAGAAATTTTATAACTGAAAAATACAATAACTGAATTTAAAAAGCTCAATGGATGGGTTCAAAAACAGAATGGAGAGGACAGAGGAAAGAATCAGTGAACCCGAAAATAGAACAATAGAAAATACCTAATCTGAACATCAGAGAAAAAATAGATTGAAAACAATGAGTAGAGCCTCAGGGACCAGTAGAACATAAACTCCAACATTTGTGTCATCAAAGTCCTGGAAGGAGGGGTGAAAGAGGGCAGGGCTGAAAAAGTATTTGAAAAAGTAATGCCTGAAATTTTGCCATATTTGGTGAAAAATATAAACCTACAGATTCAAGAGGCTGAGCAAACTCTAAACAGAATAAATCTAAAGAAACCCATGCCTGGACATATCATTGTCAAACTTCTGAAAAACTAAACACAAAAATTCTTGAAAGCAAAGAGGGAGAAACAATACTTTATATGTGTGGGAAAACAATTTGGATGACAGTGAATCTCTCATCAGAAAACGTGGAGACCAGAAGGAATTGGCATAACATTTTTCAAGTGATGAAGTAAAAAAAATGTCAACCAAGAAGTCTTTAACCAGCAAACATACCCTTTAGGAATAAAAGGGAAATCAAGGCATTCTCAGATGAAAATATCTTAGAGAATTTGTCACCTGCAGACCTACTTTGAAAGTATGGCTAAAGGAAATCCTTGTAACAGAAAAGTAATGAAAAAAGGAATCTTGGAGCACCAGAATGGAAGTCAGAACAACTGAAGGAGTAAAACAGGGGTAAATAAAATAGAGTTGATTTCTCTTGAGTTTTCTAATCATGTTTGATGGTTGAAGCAAAAATTATAATACTGTTTGATGTGGTTTTCAATGTGTGTAGAGGAAATACTTAATATTATAAAAGGAGGAGGATAAAGGGACTTAAATGGATGTAAGGACTTTACATTTTACTCTACTGGCAAAATAGGGGAAAATGTGGTATATCCACACAATGGAATATTGTTCAGCCATTAAAAGGAATAAAATACAAATAAATATTACATAAAAAGGAATAAAATACAAATAAATGTTAAATGAATGAACCTTGAAAACATCATGCTAAATGAAAGAAGCCAGATACAAAAGCTCACATATTATGTTTCCATTTATATGAAATGTCTAGAATATGCATCTCTACAGAAACAGGAAATAAATTTGTGGTTGCTTAGGGCTGGAGTGGACTGAAGAATGGGCACAGGAGTTCGATTTGGGGTGATGAAAATGTTTGAAAATTAAATTGTGGTGATGTTGCACAACTCTGTGAATATACTAAAAACCATTGAACTGTACATTTCAAATGTGTGGATTTTATTGCATATGAAGTATATCTCAATAAAGCTGTTTTTTAAAGCATCGTAAACTTAAGTGTAAAACATAACACTACAAAACTTTTAGAATAAAATATAGGAGAAAATCTTTGGGAGCTAGGCTTGTGAAGATATAACACCAAAAGCATGATCCAAAAAGAAAAATAATCAATAACTTGGACTCCAAAAATTAAAACCTTTTGCTCCGCAGAAGACCACATTAAGAGGACAAAAAGACAGTTGGAGAAAATATTTGCAAACCATATGTATGACAAAGGATTTGTATCTAGAGTATGTAAAGAACTCTGAAAATTCAAAAGTTTTTTTTAAAAAAAACAAAACCAAGCCAATTAGAAAATGAGCAAAGGATGTGAAAAGACATTTCACCAGAGAGGATATATGAATGACAAACAAGCACAGGAAAAGATATTCCACATCTTCAGCTATCAGGGAAATGTAAACTAAGGCCACAATGAGATATCACTACACACCTATTAGAATGGCTAAAATTGTTAAAATAGTGACAACACCAAATGCTAGAGAAGATGCAGATAAACTGGGTCACTCATACATTGCTGGTGGGACTATAAAATACTACAGCCACTCTGGAAAGTAGTTTGGCAGTTTCTTAAAGAAATTCAACATCACTACCATGCAACCCAACAATAGCATTCCTGGACATTTAACCTAGAGACATAAAAACTTAAATCCACACAAAAATATGTACACAACTGTTCATAGCAACCTTATTTGTAATAGCCAAAAATTGGACACAGATGTAAAGAACAAATGTATGGATACCAAGGGGGAAAGGGATGGGATGGGAGGAATTGGGAGACTGGGATTGACACATATACACTATTGATAATATGTATAAAATAGACAACTGAGGGGAACATACTGTATAGCACAGGGAACTCTACTTAATGCACTGTGGTGTCCTAAATAGGAGGGAAATCCAAAAGGGAGGGGATATATGTATATGTATATGTATGGCTGTGCAGTAGAAGCTAACACAACATTGTAAAGCAACTATACCCCAATAAAAATTAATTTTAAAAAACAAAGGCTTCCCTGGTGGTGCAGTGGTTGAGAGTCCGCCTGCTGATGCAGGGGACATGGGTTCGTGCCCCGGTCCGGGAGGATCCCACATGCCGCGGAGCGGCTGGGCCCGTGGGCCATGGCTGCTGAGCCTGCGCGTCCGGAGCCTGTGCTCCGCAACGGGAGAGGCCACAGCAGTGAGAGGCCCTCGTACCGCAAAAACAAAAACAAAAACAAAAACAAAAATTGGAAACAACCTAAATGTCCCTCAATAGGTGAATGGTTAAACACCCTGTAATACATCCATACCATGGAATACTACTCGTCAACAAAAAGAAGGAGCTATTGATACCTGCAACAACTTGGATGGATCTCCAGGGCATTATGCTGAGAGAAAAAAAATAAAGCTCAAAAGGACACATACTGTATAATTCCATTTATAAAACATTCTCGAAATTATAGAAATGGAAAACAGATTAGTGGTTGCCAGGAGTTAAGAGATATTAGGGAGGGGTGGTGTGTGACTATGAAAGGGTAGCATGAGGCAGATAATTTCAGTGAGAGAATATTTTTGTATCCTGATTGTTGTAGAGGTTATTGAATCTGCACATGTAATAAAACAGCATAGAACTATCTATATACACACATCATACTGATGTCAGTTTCCTTTGTTCAATATTGTACTATAGTTATGTAAGATTTAACCATTGCAGGAAACTGGATAAACGTGCACAGGACCTCTCTGTGATATTTCTGCAAATTCTAGTGAAACTACAATTATTTTAAAATTTCAAAAATTTAATGAAGACAAAATACATTTCTAGAGAAACAAAGACTAAGAGAATTCTTTGCTGGGTGGTCTGTCTGGCTTACAAGAAATCGTAAAAGAAATTTTAGAATTTTATTTGTAAACTTTATTATTTTGAGGCCATGTTGTTGGGTACATACAGGTCCTGGATTATAACTTTCTGGTGAATAGTTCATGTTCTCTTGTACAGATGTACCTTAATTAGACCCGTCCACCATTGATGGACATTTAGGTTGTTTCTAATATTTTGCTAATACACACGATGCTGCCATGCATGTTCTGGTTGTACTTCAATACATAATGGTGCTAATATACCTGTAGGATAAATTCCTAGAAGTGGAATTTCTGGATCAAAGAGTTAGGTGTACTTTAAACTAGTTAAAGATATTCTAGATGAAAAAGTTCTGGAAATGGATGGTGGTGATGGTTGCAGAACAGTGTGAATGTACTTAATGCTACTGAAGTACACTTAAAAATAGTTAAAATGGTAAATTTTATCTTAGGTATATTTTACAATAAACAAAATTTTAAAAATTCAAATATATATATATTCCTCTGTTTACTCCCCAAACAGCATGTAACAATATTTGCTTTCCCACATAGCTGTCAAGTGCGGCCAACGTGGAGATGAGCCTGTCAGACTCCTCTTCAAGAAAGGACTCATTGCCCAGCTTCAAGAGGTATGGTTACTTGAGAGTCTCCAGTTGTTAGCTCTGCTGCGGTTCACCTCAGCTTTAGCGCCAAGGTCCCACTATCCCCAGCCAATTACTGAGCAATGAGGTGGTTCAAAGTGTGAGGCAGGACTCCTCTAACAGGTAATCTTTGCTCTGGAGCTCCTCGTTTGGCTAGCTGCAAATTTGTCAGGCTGACATCATGGTCTGACAGCTTCCAATCCTGCCCAATCTTCCTTCCCCCCTTTTTCTTTCACAGGTGTTACTGCCCAATAAACCTGCACTTCTAACTCCATCTCAGCATCTACTTCCCAGAGAACTTAAGCTGTGACACCAACAGTATATAGCTGACCCTTGAAGAACACAGGGTTTGGGGGTCTCCCCATAAGAATCCACGTATAACTTTTGACTTCCCTAAAACTTACCTACTAATAGCCTACTGTTGACCAGAAGCCTTACTGATAAGGCAAACAGTTGATAAACACATATTTTGTATGTTATATGTATTATATACTGTATCGTTACAATAAAGTAAGCTGGAGAAAAGAAAATGATATTAATAAAATCATAAGAAAGAGAAAATACATTTATAGTACTGTACTGTATTTATTGATAAGTTTAAATCATCTGTTTACAAGATGAATCGTCTGTCAGTACCTACATCAATATTGCCTAATATGATACAAAGCACTGTAGGGACTTCTCTGGTGGTCCAGTGGCTAAGACTGCACGCTCCCAATGCAGGGGGCCTGGGTTCGATCCCTAGTCAGGGAACTAGATCCCA
The DNA here is from genome assembly GCF_963924675.1 of Phocoena phocoena. Classification (NCBI taxonomy): domain Eukaryota; kingdom Metazoa; phylum Chordata; class Mammalia; order Artiodactyla; family Phocoenidae; genus Phocoena; species Phocoena phocoena. The sequence continues at coordinate 41,909,300 of NC_089240.1, read as the reverse complement.
CGTGCTGCAACTAAAGATCCCGCATGCCACAACTAAGACCCGGTGCAGCCAAATAAATAAAGAAACATTAAAAACAGAACACTGTAGATGTTATCTGTATTACTAACAGTAGACATCAAAAATGAAAAGATAATGTGAAAAAGATATTCATATTTATTTATTAGTTATGTTTCATGCATTGATAGTGAAGAAGCACAATATGATTGCTTTATGATAGGCTAGTATAATTGATACAATTGTTTCACAGTAGCCTAGCCTATACACTAATAAATGAATCATTATAAAATTTTTATGGCATACAGTATTTGTCATATTCATAATACAATATTAGAAACACTGTTACTTTTTTATTTTTACTTTTTAAAAAATTTTAAATTAATTTTTATTGGAGTATAGTTGATTTACAATGTTGTGTTAGTTTCTGCTGTAGAGCAAAGTGAATCAGTTATACATACACATATATCCACTCTTTTTTAGATTCTATTCCCATATAGGCCATTACAGAGTACTGAGTAGAGTTCCCTGTGCTATACGTAGGTTCTTATTAGTTATCTATTTTATATATAGTAGTGTGTATATGTCAATCCCAATCTCCCAATTTAGAAACAAGTTTACTGTTAAAAAACCAACAGTTACCTGTGATTATAGGCTGATACTCAGTTTCTCCAACTGAGAGAGAGAGAGAGAGAGAGAGAGAGGAGAGAGGAATACTGTATGGTAATGTTATTCTTTGAAAGCAAAGTTATAAAACAGTAAGAAAACTAACACTATTAATTTTATATTTATATCACTCATCTTATGCCTGTGTAGGGATAGACCAGTATCTACATATATTTTACACATTCATGATATACCTTTTTCTTAATTTTTTCAATATTTCTAGGCTACATGTTTCATCTGCAAGTTTTTTCAAATTGTCACAAATCTCCAAAAAATTTTCCAATATATTTATTGGACCCATGCAGATCAAACCCTAATCCTGTTGTTCAAGGGTCAACTGTATTACAAATCTTTCTGGTCTTTTCCAACCTGATAGATGAAAAACAGCATTTCATATCTTTATCTTGCATTTCTCTTTTATGATTTAGGATGAACACATTTTCATGTATTTAAAAGTGATTCGTGGGACTTCCCTGGTGGTCTAGTGGCTAAGGCTCTGTGCTCCCAATTGCAGGGAGCTCAGGTTCAATCCCTGGTCAAGGAACTAGATCCCAAATGCATGCCGCAACTAAGAGTTTGCATGCCACAACTAAAGATCCTGCAGCTGCAATTAAAGGTCCCGCATGCTGCAACAAAGATTGAAGATCTCGTGTGCTGCAACTAAGACCCGGCACAGCCAAATAAATAAATAAATAAAATTATAAATAAATAAAAGTGATTTGTATATCTATGAATTGTCTCTGTCTAGTTCCTTTTAAATTATTGGCCTTTTATATTGATTTGTAAGAGCTCTTTATATATTAAGTAAACTAACGATTGATTGTATCTCTTGCAAATTTTTCTTCACATTTGTCATTTGGCTTTAAGGCTTTTTAAGTTAATCATGCATACATTAATTTTATGTACACAATGTATCAATATATTCTCTCATGACTTGAGAATTTTATGTCATGATTAGAAAGGACTTCACTCTGAGAGAATAATAAAAGATTCTTCCATTTATTTCCTTCTAGCACACTCATAGTTTTATTTTTACATTTAAATCTTTAATCCATCTGGAATTCATTTTAGTGCAGGAAGTGAAGGAGAGCTCTAATTTTATAGTTTCCTGCTGAGTGCCATGAAATATTTCCTTCTGCTGATGAACTGGTATGCTTTTCCTTCATAAACAATACAAATCACATAACTGATGAAAGAAATTTTCACATTCTGACTTACTTCACTCTGTATGACAGACTCTAGGTCTATCCACCTCACTACAAATAACTCAATTTTGTTTCTTTTTATGGCCGAGTAATATTGCATTGTATATATGTGCCACATCTTCTTTATCCATTCATCTGTTGATGGACACTTAGTTTGCTTCCATGTCCTGGCTATTGTTAATAGTGCTGCAATGAACATTATGGTACATGTCTCTTTTTGAATTATGGTTTTAAGTCAGAAAGAGAAAAACAAATACCGTATGCTAACACATATATATGGAATCTAAAAAAAAAAAATGGTTCTGTTGAACCTAGGGGCAGGACAGGAATAAAGACGCAGAGGTAGATAATGGACTTGAGGACACGGGGAGGGGGAAGGGTAAGCTGGGACAAAGTGAAAGAGTAGCATTGACATATATACACTACCAAATGTAAAATAGATAGCTAGTGGGAAGCAGCTGTATAGCACAGGGAGATCAGCTCGGTGCTTTCTGACCACCTAGAGGGGTGGGATAGGGAGTGTGGGAGGGAGACGCAAGAGGGAGGGGATGTGGGGATATATGTATACATATAGTTGATTCACTTTGTTATACAGCAGAAACTAACACACCATTGTAAAGCAATTATACTCCAATAAAGATGTTAAAAAAGAAAAAGAAATTTTCACATATTGAGGTATAGGGAAGTCATCCTGGCATATACATAAGTTAACTTGAATTTTATGCTAACTAAAACTGCCTGTGGCCTATCAAACTTACATTGTGCATCTGCTTTAATTATTAAAGAAAAGGGTGCATTGACCAGCAGTAAAAAATGTCCATGTTAAAGATAAAGATTAAATGCCTCCCTTCCTGGGTTGCCAATGGTTGTATTCCAATGTTTAAGACGCCCTTCCCAGGTGTCAAGGCTGTACTGACTCATTCTGTACGTGCTGATCTGTTTCTTTTTTTTTTAACTCTGAAGGAAGTATCCCTGACTTGTTGGATGTTCTTTCTTCTGACATGATATAAAACCAAGCTTCTCCGGAGCAGTTCCTCAGAGTTATCTGAGAGAGACTGCCTTCCGGGCTAGAGTCCCCAATTTGGCGCAAATAAAACTCTTTTCTATTCCTATTATATTTAGATTGTTTAATGATTATTTTCATTGACATAACTAACCCAATTTCCTTTTTGCTATGGCTGTGGGAAGATCAGAGAAAAATTCACAGCTATGCACAGATGTGAATTTCATACCTACTTCCCAATCTTCTTTGATGTTAATCTTTTACTTGCTTTATATTTTCTGTGATCTTACCTTTACTTTTCAATTTAATGGGATGTATTTTTATCAGGTTCCAAATATCCAGTGGAAAATAAAGTAGGTAGTGAATGAACAAATGAGCTATAACTCACCTGGGCCTCAGTTATTTCTTACTCTTCTTGGGTAAAGGCAAAGGCAGAGATCTCTAAGTCAGAGCTGGGGGAGGTTAGGGAATAGGAGGTTGGACCGGAGGAAGAGAAAATATAAATAGAGATATAAGAGCCTCATATCTCCCAGAAGCCTGAAAACGTCCACCCATAAGCCAGTAAGAGGTCACAAGTTGAAGCCAGGGAGGCCCGTGTGCTTATTATAGTCCCAACCTATGTATTGGTGACTGACATGATAGTGTAGAGCTAGGATTGGCAAACTTTTTCTGTAACGGGCCAGATAGTAAATTCTTTAGAATTTTTAGGCCATATGGTCTCTTTGGCAACTACTCAACTCTGCCATTGTAGTGATGACAAATTGAAATTATAATGGAGTAATCACAGTTCAGACATACAAAAAATGGAGTCGGGCAGCTGTTGGGGATCTGGTCTCAGACACATCCCTGCACCACTGAGAACTTGAATTTTCTCTGAACTGTATCAAACTCAAGGACACCAGGGACCCTTTTCAAAACAATATCTGCTAGCAGCTGCTAGTTGCAACTTTGTAGTTTCAAAGTACCCCCTTTCTGAGTTTTATATCTTGTCAGAACAAAGAATATCAAACAGGTCAGGGATACATTCCTTCAAAGTTAAAAAAAAAAACAACAGATCAGCACGTGCAGAGCAAGTCAGTATGGCCTTAGCACCAGGGAAGGAAGTCCTATCATTGAAGGAGTACCAGCATTGGCATCCCAGGAAGGGAGGCATTTAATCTTTATCATTAACATGGATATTCTTTACTTCTGGTCAATGCGCCCTTTTCTTTAATAATTAAAGCAGATGTACAGTGTAAGTTTGATAAGCCACAAACAGGCTGTTTTGTTTTAGTAAGCATAAAATTCAGGTTAACTCACGTATAAGCCAGAATGACTTCCCCATACCTCAATGTGTGAAAATTTCTTTCATCAAAGTAAATGAATGAGTGTGGCTATGTTTAAAACTTTACTACTGGACACTAAAATTTGAATTTCATATAATTTTCACATGTCACAAAGTATTCTTCTTTTAACTTTTTTTCAAGCCTTTAAAAATTGTAAATAGCATTCTTAGCTTGCAGGCAGTAGGAAAACAAGGGTCAGCAAACTGGGGGCCACAGTGTGCTGACCTCTATGTAAAACTTGGATGAGGAAGTTTGTTATTGGGAGTAGGTGTACAATTGTCACTTAACACTTGCTTTACAATACAGTGACCTCCTTTAGATCAATAAATTACAGTCCTAGAAAATTTGTCACAAGAAAATAAACATGGTTGCACACAAAATTTTGAAAGCAAAGACTGTTACCTTATCCTGGATTATAACAATGAAAAAAACTGGACACATCCAAACATCGAGGAACAGAAGACTGGATCAAAAATCTGAGGCCATCCAAAAGACAGAATGCTATGCAGCCATGTCAACAATTATTGCGTGGTCTGAAACGAGAGAAAGCAAATGCTATCAAATATTAACATTTGGTGAATCTAAGTGAAGGCTATATTGGTGTTCAGTGCCCACTTTTCTGTAGGTTTGAAATGTAAAAAATAAAGTTGGAAACATTTTTAAAAAGAAAAAAAATGTTTTGGGGGGAATGTAAGTTAATAGACTTGCACAAACCCATCTCCAGCTCATCAGAACTCTGTGCTCTCCATGTTAAGTAAAGATAATAAATGTAACACCTTTTTTCACAAGAAAATGATATAGATTAACTCGATAATATTTGTCTAACTACCTAGTGTCTGTTTTGATCAAACTAAATGTAATTGTAACCATATGTAACATGAGAAGATTTACAAAAAAAATTTTTTAACTCACAATATTTCCTTTGCAATCATCTTGTTCTAAGGGCAAAGAAAAGCTTGACTTGCTCAGGTTTTGAGTATTTGAAACAAAGCTTGCTTAAAAGACACGTAAACCCGCAAATTATCTGGGGAGACTTCCCTGATAGGGTTGGGTGCTCTAGGCCCTGAAGGTGGGAATATCATTTGGGGGATCCAGCATCCAGGTTCTCCTCCAGGCTCAGGCTTGGACTTACTGGGTTAGATGCTATTATTTGAAAATTTAACATGGGAAATAAATCCATTCGGTAATTTGAGCGCTTAAAAATAAAGTAATAAAAAGCTTACACATTTAAATAAAAACATAGGAACTATTTCAGCTACAGGATAACCTGTCTTGGGCAGAGGACTTCAGTGACCCTCCATTTGACGCCCCTATTAAATGACGTGATTAGACATACTGCATTGTCAATCTCTGCTTGAACCTCAGTTAGATTGCGGGCCACAGAGCTGGAGTCATCAAAGGTGCATTTTAGAAAAACTGTCTCCTTTTAAAAACGTTTTTTTAATGCTCACAGTCATTTCCATTATCGGGAGTCAAACCCAAACTTCCCGTGTGAAAAATCAAAATCCAGGGCGATACAAGGATGTACTTTCCTTTTTACAGACCAGATCCATGATCGATTCTAGCCCGTCTGCTTCTGAAGCTCGGACTTATTTATGTATTTATTTATTTATTTTCAACACCTTTATTGGAGTATAATTGCTTTACAATGGTGTGTTAGTTTCTGCTGTATAACAAAGTGAATCAGCTATAGGCATACATATATCCCCATATCTCCTCCCTCTTGCGTCTCCCTCCCACCCCAATCCCACCCCTCTAGGTGGTCACAAAGCACCGAGTTGATGTCCTTGTGAAGCTCCTACTTTTAAATACTAAACGCTTTACTCTCTCTACTTCCACCTGTGCGTCCCGCCTCCTCTGGAACCCGCCAAATCCCATTAAACCTCACCCCCACCAACCACGCACTGTCCTCATAGGCTCCGCGCTCAGTCCCGGTTCCCACCCTCTGCAGCCTTCCTTAATCTCATAGGATTTTGTAAAGCCCCGCCCTTCTCTTCTCTCAGGCGTTTTCTTCCGTTCAGGACCATCCCACACTACCTGGTTATTTGGTTGGCCAGCACCCTCGTTGTACGTCATTTACCCGCGCCACCCGGAAGCTAAGGTTCTTACCAACCCTTCTTTTTGCCGGCGGCTCTCAGGTAACGGCCGCGTTTGGGTGTGCCTGTGTGACCGGGTCCCAGAGTTGGGAGGGGCAGAAGGCTGAACCCCCAGTTTGAGCCGGATGACCCCACTCCTAACGTTGAGAGGGTGCAGATGTACTGTGCTTGAGAGCAAACTGAGTGGTTATCGTGGTCTTCCCCCTCCTCATTCCTCAGGAGCCCATCATGGCGACGCCCCCTAAACGGCGGGCCGTGGAGGCCACCGCGGAGAAAGTGCTGCGCTACGAGGCTTTCATCTCTGACGTGCTGCAGCGGGACCTGAGGTGAGTGACAGAGTAGGGGGCGGGGCGCTTGGAGCGGTGCACGTGGTGAGCGGGGCGTTGGAAGTCAGGGCGTGTCCTTCTGATTGGTGGGTGAGGCGTTCGGAACCCGGCCCCGCGCGCCATTCGAGGGGGTAGGAGGGGCGATATCCGGGGTGCGACGGGGTGGGGGGGGGGAGGGAAGACATGGCGGTCTCAATGGAGGGTGTGTCCGCGCATGCGCGGGTTCAGATGGCGTTAAGGGTTACGAGCGAGTTTTCAGGTTCGAATCCTGACTTGGCCGTTTCGTTTTACGTGTGAACACGTTGTACCTCACCTCGAGTTTCTGTGCCTCAGTTTTTTCATCTGTGAAATGGGGAAGTTAATGCAACCTTCCTCATGTGGTGGTTTTGAGTTTTCAACGTGTTCAGTCCTTGTAAAGGATTTAACTTGGATACTAGAGGCTCAATGAGTATGAAAAATTATTATTCCTATCATTATTAATCTGAGGAGGAAGTAGAGTTTTCAGGTCTAGGATTATGAGCATCCTAAAAGGGATGGAGGATTATTTTCTAGGGTGAGAATGGGGTATCCTGATTGGAGGGAGGCATTGGGAGTAGAGTGAAATAATACTAATAAATAATAGCTAACACATATATAGAGCTTCTTGTTTGGCAGGCACTATTCTAAATGCTTTTTAGTAAACTCATTTAATCCTTCTAATGACTCTGTGAGGTAATACTCGTTATTCCTATTTTAAAGATGGGGAAATTGAATTCCAAAAAGGTTACTCACTTGCCAAAGTCTCACAGCTAGTAAAATGGAAAGCCTGGATTCAAACCGAAGTAGTCTGACCCAGAGTTCAAATCTTGACTTCTGCACTAAAACACCTCTTTAGGACATGGTGACATGAGAGTCTCAGAGGGTCATGATATGAGGTATTCCAAGAGAGACAGGGTTTCCTCTTGGTCACCATTTTACTCTTGTCCCATTAGAAAGGTGCTGGACCATCGCGACAAGGTATATGAGCAGCTGGCCAAATACCTTCAACTGAGAAATGTCATTGAGCGACTCCAGGTAAAGATGCCAGGGTTAGGTACCATCTTTTTGTGGGCAAAGGAGGGGGAAGAGAGGAGATACCCCAGACCAAAACCTGTCACCTAACCTAAAACTTGACCACTGATCCCTACCTCTTTTTCCCCGGCCCCACAGGAATCTAATCACTCGGAGTTATATATGCAGGTGGATTTGGGCTGTAACTTCTTCGTTGACACAGTGGTGTGAGTGTCTACCCACCCCTCTGAGCCCACAGGGTTCAGCTTCCCCTTTCCTTCATTCAACAAAAAAATTTTTTTGAGTATTTGCTATGTACCAGACACTGCTAGGTGCTGGAGATGTGACAGTAAATAAGATAGGACAAAATTCCTGCCCACCCAGAGCTTCAATTTGGGAAGGTGGGGGAGAGGGGAGTAAAAAAAATCTCAAACTGTGTGGTGTGCTAAACAGTGATAAGGACTTCCCCGCTTCCTCTAACCACTGTTTCCTTAGCCCAGACACTTCACGGATCTATGTGGCCCTTGGATATGGTTTTTTCCTGGAGTTGACACTGGCAGAAGCTCTCAGGTTCATTGATCGTAAGAGCAGTCTCCTCACAGAGTAAGTCCATTGCATGAGGATAGTGCCTAAAAAGCACTACCATTTGCCACACCCTTCTTCCCCCTTTCCCCATGGCTGCCTGGGATGATACTTAGGAACCCATCTCCCCTCCCCCTCAGAGCTAGGGCTGAGGAAAGTGGGGATGCAAAGCTTAGCCCCAGGTGTAGAACATAATAAGCACTGATAAATGGTCTTTTTATTGTTCACTCACACAAAAATTTATTGGGCATCTGCTGTGTGCCAGGCTCTGTGCTTGGTGGTGGGGAGGCAGCAGGGAACAAGACAGAAGGGTTCCTTGAAGGCTTACCTTCTAGAAGGCTTACCTTCTAGAAGGACTAACTGTTACACATCAGCACAGTTTTGACCAGATCCTGGAGGTCTCAGCCTATAAATCAGAAACAATAAAACAAATTACCTCTGACTTCACCTCCTGCTAATTTTCCTGCTCATCCACTGTGCTCTCACCACACTAACCTTCACAGGCTTCTTTAAACACCCTCAGAATGATCCCACCTCAGCGTGATTGCAGGGGCTCTTCTCTCTGCCTACAGCACTCTTTCCCCAGGTACCTGCATTGCTTCCTTTCTCCTTATTCAATTTAAGTCTTGCTTAAATGTCACTTCCTCAATGAGGCTTTCTATAACCTAACTTTAAAATTGCAACCCCTGGCACTCCTGATTCCCCTCCCTTGTTCTACTTTTTCTTTTTTTCCTTAGCACTTATGACCTCCTAATGTTTACTGTGTAATTTACTTCTTTACAATGTTCATTGCCTCCTCGCATTAGGATATAAGCTTTGCAAAGGGAGAGAGTTTCTCTATATCCCAAGTCACTAGAATAGCACATAGCATATAGTAGGCACTCTGTTGAATGAATTTAAAAGCATATGCTGGAAATAGATTTAAGTGGGGATTGAAGCAGATCTCTGTTGGTGGTGATGGGGAGGTAATGTGGGGATAAAGGATGGGCTCCAGTTGAGTTTAAGATTCTGTGCAGGGAACGGGAATTGGGAGTGTGGACGGGAGGTCTGAAATGTGGCTAGGGAAGGCCTCCCAGAGGAAGTGACATTTGAGTCACTTGGTTGAGTGAACAAGCCATAGGGCTCTCTGGGGAAGAGCATTCCTGGCAAGGCAACCAGTGTGCCTGCCATGTTAGGAGGAGCTGCCGAGAATGGTGAGCATTCACTCACTCAGAAGGAGTGAGTGAGGGGACGCTGAGCAAATACACTTAGATTAACAACATCTCACAAGTGTGAACCCCACCGATCTAAGATTCCTTCTAGGTTATATTTCTCTTTATTCCTACATTCATTTCTTCCAGAGTTGCCTCCCTTAGGTTGCAGTAATTCTTCTCTTTTCAAACCTTTTCAGGATTTCAGTGTCCATAGACCCAAATGAGCCTCAGACCCACTGGGATTTCTAAGTCTTACTGATCAGGCCAGTTGGTGAATAGTTTGGTCGAGGGACCTGGTTTCATAGGCCAATGCAATTCTGAACTTGGTGGACATTTAGACCAAGTCCAATTTTTTATGACAAAGCCTTCCTTGTTATGACACAGGATTCCTGAGCCTTTCAAATAGGTTTTAATTTTATGAAACTTGATGTCTTTCCCCAAAATGAGGTATTTGTCATTGCCTGCCCCCTGTCTGGTCTTTCTGATTTACTGACCTGGTCTATTAGTGTGATGAGAAATGTGAATCTCTTACTACTTTATGATAATTAGTAGGACTCCGTAGTAATTGAATCTTTCTAGGAGATGAAGATTTGAGTCTGTGTAGCTCGCTCTCTTCTTTAAAATACTTGGTTATTCTGGACACATTTTAAAGTAACTTTCTTTCAGGTTATTTTATGTAACCAAAATGGCCTATCAGTCCTTCCTGTTCTTAGTCTGTTTCTTTGAGGAGTGGGAGGATCAGGTCTCTGTGTACATTCTTTCTGATTACAGAGAAAGGAGTACACATCCATACCCATAAGCAGACATGATTATAGAAGAAACAGAATAACCATATGACTATTAACACTGCCTTATATACTAATCAGTAGCAATAAGTTAAACATATCCCTTTTGTGTTACAACTAGCATTTGGTAAACTTTATTCTTTTCTCCTCCTTTTTTATTTTAAGCGTTGAAACCTTTCACAGACTAAGCTTGTACATTGAGTGCCTACTATGTGCCACATACTGTTTTTGTTCCTGAGGATACAGTGGGAAACAAGGCAGACCAAATCTCTGCCCTTACGCAGCTTACATTCTAGTCAGGGAAGACAGACAGTAAACAAATAAGTAAAGGATGTAGTATGTCACAGGTTGACAATGTTGCAGAGAAAAACAAGGATTGGAGGTGAGAAACATTGCCTCCGAGGGAGCAGTTGCAATTTTAAATAGAATGCTTGATTGGACGTGGGGTGTGAGAAAAAGAGAGGAGTCTAGGTTTTTGGCTGAGCAACTAGGAGGATGGAATTGCCATTTTATGAGATGGAGAAGATAAGGGAGGAGCAGATTTGGAGGGGAAGATCAGGAGTTCAGTCTAGGACCTGTTAAGTGTAAGGTGCTCGTTAAACACTGAAGTAGATTTTCTGAAGATGTAGTTAAAACTCCTCAACTCGGGAGAGAGGGCTGCATTGAAAATATAAATTTGGGAGATAGTGATATATAAATGGGTTCATACTATTTTTTCCCAATTTGACATCCTATGTTGTTGCCTTCTACTTTTCTTAACAGTATTTTGTTTCCTTAAAACACTCCTACACTGACAGATAGCTCAGCCAATAAAATCCACATTCCTATCATGATATCAAGACCCTGCATGATCTAGCCCCTTCCTTCCTCTTGGATCTTATCCTGTGCCTCTTTCCTTCCACCATTCGCTTAATTTCTAACACTGGTCTCCTGACAGCTCCTCAAAAAGCTCTTTCCTGCCTCTTGGACTTTTTGTGGAAAAGACCGTCTTACTGTTTAACTCCTACTCATTCTTCAGAAAGGCCTTCCTTGATCCTTTGTATCAATTAGGATTCTTTTGGGTGAGACTGGTCCCAGTTGGCATAGATATAAGGAATTGACTAGTTCACATAACTCAACAGTCCAGAGCCAGAGTGGTTTCAGGCAGCTCCAGCTTCCCAGTTGCTTAGGCCTTGGTGTCTTTCTTAAGTCCTCTCTCGTACCCAGCATCCTCCTTTGGTAAATCCTGTTGACTCTACCTTCAAAATATATCCCAAATCCAATCATTTCTCATCACCTCAACTGCTGCCGCTGTGGTGTGAGTCTGCATCTCTCACCTGGACTATTTCAATAGCCTCCTCACTGGGCTTCCTCTTCCACACTAGCTGTCCTTATCCCTAGTCAGTTCTCCGCACAGCAGCCAGATGGATCCTCTTAAACCCTAGTTGTTTCACATCCCTTCTCTGATCACAATCATCCCCTGGCTCCCATCTCACTTAAAGTAAAAGCCAGAGTCCTTACCATGGCCTGGCAGCTTTTACATGATCTGTCTCCCCCACTTCCCTCTGTGACCTTAACTCCTACACCCCACCTTCGCTTATTTTTCTCCACCCATGCTGGCCTCTTTGCTGTGCCTCAGACATGCCAGGTACACTCCCACCTCAGAGCCTCTGCATTTGCTGCCCCTTGTGTCTGGAACACTCATCCTCCGTGTATTCACATGATTCGCCTCTTCATTTTAAGTCTTTACTCAAATGCTTCTCAGTGAAGCCATCCCTAAGCACTCTAATTAGAATTACAGCCCCCATGCCTGCACTCCTTATCCTCTCTTATCATTTAATTTTTTTATTGTACTTACAACCATCTGACATACTCCATGTCTTATTCCATCACTGTCCTTCTTAATGAGAATTTGAGCTTCACGATGCTGAGATTTTTGTTTGTTGTGTTTGCTGCTATCTCCCCAGTACCTAAAACGACCCGGCAGAGAGTAGACGTTCAATAAATGTCTCTGAATCTGTGCCGTCCAGATGGCAGCCAGGCGTCTCTGCATAGGAGCAGGTCAGGTAATCGGATGTCCTACCACCTGCCGTGTGGAAGTCATCCAGGATGTAGGTAGTTCCTGAAATGATGAGGAAGCATCATCCTCATGATCATAAGTGGGGCCCACTTTGCCCTTTCTTGTTTCTTTTCTCCAGGCTCAGCGACAGCCTCACCAAGGACTCCATGAATATCAAGGCCCATATCCACATGTTGCTAGAGGTGAGAGCAACTCACCCCATTCCCAGACACTATCTCCAAATGTTTAGGGCGGTGACCTGAGGAAGAGAGAGAGCCAGAGATGGGAAGTACCATCTTTCCTCCTAAACTGGAGTCAAATTGGAGCCAAGCTGGCTCGGAGGGAAGGGAGTTCTGAGCAAGCCTGGGGTAGGGCCTGGACCCAGGCTCCGTTCAGTCTTTTCTGTTCTCTTTTTCAGGGGCTTAGAGAACTACAAGGCCTGCAGAATTTCCCGGAGCCTCACCATTGACTTCTTCCTACCTCCCCTGACATTAAAGAGCTTGAATGTCTTTGAGTCATATGGCCCTTCTTTCCCCCCTTAACCCTTGCTGTTTGCGAAAGTGCCCTGTTTCTAAAGCACAAAGTTACTAGGAGGCCCAGAGATCCAGTCTGTATGGAACCTTTAAAAACCACTTAAGTCCCGTCTTCAGCCTGTCCCCTGGCAGAATGTGCCACTTGACTTTCTGATTTGCCCTCTATACCATCGCCTTCACAATCTGGGCCCCCACCTGACCCTTCCATTTCTTTTCCTGTACAATACTCTCAGTTACCTTAGAGAATGGGCCGATTCAGGGTGGAGGTTTGTTCCCCAAGGCAGCCTTTCACTCCTGGCCCTAGGGTTTACCCTTCTCCCACACCCCAGTCATTTCTCAGGTACCTTAAATTACACCCACACCCGTCTAGGCCCAACTTTGGCGTTGCCCCAGCTTCTAATTATCAGTAGTTCCAGCTTCCAGCAATGGGCCTAGGGCTGGTCCAGCCCCTATTCTAGGTTGAGTCCAGCTTCCGCCAATCGATGCAGAGCCTGATTCCACTGCTTTATTACTGGCTGCAGCTCGACCCGCCCCCGTAGGCATTTAGTTTCCGCCACTCAACACTCCTTCGCTAGTCTGGCAGCTGCTCGGTTCTAAATTCGTCTTTTCTAGCCAATCACTACAGAGTTACCCTGCCCGCCTACGCAGAACCCTGGCCAGACCTCCTCCCTGCGGGCTGCTACGCCTGTGTACTTCTATACAAGTCCCGCTTCCGCTGAGCTGCGTAGAGTTTGGCACCTCCCCGTTAGGGGTTCTGGCAGCTAAGAGTCCCTCGGCCGCCAATAAGCAGAAAGCAGGGCCTAACCACCCCTATCCTCGGACGCTGGCTGTCTTCCATCAATCCCATATAGGCCAATCAGTGCGAGGCAGGCGTCCCCCGAACCTTGTCTGTCGCCCATGGCCTAGCAATCTGTCTTGAACCAATCAGTGTGGAGCACCGGCGGGGCCGAGCACGCCCCCTCGGAACCCAGGCGGCCATCTGCGTTCCATCAGTTCCCCTCGGGCCAATCACAACATAGCTCTGTGGAGCAAGGCCCGCCTCCCCAGCCCTGGAAGCCGCACCGTTGATCCACGGTACTTTGGCCAATCAGCGAGCAGCGGAACGTTCGGCTCCTCCTTCGTGGGCCCACGTGAGCAGTGGGGAAACGCAGGGGCGGCTTCTAGGTGCTGCCGCCGCCACCACCGCCACCACCGTCGCCTCGGAACCCGGGCCTGGGGGGCGGTGGGGCCGCGCATGGAGCCCCCGCCCCCCGGAGCTGCCAACACCGCCGCTGCGCTACACACAGGTGAGCCCGGGGCCTGGAGGGTGGAGGGCCTGGTCCGTGACCCTACGTATCCTTCCCGCCCCCGCGCGGGGGGATGTGGCTTGGCCTGTGGCCTGCTGGTGTTCGACTCCCCACCACCACCACCTCGGCTGGTGGACCTACCTGTGCTATTGTCCCCTCCCTTTGGCCCTTTGCCCCGTAGCTTAACCCCCCTTCCTGTTTTATAATGGGTCGGCCTGCGTGCTTGAATTTCTCCCCACCCCACCTTACAGTAGACTCGGCCGTGGTCTTGCCCCAGATCCCCGCTTATAGGGGACCAGTCTCTGGCAATGTCCACCTCCTTGACAGTAGGTGCGTCTGAGTGTTTGTATTCTCCTGTCCTCAACTTTCAGGGGCCCCGTCTGTGGCCTTGTTTTTTCATCCCTACTGTTCCTGTAGTGAGTCAATACGTAGCGTTGTACCCCCCCCCCGCAACAGTGAGTTAATCTGTGAATTTGTATTCCTGCTTCCAATCCCCCAATGCATCAGTCTATGGCTTTATCAAACACACACACACACACACACACACCATTTTGCAGTGGATCAGTCTAAATGCTTGTTTTCACGTCCTCCTGCTTATCAGCCCATTGCCCTGTCCTCCCTTTTTTGTAGACTATCAGTCCAGTCCTTGGGCTTCTTCTCCCTTCCTTTTACTAGTGGGTCAGTTTAGTGCTTTATATCTCCCCATTTTCAGTAGCCCAGTCCATGGCCTTGTCCCCCTCTCCTTTTAATCAGTCTGTGGGGTGGCTTTTCTCCCTCTCCACTATTGTGCATGAGTCAATGTGCTTTTCTTCTCTCCTTGCCCCTAGTAAATAAGGTGAGCCTTTACACACACACACACACACACACACACACACCTTTTCAGTGGATCTGTTCATTGGCCTTCCTGCCACCCATGTGCTTGCATTCACACCCCTCCAGTATACCCTCCTGTGAGTCCAGTGCTTTGTAATCCCTCCAGGAGGGTCAGACTGTGCTTTTATTTCCCGCCTCCTTTCCTTGTGCTGGATCAGTCTGTGGCCTTCCCTGCCACCCTCCCTCCTTAATAGTGGATCAGCCTGTGTGCTTGTTGAACCCAGGACTTTTTTACTCTAGAACACACCCTCTCATACACACTCTTAACCAGTAAGACATCTTGCCTCCCTCCAGTAAATGAATACATTAATGATAGTGATAATGCCAATAGGAGCCAACACTTATTGAGCACCTACTGTGTACCAGGCAAAATGCTGTATGTTAATGAGCTCATTTAATCCACCCTATGAGCTAGGTACTGAGGGAAGTTTGGCATAGGGAGGTTAAATACCTTACACAGAGGTGATCAGTAGGTACCAGGTTAGGTTACCCCTCAGAACATAGGATAACTTTTTTTTTTTTTTTTTTTTTTGCGGTACGCGGGCCTCTCACTGTTGAGGCCTCTCCCGCTGCGGAGCACAGGCTCCAGACGCGCAGGCTCAGTGACCATGGCTCATGGGCCCAGCCGCTCTGCGGCATGTGGGATCTTCCAGGACCGGGGCACGAACCCGTGTACCCTGCATCGGCAGGCGGACTCTCAACCACTGCGCCACCAGGGAAGCCCCCTAGGATAATTTTTGAGGCTTTCCTCTCTCACTACATCTCACCTCACGCGAGGCCCCACTCCTTAAAAACCAAATTAGTTCCCATCTCCATGCTTTTGTTTTTGCTGTTCCCTCTGCCTGCAGAGCTGTCTCCATTCCACACCTTGTCTCAGCACCCATCCACCCCCGATCCCAGCAGCTATGTGACCTTAGTGGCTTAACCACTTTCTCTCTGCACCTCTCTCCTCACTGGTTAAATGGGGGAATCAGAACTAGAATACCCTCCAATGTAAATAAAGAATACCTGTGAGTTAATAAAACAAGTAACTTCTCTGGCCTTACCTCCTATGCACCGCCCCCCAACTCTGTTCCAGCCACATTGGCCTCCTAACTCATCCTCAAAAACACCAGGTGTGACCCAGCCTTGGGGCCTTTCCCTTGGCTATTTTTTCTGCCCAGAACACTCTACCCCCCTCTCTGTGTGGATCCTTTCAGGGCTCTGTTCAAATGTCAACCCGTCCCTGACCATCTGAACCTACACAGCCAGCAGGACTTAGACCCCTTCTCTGCTTTATTTGTGTCTTTGCCCTTTATCACTGTCAGGCACACTGTATATTTTACCAGTTTGTCATATTTATTGTCTTTCCCCGTTAGAATGGGAGTCCCATGAGGGACTCTTTTTGTCTGCTTATTTACTGCTGGGCCTCCAGCACCTAAAATTCTTATCCAGTACTTGATAAGAATTTATTGCACGACTGAATGGAAAAATATAATGTCAGATAAATCAGGGTAGGGGGCAGATGGAGATGAAGAGGGCATAAGAGAGCTAGTTAAAAGAGGCTGGTTAGTCGGGACTGTTCATTCAACAAACACTTACAGAGCACCTACAGAGCACCAGGCATTCTAGGTTCTGGGGATATGGGAGGGAACAAAACAGGCAGAAATTCCTGCCTTTGTGGAGCAGACATTTGCTAATAGTGCAGACTGTATAAATAAATAAGTCTAATTAGTTAGCATGTTAGACAAGTGCTAAGGAGGAAAAGTGAAGTAGGGAAGGTAGGAATAGAGTATCAGGGTGGTTGAAATCTTAGGCACAGGGCAGGCCTCACTTAGAAGGTGCTTCTTGAATTAAGGCCTGAAGGAGTTCAGGAAGGGAGCCATAATGCCTAGGGAAAGAGTGTACCAGGCAGAAGGAACAGCCGGTGCAAAGGCCCTGAGGTGGGATTGTGCCTGGCATGTTCAAGGGCCATGAAGGAGGCCAGAGTGGCTGGAGCAGAGTGGAGGGAGAGGTAGGAGGCAAGGTCAGAAAGGTGGTGGGAGCCAGATGGTGAGGCCATACTGATACATAAGATTGTGGGGGAGGGGCTGGGGAGGGAGAAGAGTGTCACGCCAGCTAATTGTAACATTTGAGTGTCTGCTATGTCCCAGAGATAACTTTTCTAAGTCCTTTACATACACTGACCTTTAATCCTCACAAAGGCCTTTGAGAGTAGGTGTATCTTGCAGATACTTTACTTTGAGGGTGACATATCCCCCATTTTACAGGTACAGAAGCAGAGCCAGAGAGGTTGAGTAACTCGCTCAAGGTCACACAGCTAGAACAGGACAGGAGTACGAGGCTGGAGACCCAGAGAGAAGAACACATTTGCAAGGACAGACAGGTTATTCGGCACATTGGATCACACAGAGGAAGAATTAATTCTGTCTGGGAGATACCAGAACTTGATGATGTGTGTAATAAAGGGTTCATCATGTGTGGGGAAGGGGGAAGGGCACTCCTGGCAGGGAGAACAGCACATACATATTTTCAGAGATGGGAATTGGATTAACTCAGGGTGCCCATGCCAAGCTTGGGCCCACCTCAGAGCCTTTGTGCACACTGTTCCCTGTGCTTGAAGCACCCTTCCCACAGATGTCAGCATGGCTTGCCATCTCCCCTCCTTCAGATCTCTGCTTAAATGTCACTTCCTCAGGGAAGCCCCCCCTGCTCACCCTATGTAAATTAGCATCCCTGTCCCCCTGTAGGACCTTACCCTTCTGTTTTGCTCTATAGAGAGCTGGTGGAGCAAGGTGTCCAGGATCACTGCCTAGTGCCAAACTGCCTGGGTTTGAACCCTGGCTCTGCTAAATTCCAGCTGTGTGACCTTAGCCAAGTTACTTTACTTCTCTGTGCCTCCATTTCCTCATCTGGGAAACGGGAGAGTAATAATAATGCCCACCCATAGTGTTGGTTTGAGGATTGAATGAGTTAAGTGACTAAAATGGTTTGCAGTACACAGTAAGGGCTCTGTGACTGGTTCCTATTGTTTAGATTAGTATTATTCCTGGCATACACGTAGGTATCTCACAGGGCCTCTGAGACTGACCATCTCCAAAACTGACCTCCTGATCTCCCCTCAAAACCTGCTCTCCCACAGTGCTGCCATCTCAGGTGATCAGGCCACAAACCTAGAATCACCTTTGGCACCTCTCTCACTCCACCCTACCCCCATCCTATCTGCCAACAAATCCTGTTCAGTCTGTCTTCAGATTTTATCCAGAACTCAGCCACTTCTCACCAGTTTCACTGCTGTCACCACCATCTCTTACGTGGACTATTGCAGTGGCCTCTTCAGCCTGTACAGTTGGTTCTTCTTACAAGAGCCAGAGGGATCCTGTTAAAATCCAAATCACAGGCTGTCACCCCTCTATTCACAGCCTTCTCATGGCTCCTGTCTCACTCAGAGTCAATGTCAAAGCTCTTCCGGGGCCCGAAAAAGCCTTACTCAGTCTGGCCTCTGCTGCCCCTCTGTTCTCATCTCCTGCTACTTTCCCGTCACTGCCTTCTCTCCGACTACGCCAGACTCCTTTCCCTTCCTCTGACCTGACAGGCTCTCCAGCTTCAGGGCCTTTCACCCTATTTCCTCTGCCTGGATGGCTGCTCCCCAGGTTGTCACAGACCTGACGCCTTCACCTCTCTTAGGTCTTTGCTCAAATATCACCTCCTCGTGACTACCCTCCCCTGACTACCCTTTCAAAAATAACAACTCCTTCCCTGCTTCGTTTTGTTTTTTTTTCCCCCAGAGCTCTTATCACCATCTGACATATTCTTGTTTATCTTGTTTCTTGTCTGTCTTCCCCACTAAAATGTGAATTCCACCAGAGCAGGGATTTTTGACTGTTGTATTCACTGCTGTATCCCCAGCACCTGGCCCACAGTAGGCCCTCCAAAAATGCTTGCTAAATGAACGAAATAAAGAGAAGTAAACACATCTGAGTGAGGCATATGACTAGAACTCTTATTAGGGGTCACGTGGGAGACGTGATAATAAACAAAATACAAAACCCCATGTGCTGCTGAGGCTTGAAGCCAACCGTCAGGTTTCACCTTAAGTAAAAGATTCTGTAGCTACTGAAAGAGGAACTGGTAAAATTGCCTGTTGTCACCACCAGGAGTCACTGGTCTCTTTGTGCCTCTGAAACAAACAGGCCTTCCAAATAAAAACCCAGCAAGGTCTCTGATGATGGGACTCTGATCTGGACACTTCGTGGCCTTGTGACTTACATAATTGCCTAAAATTGTGTCTGCAGAATGAACTTCAGAATGAATAGCTCAGATATAAGAGGATCAGACTGTATTTCATTACAGATTAAAGACTCAAGCTATAAATAATAGAGGGAGGTTCTTTGAAACCTTCCGATTTGGAAGGTCTTATTAACCCAACAGTCCCAACAGCTGGGTGAACAGTTGATTGATGAAAGCTCATTCCTTAAGGAAAAGGAACCTCATGTTTATTTCCAATTCACACTCAGCAAAGGGAGCAGTTATGGGGTGGGTGGGGGCGCCAGGAGGGTCCTGTTCTCTGCTCGACATGCTGAGGGAGCAGTCAGTGCAAGGGGCAGTTTAGTCTAATGGTTGAAAAGATCAGACACCTGGAACTTGGCTGCCTGCGTCCAAATCCTGGCTCTGCCACTTAGGGCTGTGTGGCCTGTACAAGTCATTTAGACATTTTGTGCCTCCGCTTCCTCATCTGTAAATTAGAGATAATAAGAGTACCTATTTCCCAAAGTTGTGATGAGAGAGAAATGAGTCAATAGCTATAAAAATAGCAATCCAGGTCTACATGCCCTTATCTAAAACCCTTGGGGCCAGATGTGTTTCACAATTTTGCATTTTTCAGATTTTAAAAAGGTGACAAGGTATACATACAAGATGTTACATAACACCCTTAGTGGGCTCTGTAATCAGCCACATTCAGATTTCTGCAGCAAGATAGATGTATGAACAGTCACACCAAGTGAGGATCAGTGAAGACCACAAAAGGCCTTATTTTGTTTCAGATCAGGTTTTGGCATAGCAGATAAGGAATTATGAACAAATTAGAAACTAATATTTCATAAGAGCTTATCATACCCCTGGCATAGTATATTTAATCTGTACGATAACCCTATGAGCTAGGTGGTATTATTATTATCCCTATTTTACAGATGGGAAAATTGAGGCACAAGAGGTTAAAGAACATGCCCAGTGTCACACTGCTAACAAGTAGCAGAACCAGGATTCCAGCCCTGGCGGTCTGGCTCTGGAGGGGCTGATTGTCCAGTAGGCCATATTGCTTCTGATTGGTACAATGCCTGGCATGTATTTAGCACTCAATAAATGTTCATTATTGCTGTTGTCAAGAAGGAGAACACAGAGGGACAGAGACAGGTCAGAGGAGCGTGGGATAGACAGACAGAAGAGAGCAGACATTCAGTGTCAGGAATTTTCATAAAGGCAAGGCCCTTGGGGCTGGTAACTGAACAATGGAGAAGACTTCCAGGCAGAGGAAGGGAACCCAGCATGAAGTGAACAGCCTTTGCGAGGAGCTGGCATAAGGAACCTCCTGGAAAACTTAATATTTGATGTGGTAGAAGATGCAAATGAAAATGTTCAGGTGAGGGGCCTTATTCTAGTTTCCTATTCGTGCTATAACAAATTATAACAAACTTATAACAAACTGATTAAAACACAAATTATTCTCTTAGAGTTCTGGAGGTCAGAAGGCCAGCACAGGTCTCACCAGGCTAAAATGCAGGTGTTGGCAGGGCTGTATTCCTTTCCAGAAGCTCTAGGGGATGATTCATTTCCTGTTCGTTTAGGTTGTTGGCAGAATTCAATTCCTTGAGGTTGTAGGATTTGTATAAAATAAATAGGCAACAAGGGTATATTGTAACCACAAAAAAAGTTCATGTGATGAGATTGAGCTCACCCAAATAGTTTCTAGCTTAAGGCCCATAACCTTAAATTCACCTGTAAAGTTCTTTCTGCCAGGTAACATAATATACTCACAGGTTCCAGAAATTAGGATGTGGACATCTTTGGGTGAGGGGCATTATTCTGCGTATCACAGTCTGCCCTCTGGACCCCAGAGGTTCACATTTGTCCCACACGCAGAAGACATTCACGCTATCCTAGTATCCCCGGAAGTCTCATCGCATTACAGGAGTCATCCAAAGCCAGGCTGAGGGCGTTCAGGGAATGGTGGTGGCAGTTGGAGACAGAGGTGGAGGCAAGATGGCAAGAAAGGAATCCACCTCCTGCTGACCTCTTCCCCTTCCTGTGTCTGCAACCTCTCAGCTCTGAGCTTTCTGCCCTCCAGGTACCCCTGGGATGGCGTGAGCGCTCGCGCAGCAATGGACCCTTCTGTGACGCTGTGGCAGTTTCTGCTGCAGCTGTTGAGAGAGCAAGGCAATGGCCACATTATCTCCTGGACCTCCCGGGATGGCGGTGAGTTCAAGCTGGTGGATGCTGAGGAGGTGGCCCGGCTCTGGGGGCTGCGCAAGAATAAGACCAACATGAATTATGACAAACTCAGCCGGGCCTTGCGGTACTACTATGATAAGGTAAGGTGTTTGAGACTAGGGCCAGGAACCCCACCCACTCGCCTGTGCCAAACATTTAAATCAGTTACGTCATTTTCTTGCCCAAATTGATAGAGCTCTAACTTTGAAAACGATATTAAAATTTACCATTTCTTACCCCATCCTCTGGTACTCTTACACGAACATGGGGGCCCCTAAGCATTTATCTCAGTTGTTTTATTGTATTTTATTTTAGCTTCGACTAGAACCTTCATAGCACCATTAACACTGACCCCCTACTCACTCCACTCTCTCTGAGATACCCAAAGTCCTGCTGTCGCACCGTGCCCCGCACGACATTTCATCTTCTTGCCTTATTCCTCTGGCCAAAACTTTTGAAAACTCTATTACTAATGACTCTTCCTCATCCTGGGCCAGTCCTGGGTTCCCCCAGTTATTTCATAATCTGCTCTTATCCCAGAATAAGAATTCTGGAATATCCTTATTCTTAGAATCAAAGCCTCCATGACAGCATTATACTAACTTTTCCTTACCTTATTCTCCAGGACCCTCAACGTTTTTATCAATTCTTTTTATCTCTTACTCTGTTAGCTAAGACCTCAAAAACAACATGTATAATGCCTGCTCCACACCCCATCCTCTTGTATTCCCAGAGCAACACTGGTCCACTCCAATATTTATATCAATTATTTTATCATCTTATTCCTATAGCTAAAATTATACATTCTCCTTACCCTTTCAGACTCCCAAACCAGTGCTAGATACCCCCCCATATTTATGCCAGTTATTTCAGTTTCTTATTTCTTTTTTGAAAAAAATATTTGTTTATTTATTTATTTTTAATAAACCTGCACCGGGTCTTAGTTGTGGCATGCAGGATCTTCATTGCTGCGTGCGGGATCTTTAGTTGCAGCACGTGGGATCTTTAGTTGTGGCATGCGGGCTCTTAGTTGCGGTATGCGGGATCTAGTTCCCTGACCAGGGGTCGAACCCGGGCTCCCTGCATTGGGAGCGCGGAGTCTTAACCACTGGACCACCAGGGAAGTCCCGTCAGTTTCTTATTTCTTTACCTGAAACTTCCAAAACAATATTTTTCTTCTTCCAGTTTTATTGTGATATAATTGACACGCAGCACTGTTTAAGTTTAAGGTGACAGCATAGTGATTTGACTTATATACAGTAAGAAATGTTCATCACGATAAGTTTAGTGAACGTCCATCATCTCATATAGATACAAAATAAAAGAAAAAGGAAGAAAAAATCTTGTGATGAGAACTCTTAGGATTTACCCTCTTAACAACTTTCATATGTAACATACAGCAGTGTGGATCATATTTATCATGTTGTACATTACATCCCTAGTACTTATTTTTCTTATAACTGAGAGTGTGTACCTTTTGACTGCCTTCATCCAATTCCCCTTCCTTTCAACCCCCTTTGAAACTTCCAAAACAATATTAATGAACCCTCCTTTTCATTCCTTTTCTGAGAAACACAGACCCACCCTGTGATATACATGAACAACACTTAAGATGTTCCCAGGGTGCTCTAGTGCCCTCCAGATACCTCTTGTCCCCCAGAACAGCCCTGGACCTGTGCTGCACACCCTTAACTCATTTATAGCATTTATTCCATTTTTATATTTTAATCCTTCAGCTCAAACCTCCAAAACAATATTAATAATGAGGCTGCCTCACTCTGTACTCTGAGACCACCAGAATATCCCTGAGAGCCTCCAGACCTGTCCTGAAATACCCCAAACGTGCTCTGTGACCCACCCAAGCCAGCCTTAAGATTCTCCCAATATTTATACCAGTATTTTAAATTCTTGTTAGTTGCTATCAGTGACTTCATTTTCCAATTGCCTCAGCTTAAACCTCCCCAACAGTATTAAGAATGAGGCTCCTCATCCTGTCCTCCCTGATGACCTTGCCCTGTTCCACGTCTGTGTCAAGAGCTTTAAATAATCCTGTAATAATTCATGTTTATTAACAATTCATCACCACATTCTTCTACATTCATTTAGTCTCTTCCAACATTTATTATCAGTGACTTCATTTTCCTGTCTTACTGCATAAACTAGACTCCAAAACTGTCCTGGCAGCCAGCCCCAGGGCCTGGCCCTTGTTAGCCCACAGACACTCCTGGTTTCTGGAGCCAGGAGGAAAGCCTGCTCCTGGATCTACTCCCCTACGTGGGCCCCAGTGTGGAGAGGAGCCCGTGGGTGTGGCTTTGTGTATCTGAGGTGGGGGTGGGGGAACTGGACAGATGGAGATGAAGAGAGTGTGACAGAGGGAGACTTGGAGGGGGATGGACAGGAAGGAGATGTGGAGGGGAGAAGGGCATTAGACTAAAGGAAGGATTATGGGTCGGGGGGGACAGAAAAGGAGGAGAAGCTGGGGGAGAATACAGAGAGGGGAATCAGGTTGGGGGAGAGCGGTAGAAACTGGAAGAGAAGGGAGGAGACCCCAAATTAGATGAGTGAGCTGTGAAAGAAGCTGGGAGGGGGAACCTATGGGGAGGCAGACACTGAGGTGGGACGGTGTATATGTAAAAGGACAGGAGAGGGGCACGAGGAAAGAAAGGCACTATAGGAGACACACCCCTTCACCCCCTCACCATCCATACCCTCCCTGGCCCTTTCTTCTAAGACCCTCTATCCTGTCTCCCCCTTCCCAGAACATCATCCGCAAAGTGAGTGGCCAGAAGTTCGTCTACAAGTTTGTGTCCTACCCCGAGGTCGCGGGGTGCTCCACTGAGGACTGCCCGCCCCAGCCTGAGGTGTCTGTCACCTCCACTGTGGCAAATGTGGGCACCACAGCTGTACACGCCATCCCCGGGGACACTGCCTCTGGGAAGCCAGGCACACCCAGGGGTGCAGGAGTGGCAGGCCCAGGCGGCTTGGCACGCAGCAGCCGGAATGATTACATGCGCTCGGGCCTCTATTCCACCTTCACCATCCAGTCCCTGCAGCCGCAGCCACAGCCACCCTCTCATCCTCGGCCTTCCACAGTGCTCCCCAACACCGCCCCTGCAGGAGCAGCAGTGCCCCCCTCGGGGGGCAGGAGCACCAGTCCAAGCCCCTTGGAGGCCTGCCTGGAGGCTGAGGAGGCCGGCCTGCCTCTCCAGGTAAGGACTAGAGTATGGAAAGTCAGCAAGAGGAGGGATGTACAATTCCCAAGTGAGGAGGGGGGCTGGGAGGAGGGGAGACATAAACGTCCTATTAAAGGAGATATAGTGGAAGGAGGGACACAGAAGTCCCCTTGGAGAAAGGGATGGGGAGGAAAGCTATGCAAAGCCTTGGAAGGAAGAAAGAAATTAAGCACACAACAATTAGTAGTGCACCCAGCATGTAGCAGGTGTCCTGAATGTGTTTGCTTAATGCACTGGTTCTCACACTTTTAGCACTCATCAGAAAGCACCTGGAGGGCTTTTTAAGCCACAGATTTCGGGGGGCCACCCCCCAGAATGTCTGTTTATGTGGGTCTGTGGATGGGTCTGAGAGTTTGCACTTGTTTAACAAGTTTCCAAGTGAGGCGTATGCTGCTGGTCCATAAAGCAAATTTCTGAGAACCACTGCTTTCGTGAATGGGGGCAGCATCTCCTGGTGTCCCGCCCCTAAAGGCAGCTGTGCCGCTATCAGGTGTCTCACCCCTCCCCTGCCCCCAGATAGGAGGACCTACTCCAGAAGGAGCCCCACTTCCTTGGCAAAGTCCCACGTCTTGTTGGAGGACCTGCTCCCACTACCAGGTCCTGCTTTCCAAGGGAAATAATTGGCTTCACTACCCCAGCAATCTTTAGGCACCCCCTCTGCACTTGTTCCTCTCCCAGGTCATCCTGACCCCACCCGAGGCCCCAAACCTTAAATCCGAAGAGCCAAATATGGAGCCTGGGTTGGGCCGACCACTGCCCCCAGAAGTCAAAGTGGAAGAGCCCAAGGAAGAGTTAGAAGCTGCAGCCACTGGGGAGGCGGGGTTTGTCCTGGAAGCCGTCAAGGCCGAGCCCTTTGAGCCCAAGGCCGAGCCAGAAGCCCCTCCCGCGGAGGGCGTGCCAGCCCGGCTGCCTGCGGTCGTTATGGAAACTGCGGCGCCGGTGGGCGGCCTTGCGGCTTCCACAACTTCCACCACGGAGAACGCCCAGCCTCAGAAGGGCCGGAAGCCCCGGGACCTGGAGCTTCCACTCAGCCCGAGCTTGCTGGGTGGGCCGGGACCCGAACGGACTCCAGGATCGGGAACTGGTTCCGGTCTGCAGGCGCCAGGCCCAGCGCTGACGCCTTCCCTGCTACCTACGCACACATTGGTGAGAGCCTTTGTAGGGGCGGGGCTGGCACCTGGAATGAATGGCATTGGGGCGGGGTGGTGGTGGGAGGAGTTAGGCTGACTGCGAGGGCCAATACGGTTACCTCTGAGTGACTGGGAGGGTGGAGCCTTCGAGTGGGGTTGGCTGCGCGGAAAGACGGGGCTTGATTGCTACAAGGCGAACGAGCCTGCAATGCCGAGGGGTCGGGTCCCCAAAAGAAGGCAGGTCTGGGGAGTTCTGTGGGCAGGGACTGGGGGGCCCGAGAGACTTTCTGCAGGAACTGTTTCTGGGTTGGAGCATAGCTTGAGGAACCTAAGCGGGGCTTTTGGGTCTGGGATTTGCTTAGCGGGTTTCCTGTGAGGTATGCAGGTGGGGGATAAGAGTTGGAAGTTGACCCTGAGCTACTGGGATGGTGAGGTTTGAAAGCGGCATGTGGGTGGGGTCTTGTAGGTGGTCTTGCCCAATGAGGCTGGGGTGGGCCCTCAGGAGTTAGAAGGGGTTGTCTGTGTAAAGCTGGAGAGCTGTCACGGGCATGGCCTTAGTAGTTATGGTCTAGGCCTGTGTACTTTTGAGGAGTGATCTCATAAGTATGAGTGGGAAATCTGGCGGGGCTGGAACCAAGTTCCTTTGGTTTTCCCACACCTGCCCTCTTGCTCACTTGCGCCCTGACCACCCCTTCCCCACAGACCCCGGTGCTGCTGACGCCCAGCTCGCTGCCCCCCAGCATTCATTTCTGGAGCACCCTGAGTCCCATTGCACCCCGTAGCCCGGCCAAGCTCTCCTTCCAGGTAGGATCAGCTCCCCCCATCTCGGAAAGGGTGAGAGGCCCTAGCACGGTCCCAATCCATGACCTCTCCCTATTTTTGTCCCCAGTTTCCGTCCAGTGGCAGCGCCCAGGTGCACATCCCTTCCATCAGCGTGGATGGCCTCTCAACCCCCGTGGTGCTCTCCCCAGGGCCCCAGAAGCCATGACTATCACCACCACCACCCCTTTCTGGGGTCACTCCATCTATGCCCTGAACTTCTCTCCAGCCAGCCGTCTCAAGGAGAAACGTAGTTCAGCTGACAGACTCGTGCTGTGGTCATGGTTGGGTGGGGATTCTTAGGAAAAAGGATCTCTCAGTAACCCTTCCAACAGAAAACATACAACTTCTCTCTTCTTGGTCAGTCCCCCAGTGGCCGCTCTTACACGTCTCCTACTGCAGTGGTGGGGACGGTTTATTTATTTATTTTTTGAAGGCCACTGGGAGGAGCCTGGCCCAACTCTTTCGTGGGGCGGGGGCGGTTGGCGAGGGCATCTCCCCCATCTCCACATTTTTTCCCCAAGGTGAGATTTTCAGGGTCTGGCTTGAGAAGGAACTAACTTTATTTATTTCTCAGGCTGCCCTTGGGGAGCTGAGGAAGCCCTGTCTCCATTTTGGGGTGTGGGTAGAAGAGCTAGATTGCTGTAGTTTATTATTCCTGGCCCTCCACAAGGGTCCAGGAAGAATTTTTGCTGTTTAACATTTTGGGAGTTTTGGCCAAGGAAGACTCACACCCTTGGGAATGGGAATTTCCACCTCCCCCGGCCTTTCTCTCAGACAGCTTGTCCTTTTTCAGCCACCTTTTTTGGCCGGGGAGGAATGCCCCTTTTGTTCTTCTTCCCCTGAGAAGCCATTCCTGTGTCTGCCAAACTCCTGGGGTCCTGCCTGTTACCTCCCAATGGAGGGTTTTTTTGGGGAGTGGTCCCCGTCTGGGGGGCCCCCTCCAACCAGTACTCCAGGTCTCCCTGTCCCCCACCCCCTGCCATTTTGATAGTATAATCTATTTTTAAACAGGGCTTTTCAATAGGGGAGAGGGAGGCATCTCTTCCTATATCTGAGATAGGGTGGGTGGGAAGGAAGGGATTTGGGGGGGTCTTCCTGCCGCCCCCAAGTGTTTATTTTTGATACCAAACGTATTTTCAGCTCCCTCCCAGCCCCCCAATTTCCTGCGGGCGGGTACAAAGGACCCTTTAAGTGTCCCTGGAGTTGGGAGGGAGGAATGAGGGACATAAAGCCTGTCCTGTGTGAATTCCAGGCTGGAGAAGGGCGGGTTCAAAGGACTCCTGGGTTCACTTCCCGTCAGCACCGGCCCAGCCTGGGCCTGGGGACCTGGGGGTTGGTGATTTGGGGGACGGTGCTACACCTGTCTCCACTGTTTGTTTTACTTCCCCAAAAATGGATCTTTTTTTCTAAGAGTCCCAGAGAATGGGGAATTGTTCCTGTAAATATATATTTTTAAAGGTGATGCTGGAGACTGCTAGCATTTTTTTTCCCCTAAAGCCATTGGGAGTAACTGTGTGCAAAGGCGTGACTGTGTGAAAGGCGGTGAGGGTGTGAGATTGATCGTGAGAGCGAGAGAGCATAGTGATGTGTGTCCGAAACAGTGGTAGAGACTGTAGATTGGCAACCAGGTGTGTGAAAAAGAGAACACTATGGAAAGCTGTGATTGCGCACGTTCGTTTGTGAAGCCATGTGTTGAGAGAGTGGAAGTTGTAACCACAAACTTGACATTGTGCCTATGTGAGAAATCATGGCTGGGTGGCAGAAAACCACTGTAAGACTGAATGAGTGATTAAGGTACTATACGAGAAACTGGTGGTGTGTGTGAAATAATGTTTATGAGAAGGAAGTGGGGACTGCGCATCAGTCACTGTTGAACAGGCTGATGGTGAGCAAAACAGACTGAGTAACCAAAACAACGTGTGAGAGCCTGTATGAGCACGAAAGTGCCATAGAGATCGTCAGGGACCGTGCGTAGGTAAGGAACTTCACTGTAAGTAAGCAGGTGACTCAGCGTTTGGGAGATGGCTTGTGCATGAAACTGTTCACGCAAGGCTGTTGGATCAACTAAAGTAATGGGAGTGCATGTGTGAGAGGTTGATGGTATGAGAGAAAATGTCTGTGAGGCCAGATGGGTGCCTGAGACGAAAGATACCAGAATATGCAATTGTGTGTATGAAAACCATTCCTGTGAGACTAAACTAGCAAAGACTGCGTGAGAGACTGAGAAAATGTGGCTGCAACTGGAAGAGCGTGAGAAGCTGTAATTTGTGTGTGTGTGTGTACATGTGTGGGTGTATACCTGAGCTTAGTGGCAGATTGATTTGCAGTTACTACTCCGGTCTAGCCCACAGGTTCAGGGACTCTGTAAGAGAAAATGATGGTGAGACTGAGTGAGTGAAAGTAAGCTAGAGACCACCTCACTGTGAGTGAGAGGCAATGAGTAAAAAAGAAGGAAGTCAGTGCCGCTGGAGAGAAAACTGATGACTGAGCAGCATGTGAGAGTGTGAAACGTTTCATGAGAGACTGTAAACCAGAGACTACATGCTGGTGAAAAACAGAGAAACTGGAACAGAGTAAATGAGACATAGAGACCATGTGGTCTGGTGATCAGTGTGTGTGAGAAACTGATGAGGCTGTAATTGTGTCTGAGGATACACAATACGCTGGCTGGATGCAGCAGATGATGGCGTAAACGACTAAGACGGGCCATGAGAGGCTCTGTGTGTGAGACTTACTGAGAGCCTAGTAACATTGGTGAATTAGTAACAACAGGATGTCAGAGGCTGAGTGAGGGCAAGTGACCGTGACACTGATTAGGTGACTGAGAGTGAGAAAACGAGTGACGGAGAGTGTCTGAGAAACTGTGTGGGTCTGTGTAAAACTGCAAGAGACTTTATTAAAGGATGTAGAGCAAGGACTGGACATGTTGGAAGCTGCTTGCAAAGAAATGTGAGACTAGGCGACTAAGACAGTGTCTGAGACGCTGTGCGATTGTGTATGTGTGTGAAACTCTTACCATAGTGACTCTGGGTGTGCAGAATGGGTGTGAGTGTGAAGAGGTGGGAGAAAGAGTGATTGTGGGTGTGGGTGTGTGCGCGAGAAACTTCCAGAGAGACCAGTGGTGGCTATAAATCACTAACCATTTGTGTGTGTGAGAAGATGACGGCCCGAGTGAGCGGTGGAAACATCCTATCAAAAGGCGTGACTCTGGGGGCTTCCCTGGTGGCACAGTGGTTGAGAGTCCGCCTGCCGATGCAGGGGACACGGGTTCGTGCCCCGGTCCGGGAAGATCCCACATGCCGCAGAGCGGCTGGGCCCGTGAGCCATGGCCGCTGAGCCTGCACGTCTGGAGCCTGTGCTCTGCAACGGGAGAGGCCACAGCAGTGAGAGGCCTGCATACCGCAAAAAAAAAAAAAAAAGGCGTGACTCTGTGTGGATGTGCAAAACTGACCCGTAAGGGTAACTGTGGTCTTGGCCGAAGGAGACCATAGTAAGACTGGGGGCCAATGACAGTAAACAACTCCCTGGGTGGCTGGGAGAGGCTGTGCATTTGAGTATGTATGTAAGCTTGTTCGTAAGAGACTATAGTAGAGAGAGACTGTAAATTCAGAAGTGTGTGTGTAAATATGTAAAAAAAAGAAAAAGAGAAAATGACTGAGGCTGAATTCGTGTGTGAGAGCCCATGGATGGAATGTGCCAGGCCTAGGGGAAAGCCCTCTTCCATCTGTCCTCTTCCTCCTCAGGCCCCTGGGCTGGCTTCTCCCAGTTCTCCAAAACGTGAAATGCTGGAGTTTGCCGGGGCTTTGCCTGGGCTTCCCTTCCCTCTTCTCACGAGCCAAGCCCTCTCCAGGTGGTCTGGTCCAGTCCCGGCACTTGAGACACTACTTCTCCCTGCCGTGATGCTCGCATTTTTACCTCCAATCCAGATTATTCATCTTCACGCTTATCAGAATCTCTAAAGTTCTGTTTATTGCATTTATTTACTCATTCAGCAGAGGTTTATTGAGCACCTACTGTTTGCTGGTGCCCATCCAGGACCTCCAGACACAGCAGTTAACAAAACCAAACACAAATCCCTGCCTTTGTGGAGCTGGCATTTTAGTGAGGACAACAGACAAACAAATACATCATATTAGGTGGTGTTGCAATGATTACATGAGATAAGACTCAGTCTTTGTTTAAATAAGAACTCTGCAGTCATTTTATTGCCCAAACGTGTAGAAGATGAAAGTGGTGACAGTCCTCTTCCCAAGGGAATCCAGTGAGTAGGTATACAGTTTAGGAACAAAGGAAGTATTGATTATAACATTATTAACCAGGCCAACAGGTGATTAGATAAAGCAGCCAACCAGAATTACAGGTTTCTTGCGGAGTTTGTTTTCATAGGATAACCACTGATGTCTGAAGTCCTAGAAGCATAACAAGACCCCTTAGTTCAAAGCACACTTTCAAAGACAGGCTTATGTTATCAGGAAACAGTACATCTGTAATGGATATGTCAACACACCTTATCACCCATGAAGCAAGACCAGTATTCTTGAGAAAGTTCTGTTTTAACACCTGACCAAATCAAATCCTTCAACCTTGTTATAATTTGCAGAATGGTGTTCCTCCTTGGATGCAGGGGAAATGAGACATTGCCTTCCTAATTCTTAGACTCCTTTTTGTTGATTAAAAAGATTCCTGTTTTTATTTTACTTTATTTTATTTGCGGTACGTGGGTTTCTCACTGTTGTGGCCTCTCCCATTGCAGAGCACAGGCTCTGGACGCGCAGGCTGAGCGGCCATGGCTCATGGGCCCAGCCGCTCTGCGGCACGTGGGATCCTCCCAGACCGGGGCACGAACCCGTGTCCCCCGCATCGGCAGGCGGACTCTCAACCACTGTGCCACCAGGGAAGCCCAAGATTCCTGTTTTTAAAGCAGGCTCTGGAATTTCACTCATTAGGACTTACTTAAAAACAAAAAAGGCTCTGTGGAGCATGGAAAATGGGCTGCATTGGAATTAATTATTAAGAGAAGGATTATGAAGAATAATTTTTCTACATGAGATCCACAAAGAAAAGTAAAGGGTCAGGAACTAGAATGATGGATCTTAAGGTGTGGTCCCCGACCAGCAGGGTCAGTGTCACCTGGGACATTGTTAGAAATTCACATTCTTGAGCCCCACCCCGGACCTACAGAATCAGAAACTGGGGTGGGGCCTGGCAATCTGGATTCAACAAACCTTCCAGATGATTCTGATACACATATAGGTTTGAGAGCCACTGGGATAGAGAATGAGAGGTGCCCTACAAAAAGCTGAGGAAAGCTTCTGTGAGGGAGGTGACATTTATTGTCTGCCTCTTTTAGAGCATAAATCCCCTGAGGGCCAGGATTTTGGGCTGTCTTGTTGTCTGTTCCAGCCAACGCCCAGAACAACTGGCACCCAATAGTTGCTCAGTAGATGTTGCATCAGTGTATTTAACAAACAGCACCTGCTGTATGCCAGGCACTGGCCTAAGGACTTTTAAAAATCTTAACTCCCAGTCTTCGCAACATGCCCTAACATGCCCTGTGTATGGGGTGGGGCGGGGTGGCAGGTATTACCTACCCAAGATACTTGATGGAACATGGCAAAGCCAACCATCCCCTTCCTCGGGCCCTGAGGGTGTCCCCAGCTGGCCCCTGGGGCAGTGGATATACCCAGTTCAGTCCTTCTGAATTCTCCACCCCATACTCTTGCCACTTCCCCTTCTCACTTCCCTTGTGCTGACCTCCCTTCCACATTGCTGACCACAAAGAACCTCACTTTTAGGAAAGAGGAGGGTGGTGGTGAAGTCAGGGTGGAGGATGAAGTAGTTACCTCGATGCCCACTCCACCCCACCCCATGAGGAGGGACACGCTGAGCATGCCACGCTCACTTCACCCTTGTTCAACACCCCCGTGAGGTTGGCCCTGTCATTGTGGTAGAGGGCGTGCATTTTACAGGTGGAGAAACTGAGGCTCAGAGGTTCAAGTGACTTGCTCAAGGTCACACAGCGAGGGAGTTCAATCTTGCTTCCAACTTCCAGGCTCCACTTCCCCCTCAGTAAGAATTTGTCCCAAGAGCATTGATTGAGTGCCACTGGGCTGCTGGGCGGGGCCTGGGGTGCTGGGGACACAGTGACAAACAAAACAGACCAAGCGTGAGGCAGGAAGTAGGGAGGGGAGAGGAGAGGAGGAAGCTCAGGGACAGGTGGCAAGGGAGAGGTCGGAGCTGAAGAGACCTGCACAATACCCTCTCCTCCCCGCCATCCCCCATCACCACTGCTGCCCTTCACCCTCCTAGTTCCTCCTGCCCCTGGTTCCTCTTTCGCACTGACTCTAGGATCAGATAAGCCCACATAAAGCCGGGCCTCCTTTCTGGCGGGGCTGCAGAAGTACAGTGCCCAACATGCCCACCCGAGCGCAGACCCATCGGTTACTGCTGCTACCGCTGCCGCTGCTGTTGCTCACCCTGCCAGCCACAGGTGAGTGGGTGGGGGCCCGGCTGGCCCCCAGGGGTGCCTGGGCCCCCCCACACTCCTGACCGTGCTCCCCCAACCCGTTACAGGCTCAGACCCTGTACTCTGCTTCACCCAGTATGAAGAATCCACAGGCAAGTGCAAGGGCCTCCTTGGGGGAGGTGTCAGCACGGAAGACTGCTGTCTCAATGCTGACTACGCCTTCCAGGAGCCCGGCAGCAAGCTCTGTATGGCGTGCAGGTTAGGGGGAGCCTGGGGTTTGAGGGGGGCAGAAAGGACTGTCTGCAGGGCGACCCAGAACTTGGGCTCTGGCCTTCTCTGAGATTCTCAAGCGTGGCTCCAAGGCCCTGATCGTGACCATGGCTCCGGGTGTCTCAGCCTCGGCTCTGTTGACATTTGGGGCCAGAAAATTCTTTGTTGTGAGGGCTGACCTGTGCGTTGCAGGATGTTTTGTAGCATCCCTGGCCTCCCACTAGATGCCAGTAGCAACTTGCAACAACTAAAATGTCTCCAGACAGGTAAAAATCATCCCGAGTTGAGAACTGCCATGGCTTACATGTATTGAGCGCTTCCTGCATACCAGAAGCGTTGTGGGTGGGATGCAGCTCAGGTATTTCTGAAGGTAGCTCAAGTCCCCAGATGGTGATGACAGCTCATACGGAGCATTTACTGTATACAGACACATTGCTGGAGGGGGAGAGTTTGGGCAATTCTGAGGGCAGCTGCAGGTCCCTAATTATAACGACACTTCATATTCATTGAGCACTTCCAGCATACCAGATGCATTGCAGAGGTTGGGGGTAGCCAGAAGATTTCTGAGGGTAACTCTAGTCTCCTAATCGTGATGCCAGCTTACGTGTACTGAGCCCTCTCTGTATGTCAGACATATTTTCTAACTCTTTACTATATATATCCCAGGTACACCATGGGGATGGGGAGCTTGGGGATTTTTGAAGGCAGCTCTGGGCTCCTAGTTGTCAACAGGTCCCATCTGTCTAGCATTATGCCGTGCAGGGGCTTGGATCCGGGGTATTTCTGATGGGGTCTCTGAGCTCATTGGGATGATGGCTCCTATTTATTATGCACTTCCTGTTTGCCTGCTACTATGCATGGCTGTGGCCTGGTAGGCTTCTGACAGCAGTTCTGGGCCCCTAGTCCTTGTACTTGTTTACTGTGTGCCTGGCACTGTCCTTGGGGGACTTCAAAGGGTAACTCCAGGTTCCTGATCATGAAGGTAAATGATATTTAAGTATTTGCTGTGTGCCCACCTCCTCCCCAGCATCACGAAGAGGTAGATACTCTCATCACTCCATTCCACATACATTTATCCCGCACCCCTGTCTGTGCCTACCCACACTCTGTGGTCCCATACACCATCCTTGTCAGAGCGTGCCAAGATGGGATGTGTGCTTCTCTCTGCAGGCTCCCACAATGGTCACCGTGGTCCGAGTGGGCCCCCTGCTCAGTGACCTGCACGGAGGGCTCCCAGCTGCGGCACCGGCACTGCATAGGCTGGGGCGGGCAATGCCCCGAGAAGGTGGAGCCTGGGACCCTCCAGTGGCAGCTGCAGGCGTGTGAGGACAAGCCGTGCTGTCCTGGTGAGAAGGAGCAGCAAGGCGGGCGAGCGCTGTCAGTTACCCGGCACTGGGAACTATCAGGGCAGAAGCCCTGAGGGTGGGAGTGTGCTTCATGTTTGTGAGGTCGAGGAGGAGGCTGGCGTGGCTGAAGGAGAGTGGTGGCGGGTGAGATCAGAGGGGGACTTATCCCTGTGGGCCACGGTGAGGATGTTGGCTTTTACTCTGAGTGATGTAGTGATGGTGGAAAAACATGATCCGACTTGAGTTGTGACAGATCCGTCTCACTGTCAGGACGACAGACTGTATGTGGTGAGTAGTGAAGCAAAGGGACCACTGTGAAGGCTACTGCAATAGTCCAGATGAGCAATGATGGTGGGCCAGGTGTGGCAGAAACAATGGGCACAGGATTAGCTGATGTGGGATACATGAGGAAGCCTGGACCCCTGAATGACACCACCACCTCCATCTTGTCCCCCTCTTTTCTCTCCCACAGAGATGGGCGGTTGGTCCAACTGGGGGCCCTGGGCATCTTGCTCTGTCACCTGCTCTAAAGGGACCCGGATTCGTCGTCGAGCATGTGATCGCCCCACCCCCAAGTGTGGGGGCCACTGCCCAGGAGAGGCACAGGAGTCAGAGGCCTGTGACACCAAACAGGTCTGCCCCAGTGAGTGAGGGCAACCACAGGGCAATGATGTGGGCACCCAGGGTGGGTCTGGGGGTTACAGCAGGGAACTTCCAGGGTGGGAGGACTTCAGCATGCATGACCACACTTGGCATCTCCCCACCCCAACCCCATCACAGCACACGGGGCCTGGGCTGCTTGGGGCCCCTGGGGCCCTTGCTCAGGCACCTGCCACAATGGACCCAAGGCATCTGAGGAGAGACGAAGCCGCACATGCTCTGCACCTGAGCCCTCCACGCAGCCTCCTGGGAATCCCTGCCCAGGGTCATCCTCTGAGCAGCGGGCCTGCACTGGCCTGCCACCCTGCCCAGGTACTCGGGGATGAGGCCTCTGACACTCTGCTCTTGATTTAGGCACAGATGCTCTGCCATTTCAAGGGACAGCGATCCGAGACCATGTGACCATGGAGCTCTTCGTTTGGGGGCAGTCCATCTCAAGAGTCTAGGGGCTGAGGGGGGAGATTGAGGTGGCCTTTCTCCTCACTCCTGTCTCCCCCAACAGTGGCTGGTGGCTGGGGGCCATGGAGTGCTGTGAGCCCCTGCCCTGTGACCTGCGGCCTGGGTCAGACCCGGGAACGACGGACATGTGATCACCCTGTGCCCCAGCACGGGGGCCCCTTCTGTGTCGGTGATGCCACCCGGACCCACATCTGCAACACGGCCATGCACTGCCCTGGTCAGTACCCCAAGATGCACCATTTCTATGCCTAAGCCCCCCACCCATCTCTGCTGCCCAGTTCCCACTGTTAATGCCTTGTTCCTGTCTCTAATTCCTCCATTCCTGGCTCCGATGCCTTGGTTCCAATTCTGATGCCCCTTTCCCACATCTGATCATTCCCACCCCATCTCCCAGCCCCCATTCC
Source organism: Phocoena phocoena (assembly GCF_963924675.1). Lineage (NCBI taxonomy): Eukaryota > Metazoa > Chordata > Mammalia > Artiodactyla > Phocoenidae > Phocoena > Phocoena phocoena. Next base: position 41,873,108 of record NC_089240.1, on the reverse strand, counting down.
TTCCTCTGAACACCCTTGCTGGCTCCTTTCTTTGGTGCAAGCCCAGCTGCCCCTGTCTCTGCAGTGAACGGAGAGTGGGAGCTCTGGGGGGAGTGGAGCACCTGCATCCGCCGGAGCATAAAACACATCAGCTGCCAGGAGATCCCAGGCCAGCAGACCCGCTCCAGGCTCTGCAAGGGCCGCAAGTTTGACGGACAGCGATGTAAGGGGGAACAACAGGATATCCGGCACTGCTACAACATCCAGCGCTGCCTCTGTGAGTGCCCCCAGAGACCATGCTGTGAGCGTGCAGCAGCCCGTGCAGGGACAGGGGCTTTCTGACTCTGTGCCGCAGACCGCATGTCCCTGCAGCCTCTCTCTCATCACCCCACCAAGACCTCTAATTCTGACTCGGGAACCCCTCCCCTCCTGGCAGGGAAAGGCTCCTGGTCGGAGTGGAGTACCTGGGGGCTGTGCATGCCTCCGTGTGGACCCAACCCCAACCGCACCCGCCAGCGCCTCTGCAAGGCCACGCTCCCCAAATTCTCGTGAGTGAGGGGGCAGTGCGCCTTGGAAGGGGTCTTGATATTGATATGGTGGCAGTCAGGGTGGGAGAGTTGGCCACCCCCAACCAGGGCTTCCACCACTGGGTCCATAGGTGCCTGTCTGGCTGAGTGCCATCTCCCAGCTGTAGGAAGAGGGGAGAAACTAAAGAAGAAGCTGAGAAAGAGGATGTTGAGGGGAGAATCAGTAGCCTCCGTGCCCTTCAGTGACTCATTCAGTCACTCAGCCATTCTCCCATTCACTCCGTCCTTCCTGTGTCCATGTGCTCTGCCCCCTCAATTACCCAAGCTTTGACTTGCTCGTTCAGTCACTCATGCCTCCATTCACTTTCTCATTCCCTCAGTCACCCGTGCCCCAAAGCACTCTAAGGCCTTTTGGGTAACAACCGTTGCAGACACACAGAACCCAGATCCCATGGATTCCCCCACGGGATCCAGGTCTGCTGGGCCCTGACAGAAGGCATCTGAGAAATGGTTGGTGTGTGGAAAAGGGACTGCCACCTCAGTCTGGGTCCAGGAAGCTGATTGGGCCTCCCCTGGCAGGAGGGGGTTGGGGAAGGCTTTCCCACCATCAAAACTGTGTGAGCAGAGTCCTGGACACAGGTGATCAGCTGCCCGAAGTGTTTCCAGGTGGCCAGGGTGGCCCAGGTGTTGGAGAGGGTTAAAACACTCACTTATCCCTTCCTTATTTCCACATGCATCAAACTACTAGATTAAGTGGCCTCTTCCCAACTCGTGGAAAGCCTGCCATCTGGTCTCTGGGTTTGGGGTGTAGAGTGGGTCCAGAAGATGAGTTAGGGGTGTTGAATGGAGGCATGAAGGGCTTGACAGAGGGAGGGAATGAATGGAGAAAGGACTGATTGAGAGAATCGGAATGGGAGTGAGTGGAGAGCTTGCCTAGTGGGACAGATAACCCAGGCAAAGACCATTTTGGACATGCGGCTTTGAATAAAGTGGAAGAGAGAACTAGAGATTGACTTGGGGGCAGGGATTTGTGCCTAACAGCAAGGCTTGAATGCCAGGGCAAGGCATTTGGGTTTTTTCCAGTGGGCAATGGGGAAATAAATAAAAGGTTTTAGAGGTGAGAGAAGGTAGCTCATATCAACAAATAATTACCAGCATTTATTGAGCACTTACTGTGTACCCGACATGACTCTGAGCACTTTACCTGAATCAACTCATTTATCCTTACTCAGCCCAGTGAGGTGGGTATTACTAGTATTCCCATTTTTCAGATGAAGAAAACTGGGGTACAGGGGAGATAAAGAAATTGCCCAATATCTCACAGCTTAAAAATAAATCGTGTTGGGCACACAGTAGGCACTCAATAAGAGTTTGTTGAATGCATTCTTGCCTTCCCTGAGCTTCTCGCCTTCATCCCCCACCCCTAACGCACCAGGCCCACCGTTACCATGGTCGAAGGTCAGGGTGAGAAGAATGTGACCTTCTGGGGGAAACCGTCGGCATTGTGCGATGTGCTGCAAGGGCAGAAGGTGGTGGTGGAGGAGAAACGGCCATGTCTACACGTGCCTCCCTGCGAAGAACCCTGAGGATGAGAAGCTCTAACATCTCTCTCTTCCACTCTGACCCCCTGACCTCTCAGACTTCAATAAACCAGTCTCTTCCCCAGGAGTGGGGCCATGGCATCTTCTAGGCCAAAGAGCGCAGCACAGGCAAAGTCGCAGTGGCCTGTGGTGGAAAACAGTATTTTCCACCGTGGCCACGGTGTGACAGGAGTGAAGGCGAGTGTCCGTTCCTGCTGTAGCCCTGGTATCTGCCCCTCTTCCCCGCAGTGCCCCGGGTCACCCAGCACGTCCCTCTGCAGAGTCCCGATTTACGAATTACGGGCTTCCTGATTGGCTACCCTCCCTGGCAGGCACTTTCTGATTGGTCGGAGTGCTTGTTTTCCATCTCCCCGCTCCTAAAGCTCCCTCCGCTGGCGAATTCCGCGTCATTTGGCAATGAGGCCTGGCAGGGGTTGGCGCCCAACTGAGCGAACACCTGCACGCACCCACTCCCAACAGCCCAGCTCCAACGCTGCAATTAGCGGCGACAAATAGCTCCCGCGAGGCGGGGGGCGGACCGAGGAAGTGCCTACGAGGTGCTTTGAGCTGGGACAGGGGCAAAGAGAAGCTAGAGTCAGCATCTGCCAGGAGGAGCCCCCCAAGACGCTCAGACACATTCCTTTAGCATTTGTTCATTCATTCAACACTTATTAGCATCTACGGTGTACTAGAGCTAAGTCTGGGCATCGGGTGGAGTAGGGCTGGTAGAAGGGGAGGACATCTAAGCAAGGGAACAGACTAGAATGGGTGATCCTTTCATTCGAACATTTTATTCAACACTTACCAACGCCTACTGTATACTAACAATAGCGCTGGACATCATGGGGGATGGGGAAGAAGAGTCAGAGCCGTGTGTGTCTCCACAGTAAAGGGAACAAACCCAGGCTGTGTGCCTGGTAGTGTTTTAAGACTTTCCATAGCATGAATTCATTTAATCCACAATGAACATATGAGGTCAATATTATTATCCTCGTTTTACCAAGGAGGAAACAGGCACAGATAGGTAGTGGGCTGGACGTTTTTGAAACACCATGTCAGGAACAGAGTTTAGGACTTTGTCCTATGAGTGGAGGGGCACATCTGTGTGGGAGGCTTCGGATGGGAAATCTGTGACACCCGGAGTCTGTCAGGGCGCTCACTTCTCTGGGTCAATTTTCCCTCGTGTAAAATGGGTCAACTGATGGATTGGGGTGAAGATGAAATCGGGATAAATGTATGTGGAATGGAGTGATGTGAGGGGTTCCGGTGCTACTGCCAGGGTATGAGAAAAATATGTGTTTATAAGAAAGTGGAAATTTGGCTCTATGTGTGCGTTATGAGGCACATATCTCTGTGAATGTGTGATATGCAGACCTATGGGTCTGTGCAGGAATTAAGTGTATGTGGAGTGCGTGTGAAGTTACAACCGTGTGCACATAACAATGTGTAAGTTATAGGAGTGTGGGTGTGTGTACATGCTCATTAAAGTGGCATGAATGTGTATGTGTGAGTTATAAACATGGGTACAATACTGATTACGAACATATGTCAAGTGTGTGTGTTTCAGAGTCATTGCTTACCAATGCACAACAAAGAAATACATTCTTGGAGCCCCTTCTGTATGTGTCTTCCTGTTGGAGAAGATGAAGCCAGTACAGAGGAGCCTTACCTCTGCCTCAGGGAGTTGAGACACTCCTTGGGTGGGGGTCAGGGGAATCTTCGTTCTTCTGCGAAACAGTGTACAAAAAAATTAATTTCTGGAAAATGAGCCACCTGGAGAAAGGGAATGACACTGGGGGACATGAGTACTAGGAACCTGGCAATGGGGCTACTGGGAAGAGGCAGACTGGAGACAGATTCCTAAGGAGCCCAACTTCTCACTCCCAGAGGAGCCAGAAAGATCTGTAGACCTGCAGCTGCTCCCATCCCCCAGAGAGGGCACCACGGGCCCAGCAGAGCTTGTTTGCTTGTGTTACTGAGCAAAAACTGGGGAGCACATACTTCAAAATGTTGGGAGATACCCAATTTCTGGAGAGTTCCCCATTTGGGGAACACTGGGATATGGGATGCCAGAGAGGGTATCCATGAGAGGGGGAGGGAACGGCCAAAGCAGAGGCCTGCAGGTGGACTGAAGCTGGCTGCGATGGAGGAGGGAACAGAGATAGTGGACTGTGAGAGCCTAAGGGAAGAGGGGACTTCCTGGAGGCCTAGGCAAAAGATGATCCTTGAGAGAGAGAAGGAAAGGACATTCCTGGCAGAGGTCACAGCACTCCCCCACCCCCACCCTCTTAGAGTTGGGTCGGGTGATCATTTTTACAGATGAGGAAGCCAAGTTTCAGAAGCCGGTAAGTTACTTTATTAAGAGTATAATGGAGGCCCAGTTTGAACCCAGGCTCTCTGACTCCAGACCTCACACCATGACCTTGTTTAAACAGGCCAAAGCTTTAATGAATGAAGAATGTATAAATGAATAAGTGGATGATTCACTTGAAAATCCTGATGGCACAAGGGACTCTAAATATGCCTACTTCTTGCCATATCTTCTTCCACCTCACTTGGTCCACCATTTATCGCTCACCATGGCCCACAAGGCCCTGCTCCATCTGGTCCCTGCTAACCTCTCTGACCCCATCTCCTGCCACAATCTCCCTCACTCACTTTGTTCCAGCCACACTGACACCTCTTTCTGGCACATTCTTAAAAGAAAAAAACAAATGTATGGATCACAAAGTGAGCATGACCCTTTGGGAATGAATTGGAGTTCGTGGATTCCATCTGTAAAATGGAAATCATATTACCCGCTGCATAGTATTGTAGTGAGGATTGGGTACACTCGGTCAACAAACGATTATTTTTAAATGGATTTGTGTTTTCATTGTAGTCAGGATCTTACAGGAGCTTCCACAGCCCACCTCTGCCCAACCTATAAGGATCATTTGCTCACGTGGCAAACACTATTTGGCACCTACAGTTTGCATACCCTAGGATGGGTCTGCCTCTGTCTGTGGAAAGTTCTCTGGTGCAGAGGAAGATGGCCTTGGGCACTGACAATGCCAGATGGTTATTATCGTGGTCTTTGACTGTGTCCAGGGCAAACGGATGGGGACCTACAGGCCAAGTGTGTGTGTAGGGGGGTGAGGTGGGGAGGTGAACACACATCAAGGCTAGAGCTTCAGGAAATGTGTCTGTGTGGAGATCTAGGTTTGTCCATGATTGTCTGTGGGTGTGTTTTGTCTCGGTGTGCATGCTCATGTGAGTTTCCCTGGGGCTCCGTGTGTCCGAGTGGTGCCTGTGTGCGTGTTTAGGCGTATTTGCATGCATGTATGCATGCATGTCCATGACTGTTACCCTGGGCTTATGTGTGTCTGTATAGATACCTAGATCAGTGTGTTCTCTCTCTGCACATGCCTCCGTATGTTTCCTTACTTTTGTGTGTGTCTATGTTTCTCCACATATGCGGCATTCCCTGTATGCCTCCAGCCCCCCGCCCAGCGCAAGGGTATGTACTCCCCACAAGTGTCCACGTCCCCCTGTCTGATGCTGTCTACACCACCCCCGCATGCATCTCTCTGCCTAGCTGAGCCTATGTGGACGTGGGAAACTGATCTCGCGGAGTACTGCATGTGACCCCCAACCCTCGCCGTGAGGGGGTTATTTCTCTACTTTTGAGTCTCCGGGTGTTCCCACCCCGCCAAATGCCTCCTGTGGTGAATATCAACACTGGAAACCGAGTATCTGCGGAGGGTCCTGTGTGTGAGTGCGAGTGCGTGTGAAGACCAGGATGAGGCGGGGTGGGGGCTTGCCTGACGCACCCACCCGGACCCTCCGGACAAACACCCACCCCGCCCCCACTCCCCAAATTGCGCATCCCCAATCGGAGGCGGGGGAGGGGAGACAGGATGCGGCGTGGCGCTTGCGCAATGACGCCTTCAGCACCACGGACAGTGCCTTCGCCCCCGCCTGCCGGCGCGCGCCACCGCCACCCCAGCCCTGAAGGCGCGCTGACGTCACTCCCCGCTCCTCCGCAAACTCCCCTTCCCAGTCGCCTTGGTCGCGTCCGCGCCGCCACCGGCCCAGCCGGACTGCACCACGCGGGGCGCGAAAGAGGGGGTCACGGGCGCGACCATCCGCGCTGCGGCGGCGGCGGCGACTCAGCGCTGCCTCAGTCTGCAGCGGGCAGCGGAAGAGTCGCGTCGTGCCTGAGAGCACAGCTGTGCTCCTGGGCCCCGCGCGGTCCGCCCCCGCGGTCCTGACCAGACTGCTCCTAGGACCCCCTGCCCCGCGTCGCAGCCATGAACTACCTGCGGCGCCGCCTGTCGGACAGCAACTTCATGGCCAATCTGCCAAATGGGTACATGACAGACCTGCAGCGCCCGCAGCCGCCCCCGCCGCCGCCCGCTGCCCCCAGCCCGGGAGCCACGCCCGGTCCTGCGACCGCCACTGCTGAGAGGGCCTCATCGGCAGCCCCCGTGGCCTCTCCGGCTGCCCCTAGCCCCGGGTCCTCTGGGGGCGGTGGCTTCTTCTCGTCGCTGTCCAATGCGGTCAAGCAGACCACGGCGGCCGCGGCCGCCACCTTCAGCGAGCAAGTGGGCGGCGGCTCTGGGGGCGCAGGCCGTGGGGGCGCTGCCGCCAGGGTGCTGCTGGTAATCGACGAGCCCCACACCGACTGGTAAGCCACTGCTGCGGACGTCCCCCCGCGGTTCTGGGTCCCCAGATCATTCCATCATGAGCAATTATCGAGCGCCGCTTGTGTGCCCTGTGCCTGGCCCCCTCGCCCAAACCCTTTTCCTTTAAATTATTATGCGAAGCGCTTCATGTGTGCCCCGCCCTTGCCTCCCCCCTCCCCCAACCCAGACCTTCTAGATCCATACAGGGAGCAGTTATCGGGCGCCTGCTGTGTGCCTCCTTCCCAAAAGCCTTGACTTCAGTATATCCTGTGAGCAATCAAGAGCCTGATGTGCCCTGCACCCCCAACCCGTGCCCAAAGGTCTTGTCCTCTAATGGATCTTGTGAGCATTTATCAAGTACCTGGAGTGTGCCTCAGTGGGAGCCCTTCCTCAAGGCCTTTGGCTTACGTGAATTTTGTGAACATTCGTTGAGAGCTTGATATGTGTCTTGTCCCCCTCGGTCCTTGCCCTAAGGCCTTCTCTGATCTTGTGAGCATGTATCCAGAGTGCGCTATGTGCCCGCAACCCAGCCCTTACCTCAAAAACCTTTTAAACTATTCACTAAATACTGATTGAGTGCCTGCTGTGTATCCCATCCCAGATTCTCGCCCAAAGCGTTGCCTTTAATGGATCCTGTGAGCCTTTATTGAATGCCTTCTGTGTGCCCCAACTCAGTCCCCCTCTCTAAGAGCCTATTTCTCCAAAGGACCTAGGAAGCATGTATTAAGTGCCTGGTGTATGCCCCACCCCAAGCCCCTTCCTCAAACATATTTTCCTCAAGTGAGTTCTATGAGCATTTTTGAACCTTCTGTGTGGGGCTCATCTTCAGACTCTCTGCTCCAAATCCTTTTCCTACAACGGATCTAGAAAGCATTCATTTGAGTGCCTCCCTTATCCCCTGTTCTCAAGCTACTTCTTCAAAGACCTTTCCTTTGGTGGACCCACTTAGCATTTATCAACTGCCTGATCTAAAGGTGTGAGCCTTCTCTAAAGGCTCTTTCCTTCATTGTATTCAAAAAGCAATTATTGAGTGCCTGCTGTTTACCTCACCCCAGACCCTTTTCCCAATGCCTTTTCCTCCAGTGGCTTCAGTCTGTATATATTGAGCACCATCTGCATGACCCAACCTTAGACCTTCTCCATAAAGGCCTTTGCCTCCAATTAATAGTGATCATATATCTGCACTTACTGCGTGCACCGTTTCAATCTTTCTTTCCAAAGACCTTTTTAAAAAATCACTCCTGGAGCATTTGTGGCACACCCACTGTGTGCCTGATTCTGTGCCTTCTCCATAAAAGCCTTTCCTCCCAAGAATGGAGAATCAAGCTTACATAAATCAAGTTACTATATCCCCATTCCCCTTCCCCCAAAGACTTTTCCTCCAATGGATCCAATGATGATATGCCCATCTCTAGCCACTCCCCTTCCCCAAAGACCTTTTCTTTTAATGGATCCAGTGAGCATTTAGTCATTGTCTGCCAGGTGCTCGATTCTAAATCACCTTCCCCCAAAGGCCTTTTCTTCTAACAGCTCCTGTGAGCATTGATGGAGTGCCTTCTGTGTGTTCTATAGTCACACCTCCTCCCCAAAGTGCCTTTCTTCCAGTGGGTCCAGTGAGCACGTATGCAGTACCTGTCGTGCGTAGGAAGTAGATTCCCCTTCTTTACTCCTAGGATAACCTGTGCCAATCATAAAGCCTCTCCCCAGGGTCCTTTCCTTCAATAAATCTAGAACCAAATTTAGAAGGGTTACCCTTTTCCCACTCCCTTCAGTATCGCTAGGATTCCCTCTCCCAATCTTAAGTCTATACCCCAAAGGGCCTTTTTTTCTATTTAAGCCAGTAAACGCTTACTGAGCACCTACTATATAAGAGCCATTCACAACTTCCTCTTGCCAAGCTTGGAAGTTCCTTCCCTTGTCTCAAGAGCTCTCTCTCCGCCTGAATTTATTGAGTACCACCTCTTTACTGGTTAGTCACCCCTCTCCCCAGGAGCCCCTACCCAGAAGCCTTTGGCTCTATTTAGAGCTCTCTCTATTTATTCATTCTACAGATATTTATTGCATACTTTCCATGTTTAAGAGTATGGGAGGCATTTACTAAGCACTACTATATACTAGGATGAACCCTCCTCAGTTCCCTTTCCTTCTAATCCCAACCACCAGCTGTATTCTCCATACTTTCTCCTCCACTCAGCCCCAACAATCTTTTAATGAACACTTACTGTATACTACTGAGAACCCCATATTCAGTGCCTCTTCTCCCCCTCCTGTAGCCCTAACTCCCCCTTCGACAATCTCCATCCTGCATTTCACACGACACAACCGAAAGCTCATGATGTGTACCTACTATTTTCTGGCTAGGTTCCCTCCCCCACATAGTAGCCATCTTCCCAACTGCCCTTTTCCCCCAATTAATCCAAAAAGCATTTATCACTCTTTTACTGTGTCCCGTTCAAACAACGACATTCCCCTCCCTGCAGCAGACTCCTCCACTCTCTTCTCCCTCAATCCATAAAGCATTTATTGAACACGTGTTGTAATTCCTTCACTAACACCCACTCACACAGATGCCATCTTCCTGGCTAAATTTGCTCTATTGAAGTCAACAAACCTTAATGAAGCCCCTGCTGTATATTGGTAACCACCCTCCTTTAGACTTTCCTTCTTCACTTCGACCCTCCAGGCAGGTCCCTTGCTGCCTTTTCCTTCGTTCCATCAAGCATTTATTAATTATCTACTGACTACTGACAAGGCCCTTCCCCTTTCCATAATCACAACTCCAGTGTTTTCCACTTTTTTCTTCTAACTTGTCTAGCGAGCATCTATTGAGCATCTGCTGAATTCTGTGAACAATTCTTCCCTTCCACTTCTGTATCCCAAAAGCCCTCCTTTATCCCAGCAGCCACTCCAGTCTTTTCTTCCAGTCAACCTAGCAACCATTTATTTAGTGTCTGCTATAGGTGGGGTGGGGTGGGCAAAGGGAGAGAGCCTGTTACACCAGGTTCAGTGTGAGGAACAGAGACCTCTGCATCACCAACTTGCAGACCTTCAGAACCACGCAAGCTTAGGGATTTCAGCCTGGAATAAAGGAGGAGTTGTGCAAACTCTGTAATGGATTGTACACCTAAGTACAGTCTGATGCCCTTCCCACCAAACCTCACCACTCTCATTCCTTCCTGGGTCTTGAGTCCTGTGTGGTTTAAAGTTGCAGACTCAGTTGAGACTTGTCACCTCTTTTTACAGATAATTTAGTCCAGTGTTTTTTTCGGCTGTGGGTCACCTCTTGGCTTGTGACCAGCATTTCATTTTCTTCATGAAATGAAAGTAGAACTATGATAAATAATAATATCGATACATGAAAATAGTAACAGAGTATATTGCACATAGTAAGTGCAATTATTATTTAATGAAACTGAAACTGTTACTCCAATAAGAAATGTAATCAATAATGTATACCATATATATTATGTATATTCTCTAATACATTTGTTATATAATGAGTTTATAGTATATAATACTTATATATGTGTACGTTTTTCTTCATGAAATGGAATAGAATAGGAAATATCAGACTCCATTGCAAATACTAAAGGTAATTATTTACTGAAACTTTCATTCTAATATATGTATATTTATACACATTCTAGGTAATGTAACACATAATATATAATATGCAATATGTTATATAAGACATCCTATATTAAATTTTCTGTACATTATATGTCTTATATAATATATATTACATATATAGGATGGGTTATTATGTAAATATGTATATGGTGGGTTATATATTTCTTCTTGTGGCTTCTTTTCTTAGACTTTCCTGGAAGCAGACCCTGAGACTCTGATATTTGTGTGCAGATTGATCGGAGAGAGCTCTTGGGAATAACACCTGTTGCAGGGGAGGAGTGGGGGAAGCAGGATTTGGCAGAAGGAAAGGCTGAGCTGTGATGCTTCACAACAGTTGTCCCAGCCGATCATCTGGGGAGCTCTGGAGCTGGGATGACCCTTCAGAGTTGTCCCCGTTGAGATGGGGTGGCCAGGCTTTTGTAGTCCTGCATCAGTCAGTCATTGGCTGCAGGCTGCCCTCTGGGAGGAGGCATAATCTTGCGGAAGGTGAGTCCCTGCTGCAGAGGGCAGTTCCCAGGGACGGACAGCACTGTGAGCCTTCAGCAGCAGGTATTCCCAGAAGCTGGGGGACAGATGTGACAAGAAGGAGGAGTGTGAAGATCTGGGTGGAGCGCACAGCCTACCCCCTGGACTGCTCAGATTCACTTGCTTTTTAGAAGTAAGTTCACCCATCTGGGAACAGCGTTTCCAGGATTCTAATTGATCTTGTTTTCTGGGGGACACTTGAAAGAGCACAGTTAGTTGGACAAACTACAGCCTCCACTGCCATAGTTGATAAATGTGGCATAAGTAAATGATGCATTCCTTCCTCTACCTCACATTCTAGATTCCCCTCACCCTCGGCTAGCACCCCCCCCCCTTGGTCTCAGTGGCTTATCTGGTGAGTGATCCATTCCCTCATCCTTGAGGGATCCCTGAGCTCTTGGTCGCCATCCCCTCAGGCTGTGGCTGCTGTACTCGTCCATTTGCCATCAATGTTAAGCAAGGAGTACCGACAGATGCCCAAGCAGATCACCTGGGGGCCAAACGTATTCCTCCCTGCCCCCACTGTGTAACAGCAGCCTTATCTCCTCCTGATGATTAGGGTCACGTGCCCCTGCCAAGACAGTGACTCGTGTTCCATTCCGTTGGCATGAGAAGCCTGAAGTGTCCAGGTAGCAGTCAAAGCTTAGAAGGTAATGGGATTCTTGCTGTGTCCCCTGGTAGCAGTGTTCCCCCTTGGAAAACCAGGACCTCTAACCTTGCAGAACCCTGAGGGAACAGGAAGCACACATTCCAAAAGTGGATCACTGGAATTGATGGTAAGCTGGGCCACTCCTACTTTCACCTCCAAGTCCCCAGACCGGTGTATTCTACCTCTAAAGAGCACAGCACAAACAACAGATTTAGCATGTACACCGTGTTTTGGAGGATGGTATCCCATTCCTGCACGGTATCACCTGCAAGCTTAGGTCTTAGCTGTGGCTACACCACGTTGTTCTTTCACTCTATCAGGCCAGCAGCTTCTGGGTGGTGCGGTATATAATGTCATCAGTTGATTCCATGGTCGTGGGCTTACTTTTGCACCTCCTTTGCTGTAAAGTGTTTCCTTCAGTTTGATGCAATGTTATGCGGGATCCCATACTGGTGGATGAAATATTATGTAAGCCCTTGGACGGGGATGCTGGCTAAGGTCCTGTAGTCAGGAAGGGCAAACCCATATATAGAATATTCCAGTCAAAATCAGTCATTACTCTTTCCCGAGTGGAAGGAGCCCAGTGTAGTCAGTTCGCCATGGAGTGGCCGGTTGGTCTTCTTGAGGGATGGTGCTGTGTCAGGGACTCAATATTGGTCTCTGGTGCTGGCAGTTTGGACATTCAGCAATAATGCCATAGGCCTCACATGCTGCCTCTGTCTCTGTTACCCTTGCCACTTCATACGTGTGCCCATCTGCCAGCACTGGCTGATTCTAGAAGCTGGCTGACATCATTTGGCTGAGTCATTCTGTCTACCTGGCTGCTTAGTGCCACTTCCAGGGTGGATGCTATCTGGTGGGTGTTAACACACAATACAAAGATCTTCAATCCTCACTCTGTTTCATCTCCACTCCCGTACATCCACCCACATTTCGGTGTCCCAGACCTCCTTTTCCTGATCTTCCAATATTGTTCATTCAAGGCCTCTGTCTAATCAGCCAAGCCATTTACCACTGCCCATCAGTGAATATGTATTCGAATCTTGGGTCACTTCTCTTTCCCCACAAAATAGATGACCAGGTGCACAGCCCAGAGCTCTGCCCATTGGGAGCTTTGCCACTGTTTTTCAAGACCACTCTGAGTGGGGCTATAGCATCGTCACTGTCCATTTTTGGCTTCCACCCACGTACCAAGCCAACCCATTTGTGAACCAAGCTTAGGCTTTTTCTTCCTTCATCTGCTGGTTGTAAGGTGTTGCCTTAGTGAGCTGAGGGAGGCACTAACACAACAGTGTGGATGACACGGGCATCCGGGTTACTTGCTCAGGCAGCTTGCATGGTCCTGCTGGGGTCGATCCTGGCTCCTGGGCCCATCTGACTTCATTACTTGGTGGGCCTGGCAGGACCCAGCTCATAATAGGCACCAGGATACGTGGGTCCTTGGCACCCCACGGTCAAGCATTCTGTCTCTCTCAGGGCCCAGTACTACACCAGGATTTGTTTCTCAAAAGCTGTGTAATTCTCTGCTGCAGATGGCATGGCCTTGCTCCAGAACACCAGGGGCCTCCCACTCAGGCATCCCATAAGCGCCACACTGCATTTTCCCCACTATCCAGTATTGTAGGATCTGCCAGATCATATGCCCTGAGTGGCAAGACTGCTCACACCACAGCCTGGACCTGCTCAGGGCTGGCAGCCTTACGTGTTACCTGAAATATGGATCGGAACAGCATTTCCAGGTGTGGAATACGCTGCCTCCAGTACCTAAAGAGACCTCTCCTCTGGACCTGAAGAGGCCTTCCTCATGGTGGAAGGTGCAAGATGCAATGCTTTGCACGATTATTTGGAGGGGCTGTCCTGGCATAACTTGACCCACTGAATCCCTAAAAATCGCACTAATGTGGCAGGACCCTGAGTCTTTTCAGGGTTTATCTCCCACCCTCTGAAGTGCATGTGTCTTATCAAGGCAATGTGCTAACCATCTCCTGCTCATCTTGGCCAATCAATATGATGTAATCGATATAGTAGTCCAGTGTGATATTCTCTGGGATGTAGAGGTGGTCCATGTCCTCTTGGACTATATGATGACATAGGGTGAGAAAGATAACATAGCCCTATGGCAAGACCATCAATATATATTGTGGTCAGTCCCATATGAGTGTGAAATGTCTCTGATCCTCTCTTCTGATCAGGATAGAAAAGCAGTCATTCACTAAATCAGTGCCCACCTGCTGTACCTGAGATCCTTTAATTTGCTCCAGCAATGACAGCATGACCAGTACAGCAGCTTCAATCAAGGCTACCACTTGGTTGAGCTCGCAGTAGTCTACATTCTTTAGGATCCATCCAGCCTCCTCAGGGCCCAAACTGGTTAATTCAGTGGAGATATGATGGGACTAACACCCCTGCATCCTTTAGCTCTTTCAGAGGAGCACTAATTTCCACCATCACCCCTAGGATAGATACAATATTGTCTTTGATTTACAGTTTTGATCAGGGGAGGCGGGTATAATTTCCGAGGCATCCATTTGAACTTCCCCACTACCATAGCTCTGCCCCGGCAGGCCAAGGAACTCGTGTAGGGGTTCTGAAAACTACAGATATGTCCATTCCAATTATGTATTTGTGAGCTGGGGAAAGTGACCACTAGGTGGACCTGTGGACCCAACGTACCCACTATGAGCAGGACCTGGACCAGGACTTCATTTATGACCTTATGTCCACTGTGCTTCTCAACATGGCTGGTGCCACTCTCACCAACGTATTCCTCACTTTGTAAGTCGGGTATATCCTCTGGGCCCTCCCATAGAATAGAGTCAGCTGGTTGGTTTTCCAGACTTAAGTAGTGTATCTACTCTAACACATCTGCTCCTCTGAGCCCTTTGATCCTTTCCTCCACAATCTGCCATGGAAGTCTGGTATTTCTGCTTCACTTGGTGTGGGCCACTGTTTTTTCCAAGCTACCACAAGTCATCCAAAATTGTATCAGCAACGTTTCCTGGAGTTGTTGCCATGGTTTTAAGTTCTGTGTCCTAGGAGAGTGCTCCAAGTTCATGCTTCACTCCCTTGGTCCATTGTCCTCAGCATCCAGTCTCAGGCATGCTTTCCCAGCTCCTGCTGATACATGTTAGCCAGATTCTTCAGTTTCTGTGTATCATTCCTTTCCTTCCTTTGCAAGCTTAGAACCTCTCCAGTCAGGTTGTGCTAGGATTTGACCCTGGTTATTGATCTGGTTGCCGAGAGGGGAAGGGAAGTTGATTCTGAAAGGGATAAGAATTGTTTTATAAGACACATGCTTCGTTCGAGGCCTCTGCATTGTTTTCAAGCAAAGGGAAGTTTCTGTATTCTAACAAAGAATGGGCTACTCCAGCAGACCCAGTGGGTTCAGGTGAATCTGTAAGTTCAAGGTGTTACACGCATCTTCCCAGATATCCCCATCACAATCTCAGGGCTCCACTCCTGTCCTTTTAGGGCCCTGAGCATGGCATAGGAGATGTACTGGGCCTGAGAATTCAACCTTCTCTGAAGTTCGACTACACTTACAGTTAAGTCCTAAGTCTTATCTTCTCCTCTGTCTGCCCTCTGGTTGCAGAAGATTGGGGTTTCCTTAAGTACAGCCAAGGAGGGGCTTCCCTGGTGGCGCAGTGGTTGAGAGTCCGTCTGCCGATGCAGGGGACACGGGTTCGTGCCCCGGTCCGGGAGGATCCCACATGCCGCGGAGCGGCTGGGCCTGTGAGCCATGGCCGCTGAGCCTGCGCGTCTGGAGCCTGTGCTCTGCAACGGGAGAGGCCCCAACAGTGAGAGGCCCGCGTACCGCCAAAAAAAAAAAAAAAAAAAAAAGTACAGCCAAGGAGGTCTTCTGCCTTTTACATTTTGCTTTGAATTGGTGATTATTCACACTGAGCATGTCATATCTTTCTTCAGCTAATCAAGGGTGTTTAGCGAATAGTCACCCAAGTCTGGTTACCATTTCCCTCACACCTCTCTAGTACCAGGAATATTTCACCAGCTAGTGCATTCCCTTCCACTAGAATCTCATTACAGTCCACCATCAGTTAAAGTTACTTCTGCTTCAAAACCCCATAGGCCTGCACTATAATTCTCCCACTCAGGAGAATCAACTCCACACTGCATCTTTTCTCACTACAGACATCTCCAGTATCATAGGGTTTGCCAGATCATATGGTTCAAGTGGCATCCTGCTTGCACCACAGCGCAGACATGTCACAGGGCGCTTTGTGTTGCTACAGCACATCAGGGACTATTGTGCTCCACCCCCACAAATGATGCTTCGTTATTGCCTGCTGGCTGCTGGGTGGCCTGGCTCCAGAAAGGCAGTAGAGTCTTCTTTGTAGTTTGACTTCTCTGGCCCACTGTTTTAGGTTGGGGTCTCTGAAAACAGATTTTGAGACAGAGAATTGCACGCACAGGCTTATCGAGGAGTGCCTTTGGAATCAGCACCTGTAAGGAGGGCAAGGTTGAGCAGAGGGAGAAGTGGGTCCCCAATGCGGTTGCATCCAAGGCCTCAGCTGATCCTAAGGGGGAGCTCTAGAGCTAGGATGGTCCTTCAGAGTCAGCCTATATTGAGGCAAAGAGGCTGGCCTTTGTACTCACTCACAGACCAGATATCAGCCATGGGCTGCCAGTAGGTAAGTATAACCTTGGCCAAGGAAGTTCCCTGTGACAGAAGACAATTCCCAAGGGGACACAGCTGTGATCTTTCAACAGCTGATATTCAGGGTGCATTGGCCCTGAAGAGGAGATCTGAGCAGAACACCACAGTATCCACTACATTTATGGTCAAAAAAGTTAAAAAAGTTTTTTTAAAAAGTGATATATATCATGTATATATACCACAGTATCCACTACATATATGGTCAAAAAGTGATATATATATATATATATCACTTTTATTTATTTATTTATTTGTTTTTCCATTCATCTAATTTTTTTAAAAAAATTTTTTATTGGAGTATAGTTGATTTACAATGTTGTGTTCGTTTCAGGTGTAGGTGTACAGCAAAGTGAGTCAGTTATACATATACATATATCCACTCTTTTTTAGATTCTTTTCCCATATAGGTCATTACAGAGTACTGAGTAGCGTTCCTTGTGCTATACAGTAGGTCCTTACTAGTTATCTATTTTATATATAGTAGCGTGTCTATGTCAATCCCAAATTCCGAATTTATCCCTCCCCCCTTTCCCCCTGGTAACTATAAGTTTGTTTTCTACATCTGTGAGTCTATTTCTGTTTTGTAAATAAGTTCATTTGTACTATTTTTTTTAGATTCCACATATAAGTGATATCACATGATCATCATCATTTTCTAAATGAAAAATGCACAGGTCTAAGAGATTCTCTTCCAACATCTGTGAGGGGAAAGTGTCAGTGATGGAGTAGGGGGTAGGAGGGAAGAGGGAGAGAGAGGAGAAAATAGCTGTGCTTGGGATCTTAGGGGTATGTCAGTGAAATCACTAGGGCCGGTTGTGCTGTGTATATCAGAGATCCTGATTGTGTGCATGTAGGCAATCCCAGGAGTGGCTCCTCCCCTCAGCCTTCTTCTACGGGAAACCTGATTGGGGATGAGCTTCTGTCTGTGGAGAAGTCTGTCAGGAAGGAATCCTGGGCCTGGGAGAGAAGCCCATATGGGAATGGGCCCTGGGACAGTGACTTAGCAGTTCGTGATGTATCTACTGCTGTTCCTACGCCTCTCCAATCCTGTGGCTTCCCCTCATCCTCAGCTGCATTCCTCCTCACCCTCATCATGGCTGACTCTGGCTTCTGTAGAACCCCCACCAGCCTGCACCCCTCAATCTGCTCCTCCTTTTCTAATGCAGCTGCCCACTCATGGCTGCTGTGTCCCTCTCAGTGCACAACCACACGTGGTGAATGTGTTCTTCCTTGGGAAAGGGCTAGAGAGCAGAGAGATGCTTCAGGCCACACAAGCAGACATAGGTGCTGACACATACCTGGGCACACTCCATATATATATACCCCCTAAGGTTCTTTACCATTTACAAACCTCCATGCAATTTCAAAGTATGTTACACTTTACAAAGCACTCCTTGTTTTGCAAAGCTTTTCAGATAGCAGTGTGACAAGCAGACCATACTTTGGGAAATGCCTGCTCTCTGTGTTTTAAGAACTTGTTTTATAGTTTGCAATCTCCTTTGACATTTACATACCTCCACAAGGATTACAACAGACTTCATTGTTCACAAAGAACTGTTAGGTTTTTCAAAGTGTTTCAACAATTATAAATCACATTATAGTTTCTCTAGTGGCACTGGAGGGGCAAAGGGGTCAAAGGACCAGCCTGGGTTTCGTCTTCCTGAGATTGGAGCATTGATGGATGTGCTCTGCTTTTCCTTTTCAGGGCGAAATACTTCAAAGGGAAAAAGATCCATGGAGAAATTGACATTAAAGTAGAACAGGTTAGTTGGGGCAGGTGGACATGGGGGTCAACTGTCCAGACTGCAAACTGAGTGGTCTTTTTTGTGTGATGTGAGTGAATCCCTGATTTTTTTTCCTTCCCAGGCTGAATTCTCTGATCTCAACCTCGTGGCTCATGCCAATGGTGGATTCTCTGTGGACATGGAAGTTCTTCGGAATGGGGTGAAGGTTGTGCGGTGAGTGTAAATAGGTTACCTTGGTATTATGGGGGAGGCATAAGGGCTCCCTTAGAGCTGAGGGAGAGTCCCCACCTCCCCTCCCATCCTTCTGTGAGCAAGAACTTAGGCACATTGCAATAGCCAACCTAAGTATCCATCAACAGATGAATGGCTAAAGAAGTGATACACACACACACACACACACACACACACACACACAATGGGATGTTATTCAGCCATGAGAAAGAAGGAAATCCTGCCATTTGTGACAACATGGATGGATCTTGAGGACATTATGCTAAGTGAGATAAATCAGACAGAGAAAGAGGAATACTGTATGCTATCACTTATATGTGGAATCTGAAAGAGCCAAACTAATAGAGACAGAGAGTAGAAAGGTGATTGCCAGAGGCTGGGGGGTGGGGTGGAAGAATAGGAGAGATGTTGTTTAAGAGTACAAACTTGCAACTGGTAGATAAATAAATCCTAGAGATCTAATCCACGGTACGGTGGATACAGACAACAATATTGTATCATAATCAGCAAACCTGCTAAAAGACCAGATCTTAATTATTCCCACCATGAAAAAAGAAATAATTATGTGACATGGTAGAGGTACTAACTAATGCTACAATGGCAATCATATTATAATATATAAATGTATCAAATCAACATGTTATACACCTTAAACTTATAGAATAATTGACATATAACGTGCCAATTATATTCCAATTTTTAGAAAAAGAACTTAGGCACAGAATGTAAGGAGATAGTTTCTCTTGTGGAGAAGAGCCAAGGATCCCAGAAGACCACAAGCCAAACTTTTCAGTTATTGGATTGGCCAAAAAGTTCGTTCGTGTTCTTCCATAACATCTTACAGAAAAATCCAAACGAACTTTTTGGCCAACCAAATATTAATTCAACAAACATTTCTTGAGCATCTACTGCATGCCAGGTGCTGCTCTCAGCATTTTACATTCAACAAATATTTATCCAGTATCTACTGTGTGCCAGGAGCTGTTGTACATACTGAGGTCCTGGCAGTGAACAAAACAGACCCCAAAAAAGACAAAATAAAAACCCTCTGCTTGGGGCTTCCCTGTTGGCGCAGTGGTTGAGAGTCTGCCTGCCGATGCAGGGGACACAGGTTCGTGCCCCAGTCTGGGAAGATCCCACATGCCGCGGAGCGGCTGGGCCCGTGAGCCATGGCCGCTGAGCCTGCGCGTCCGGAGCCTGTGCTCCGCAACGGGAGAGGCCGCAACAGTGAGAGGACCGCGTACCGCAAAAAAAACAAACAAAAAAACCCCCAAAAAACAAAAAAAAACACCCTCTGCTCTCGTGAAGCTTACATTCTACTGTGGGATACACACAATAAACAAATAAAGAAGGAAATGTCAAAGTGCTCGGAAAAAATATCAGCAAAGGGATATAGGGGATTGGTGAAGGGATTGGGGAAGGGTCTGCAGTTTGGTTGGGGGTAGACCAGTAGTGTGAGAGACATTTGAGGAAAGACTTGAAGGAGGTGGAGGAGTGGGGCATGTAGAAATCTAGGGAGGAAGCGTTTCAGGCAGAGGGAATAGCCCATGTAGAGGCCCTGAGGCTGGAATTTATTCTGGGCAGCATCCTTCGTGGACAGAAGTAGTCTGAGAGATTGTGACTGGGAGCTGTGAGAGCTGAGCAGGCAAGTTGCAAGCTCACCTTGGTGAGGAGAGGAGCAGGCAGGAAAGGCTTAAGAGGGCCATCAGATGAAGAAAGGGTAGGAAGGGCACATGTGGTGGAGGGAACAGCTTGTGTATGTGGCTGAGGTGAGAAACCACTGTGTAGTTTCTAGGAGCTGTGGAGATTTCAAGACTTGACCTTTATTCTAAAGGTGGTGGGGAGCTTCTGGGAGGACCATCTACACTCTACCCTTGCCACCCCAGGTCTCTGAAACCAGACTTCGTGCTGATCCGCCAGCATGCCTTCAGCATGGCACGGAATGGAGACTACCGCAGTTTGGTCATTGGGCTGCAGTATGCCGGAATCCCCAGCGTTAACTCTTTGCATTCTGTCTACAACTTCTGTGACAAGCCCTGGGTGGTAAGTGACAGAAGGGTGCTACTGGCAGAGAGAACAGCTCATACATGCATGCGGGAGCTTGAAACCACTGTGATCTGGGGGAACGGAGGAAGTTTGGAAGCTTGGAGTCCCAGCTTGGAGACTCCCTCCAGGTAAAGGGACTTGCTGACCCGTGTCTCCTGCCTCTCATAGTTCGCTCAGATGGTTCGACTGCACAAGAAACTGGGGACAGAGGAATTCCCTCTAATCGATCAGACCTTCTACCCCAATCACAAAGAGATGGTGAGTCTGGGGAAAGGGAGTTAGCTGGAGGGAAAAGCATCATGCCTATTGCAATAGTATGGCCAATGGCTGTATTACCAGTGGTATGCTATCAGAGAGTGCAGCCGGCACATGCACATGGAGGGTGACGTTGCTTCGTGATACGGTTTATTACTACCAGGAATTTACTGTGTAGTTACAAGTGTGATTAAATCATTGATCCTGTTATAGTATCTATTCTCACCAGTATTAAAAAACTGATTTCTAATGAAAATTAACAGAATTAATGTAATGATTCAGATTATGGTGCTCACTTCGGCAGCACATATACTAAAATTGGAACAATACAGAGAAGATCAGCATGGCCCCTGCGCAAGGATGACACGCAAATTCGTGAAGCGTTCCATAATTCTAAGATCCCACATGCCTCACGGCCAAAATACCAAAACGTAAAACAGAAGCAATATTGTAACAAATTCAATAAAGACAAAAAAAATGATGCACATCAGATTATGTTACATATACAAATCAAGTCATTGTTACTAATGTTACCAAATATTCCTCCTGATAGAAATGTTAATAGTGTTTCAAATTAGGATTGCCAATAAAAATTATCAGTAGCAATGTTAAAAATTAGATTGTATACAAATAGAAAATTGGATTGTTGGCTACTTTTACCACAAATATAATCACTAATATTATAAATTATAACCAGTATTACAAATTACTGTTATTGATAAAAAATTGTGAGTGCCAATGTTATGAATTATAGTTCCTAATAGAATTTGAGTAATTATTACTAGTATCATTGAAGATTATAACTATTATTACAAATTATTATCAATATTATAAATTATGCTCTAATATAAATTATAAGTCCCTGTTTTGAATTATATTATACTTAATAATAAAAATTGTATTACCATTACTAATATCATCAAATATTACAACTAAGATTACAGTTTATTACAGTGTTACAAATTAAGGTCATCAATATAAATGATTAGTGCCTATGTTGTGAAGTAAGTTATAATTACTAAAAGAAATTAAACTATTAGTACAAACATTGTAAAGTACTGTTACAAATTACTGCCAATGTTACAAATTAAGATCACTAATATAAATTATGAGTACCTATGTTTTGAGCTATCCTACAGTTACTAACAGAAATCATTATTAATATGGTTAACATCCAATTGATATCATAAATAATTACTAATACTAAAGTTATGTTTACTAGTATAAGTTATGAGTACCACAGTTATGAATCAGGTTTTAGTTACAAATAGAAATTGGAAAAAAAAAAGAAATTGAATCACCATTACCAACGCCATCAAGTTTTATAACTAATTTGACAAGGTTTTTACAATGTTACAAATTATGTTTACTTATATAAATAAACATCACCAGTTTTATGAATTAAATTACAATTAAATATCAATATTGACCCAGCTTTAGCAACTTAAATAAACATTGGTACTAATATTAAAAATTCTTACAAGTATTACAAATTATGGTCACTGATATAAGTCAACAGTACTATGAATTAAGTTTACTAATAGATGAAGATCAAATCATTAGTTCTTAGGAAACCAAGTTTGCTTATCATTATTATTATTTTACATTCACTGACAGACAGTATAGCTGACTATGGTTAAGAACATGGACACTGTAGTCAGAATTTCTGTATTGTAATCCTAGCTCCACAACTTATTAGCTTCCGAACATAAGAAATGTTAGTTAAATGCTCTGTGCCTCAGTTTTCCCATCTGTAAAATATGGCTAATAATAGTTCCTGCCTTACAGAGTTAATGTGAGAATTAAATTATTTAATGAACATAAAGTGGTTACAACAGTGCATCTGACATTTATTAACTGCTACCTAAGTGTTGATGAAGTTCCCTTCTATTCTTTATTTGTTGAAGTGTTTTTATCATGGAAGGATGCTGGACTCTGTCAAATGCTTTTTCTATGTTTATTGATATGATACGGCTTTTTGTCCTTTATTCTATGAATATGGTGTATTACATTAATTGATTTTCATGCAAATTGAGTCACACTTGCATTCTTCAGCCAGATCCCACTTGGTCTGACATATAATCCTTTTTATATGCTATGGGATTCAGTTAGTATTTTGTTGAAAGTTATGGTATCAATAACCATAAGGGATATTGATCTGTAGTTTTCTTATGATGTCTTTGTCTGGTTTTGCTATCAGGGTGATAGTAACCTCATAGAATGAAATGGACAGTGTTCCCTCCTCTTCTATTTGTAAGAAGAGTTAATGAAAGATTAGTGTTTATTTTTAATTTTTAAATTTTTAAATTTTTTTATTTTTTTGCTGTGCCGTGCAGCATGTGGGATCTTAATTCCCTGACCAGGGATCAAACCCGCGCCCCCTGCAGTGGAAGCATGGAGTCTTAACCACTGGACCTCCAGGAAAGTCCCTAGTGTTAATTTTATTTTAAATGTTCGGCATACTTCACTGGTGAAGACATCTGGTCCTGGGTACTTCTTTGTAGGAAGTTCTTTTGTTTTTTTAAATACTAATCCAATCTCTTCACTTATTGTAGGTCTATTCAGATTTTCCATTTCTTCTTGAATTAGTTTTGGAAGTTTGTGTCTTCCTAGAAATTTGTCCATTTCAACTAGGTTTTCTAATTTGTTGGCATAGAATTGTTCATAGTGTTCTCTTATAATCCTTTTTATTTCTTTAAGGTCAGTAGTTATGTCTCTTTCATTCCTGATTTTAGTAATTAGTTTTCTCTTTTTTAAAATCTTAGTTTAAAAAATAAATAAATTAATTAATTAAATAAAATCTTAGTCTAAAAGTTTGCTTATTTTGTTGATCTTCTCAAAGAACCAACTTTTGGTTTCATTGATTTTCTCTATTGTTTTTCTATTCTCAACTTCATTTATTTCCACTCTAATCTTTATTACTTCTTTCCTTCTGCTTTCTCTGGTGTTTGTTTTTGTTTTTTGTATAGTTTCTTAAGTAGATTAGGTTATTGATTTGATATCTTTCTTATTTTTAAATGTAGATGTTTACAGCTAAAATTTCCCTATAAGCAATTTTTGTATGTTGTCTTCATTTTCATTCATCTCAAAGTACCTTCTAATTTTCATGGTGAGTTCTTTGACCCATTGGTTATTTAGGAGTGTGTTGTTTACTTTCCACATATTTGTGAATTTCCCAAATTTCCTTCTGTTATTGGTTTCTAATTTCATTCAGTTGTGGTCAGAGAACATACTTTGTATGTTTCAGCTCTTTTACATTATTGAGATTTGTTTTGTGGCTTAACATATAGTCTGTCCTCGAGAATGTTCTATGTACACTTGAGAAGAATATTTATGCTGCTGTTGTAGGATGGAATGTTCTATAGATGTCTGTTAGGTCTAGTTGGTTTATAGTGTTGTTTGGGTCTTCTCTTTCCTTGTTTATCCTCTGTCTAGTTGTTTTATCCATTATTTAAAGTGAAGTATTGAAATCTCCAACAATTATTGTTTTTTTTTTTTGGCTGCATTGGGTCTTTGTTGCTGTGCATGGGCTTTCTCTAGTTGCAGTGAGCGGGAGCTACTCTTCATTGTGGTGCGTGGGCTTCTCATTGCAGTGGCTTCTCTTGTTGCAGAACACGGGCTCTAGGCACACGGGCTTCAGTAGTTGCAGTGCATGTGCTTAGTAGTTGTGGCTCACGGGCTCTAGAGTGCAGGCTCAGTAGTCGTGGTGCACGAGCTTAGTTGCTCCATGGCACGTGGGATCTTCCTGGACCAGGGATTGAACCTGTGTCCCCTGTATTGGCAGGCAGATTCTTAACCACTGTGCCACCAGGGAAGTCCCAACAATTGTTATTGAACTGTCTATTTCTTCCCTTCAGTTCTGCCTGTTTTTTTTGTTTCATGTATTTGGGGCTTTGTTGTTAGCATATATGTTGACAATTGTTATATCTTCTTGATGAAATGACCCTTTTATCGGTATAAAATGTCCTTTTTTATCTCTAGTAAAAATTTTTGTTTTAAAGTCTATTTTATCTGATGTTAGTATAGCCATTCCAGCTTTCTTTGGGTTACTATTTGCATGGTAAATCTTTTTCCATTCATTTACCTTCAACTTATTTGTATCTTTGAATCTAAAGTGTGTCTCCTATAGACAGCATATAATTATGTCATGTTTTTCATCTATTTTGCCTATCTCTGCCTATTAATTGGAGTGTTTAATTAATTTACATTTAATGTAATTACTGATAAGGTAGAATTTATGCTTGTAATTTTGCTATTTGTTTTCTATATTTCTTATGCCTTTTGTGTTCCTGTATTCCTCCATTAATGCATACTTTTGTGTTAAATAGATATTTTCCTGTGTGCCATTTTAATTCTCTTGTTGTTTCTTTTTCCATGTTTTTTAAAAAATTATTTTCTTTGTAGTTTCCCTGGGGATTACAATTAACATTTTAATTTATACCACTCTCATTTTAATTAAAACCAATTTAATTTCAATAGTATTAAAAAAAACTTTGCCTTTTTATAGCTTTATTCCCTCACTCTGCCTTTGTGCTATTATTGTCATACAAATTACATCTTTACACATCATATGTCCATGAATATAGACTTATAATTATTGCTTAATTCAGTTATCTTTTAAATCAGATAGGAGGAAAAAAGCATTACAAATAAAAAATGCATTCACACTGTCTTTTATATTTATCTATGTAGTTACCTATACAGGTGCTCTTTATTTCTTCATGTGTATGTGAGTTACTGTTTAGTGTCATTTCATTTCAGCCTGAAGGATTCTCTTAGTATTTCTTGTAGGAGAAGTGTGCTAGTGACAAATTATCTAAGTTTTTGCTTATCTGTGAATGTCTTAACTTTTCCTTCATGTTTGAAATATAGTTTTGAAGGATATAGAATTCTTAGTTGACAGTCTTTTTCTTTCAGTGCTTTGAATAAGTTGTCCCACTGCCTTCTGGCTGCCAAGGTTTCTGATGAGAAATCAGCTGTCAGTCCTACTGAAGATCCTTTGTATGTGAAAAGTCACTTCTCTCTTACTACTTTCAAGATTCTCTCTTTGTCTTTCACTTTTATAGGTTTGTTTATGATGCGCCTAGATGTATATCTCTATGAGTTTATCCTATTTGAAGTTCAGTGAGCTTCTTGGATGTACAGATTAATCTTTTTCTTCAGATTTGGGAGGTTTTCAGCCATTATTCCTTCAAATATTCTTTATTTCACTTTTCTCTTTTCTCTCTCCTTTTAGGACTCCCAATATGTGTGCGTTGACATGCTTGTGGTATTTCACAGGCCCCTGAGGCTCCAGTCATTTTGGTTATTGTTTTCTTTCTGCTTCTCAGATTGGATAATCTCAGTCGGCCTATCTTCAAATTCACTGATTCTTTCCTCTGCCAGCTCAAATCTACTGTTGAGCCCCTGTAATGAATTTTTCATTTCAGTTATTGTGTTTTTCAATTCCAGAATTTCTATTATTTTATAATTTTTATCTCTTTATTGATAGTTTCTGTTTGTTAGAACACCATTCTTATACTTTCATTTAGTTCTTTAGACATGGTTTCCTTTAGTTCTTTGAAAATCTTCCAAGTAGTTGATTTATAGTCTATTAATTCCAACATCTGGACTTCCTCAGGGACAGTGTCTACTGACTGCTTTATTTTTCTGTGTTTGGGTCATACTTTATTGTTTCTTCACGTCTTATAAATTTTAGTTGAAAACTGAATATTTTAAATGATATAATGCGACAACTCTGGAAATCAGATTCCCCCTCCTCCCCAAGGTTTGCTTTTGTTGTTCTTTGGGGGGCTTTTTAGGGACTTTCTTGAACTAATTCTGTAAAGTCTATATTCTTTGTCATATATGGTCATTGAAGTCTCTGCTTTATTAGCTTAGTGGTCAACTAATGATTGGACAGATATTTCTTTAAACACTTGGATCTAGTAAGTCTCCCAGCCTTTGCTGATGAGCTCTGAGGGCATGTTGGGGCATGCCTTCAATGTTCAGGCAGGCTGTTTACAGCTTTGCCTTAGCCTTTACTTCCTGCTTGTGCAGAGCCTCAAGGTCAGCCAGAGATCCTAGGCATGCACACAGCATTATGCATATTTATGGCTTTCTAGATTCCTAGGAATATGTCAGAACTTTTCAAAACCTCCTATATGAACAACTTATTACTCAGATTTTTCTGTTAAGTTTTGGTCAGCTTGTTGATTGTCTTAACTGTAATCATTGCCTCAAACAGCTGCTGTGTTAAAACAATTGCTGCTGATTATTTTTGAAGAGCACCCTCAAGAAAAACTGTTCACACCAGGTGAATTCTGAGTCAGGTCAAATAGACAAGTCCTGTGAATGGAGTTTTCTGGGGAAGTGCCATACAGGTCAAATAAAGATAGTTTCTGGGAATGGGGCTTTGGAGGAACTCCTACCCTGTTCTGCTTCCTCCATTGGCTGCTAGCCAGCCTGCTGTGTTTTCATCAGAATTGCAAGGGTGTTGATTTTAAAATCTGTTGTGGAAGTGGGAAGAAGAGAATGAGAACAAGAAAAGTTCAAATGCCACAAAACTTACTGTTCTTAGTGAGATTCAGCCTTTTTCTTCAATAAATGCTTCCTGAATTATTGTAAACCTCTGGTCAGTTTCTGGAGTTCTGATAAAGTTGATTGTGGCAATTTTTACCAATATTCTCATTGCTTTTATGGAGGAGAGGATTTTTATAGGCCCTTACTTGGCATTTCGGCCAACGTCACCTCCAGGCATATCTTGTTCTTTCACAACCCTAGGATAATGGTATTTCCAAGCCAGGATCTGGGAGCTAGATGTACTCATTGCTACTGGAATGTCCTTGCTTCTAGATCCTCTCATTGTGCAGAGCTTAGGAAATTTCCTTATATATATATGAAATATATACATATGAAATTTTATATATACATATATATGAAATTATATGAAATGTGTTCATACTGATACTTTTTGGGGGGTTTTTTTGGCTACACCATACGGCTTGTGGGATCTTAGTTCCCCAACCAGGGATCAAACCTGGGCCCCCAGCAGTGAAAGCGCCAAGTCCTAACCACTGAACTGCCAGGGAATTCCCCTGATACTTTCTATTTTTATTTTAGAATTAAATTGTTTTATTTCTTTATAATAAATTTATCAACAGTAGTGTGAGCAGTGACTGCCTTCTTTTCATGGCATACCTGATGACACGGAGCCTACATTATTTCTATGCTTTGTAAATTGTCATCCTCCTTGCCAAGTTTGGATCAGCCTTCCACATTGGATCCTTTGTGTTTCCAATGTCATGAAATTTCCCCAGAGTTTTGTTAGTCTGAAATTTCCTGGCTGTGTCACTTCATCTGGGACTTCTTCAGAGTTTACTTCACACACTTTCCTCCTTCCTGCATCTCTGGGAGATGGGGGGATGTGAGCCTGAGAGGAACAGAAGTCATGGAGAGAGGGGTCGCCCTTGACTGGTTCAAGATCACACGCAGGAAAATGGAGGGAGAAGGGTCTGGATTTACATGCCTTTTATCCACAGGAGGTGCCTCACCACATTGTCTCACTGTGCAGGTTGGCTCCATTGAAGGAGAAAGGGTGCAGATCAGCAAGTCACTGGAACAGCAGGAGGGAAGCATTCCTACCAGTATTAGTGTGGTGTATCTGATGAAAACTGTTTTTTTCATTCTGGGCAGAAACTCACAGGATCCTGGTGATCAGCAGTCAGTTGGACCAGGGAATTGGGAGGAGTTTCTTCTCTTTGAGCTGGGATCCCCGATACTTTCAATTCTAATCCGACACAACATAGGGTTCCTTCTAGCCTTCCCCCTTTCTATATTTATATTTCTCTTCTCTAACATTGAGAACCCTAGCTTCCAGCATCATCAATATATTTACTCATTTGCTCAATCCTACAATACACAGAAAGTATTTTTAGAATTTCAACACCCGTACCACTGTGAAAAACAACTGTAGTAAGGTATAGCTTGAGATTTGTTTGCCCTTTTTATGTCTTTAGATGAGGATATACAAGGTACTGTATTCAAATGTTACATGGTCTAGTTCATTTTGTCATTCAACATGGTTATATTATTCATGTTATTTCAAATATAGTTTGTTTCCCTTTATATTAAATTTTAGGTTTTTTCCCATCTATACTGACTTAATTTTATGCATTTAAATGTAATATGTTAGCATGATTCCAAAAGTTAAAATATAAAAAGGCATACACAGATAAAATTTTAAACCTACAGGAAATGGATAATTTTCTAGGGAAACACAGTTTACCAAAATCGACCCCATTTGAGCTTAACAGATCAATTTCCATAAAAGAAATAAAGTTATTAAGGAACTACCCCCTAAAAAAGCATCAGGCCCAGATGGTTTCACAGGGGAATTCTACCAAACTGTTAGAAACCAGTTAATCCCAATGCCACATAAATTGTTACAAAGAACAGAAAATGAAGAGAAACTTCCACATTATTTTTCTAAAGCAATTATAACATTGATAACACAAAAAGAAAAGCATAGACCATTTTCAATCATAAATATCAATGCAAAAATCCTAAATAAAATATGAACAAACAAATCCAGAACTAAATTAAGAAAATAAGATAGCATAACTGTGTAAGTAAGTTTCCTTCTTGGAATGCGAGGATGGTTTGTTATAGGTAATGTATTAATATAATACAACGTATTAATAGATCTGAGGAGAAAGTCATATGATCATTTCCATAGATATTTTAAAAGCCTTTAACAAAGTTCAGCACCCATTATGATAAAATCATTCAAAAACAGAAATCAACTCATGCCTTCTTAACATAATCAAATTTGTATACCTCAATCCAAAAGTTATTATCAACTTAATAGGACAACATTGAAAGCATTTCCACTAAGGTGAGGAACAAAGCAAGGTGCCCACTCTCTCCATTCCTTTTCAACATTGTACAATACTTAGAGGTATTAGACCAATGCAGTTAGACTAGGCAAAGCAATTATAGATGCAAGAATGGGTAAAGGGGATGTAAAAATATCTCTATTAATAGATGATATGATAGTATAGCTGGAAATCCCCCAGAGAACCAATAACAAATTCAAACAATAAAATAACTTAATAACATAGCAGAATATAAAGTCAACATACAGAAATCAGTAGTTTTCATATACACAAACAACCAGATAGAAGAGAAAACCCCATTTAAGGTAACAACAAAAAAGATGATAAAATATTTCAGGATAAATTTAGCAAGGGGTGTGCAAACTTATATGAGGAAAAGTTTAAAACACTCCTGAAAGACTCAAAGGTAGACTTACACAACTGGAAAGGCATTCCTTATTTGTGGATAGGATTAATTAACATCATAAAGATGTCAGTTCCCCTTCTTAGGTCTCTATTTTTAATTTATAAATATAATGTGATCCTCCAAAATATACCTATAAGCTGTTATCTGGAGCTGGACAAGTTGATAGTAGAGTTCATATGGAAAAGAAAACATGCAAGAATAGCCAGGAAAACCCTGAAAAAGAAGAGCTATGAGAGGGGACTAGCCCTACCAGCTTACAAGGAGTTTAATGCATTTGCCAGCAAACATTTTATGAAGCTTTTCTAATTTAAACAATATGATGCTGACACATGAATAGATAGACTAACAGACTAAAAGAAGAAAAATTAAAAACCCAGATTTAGATCCATGTACATATGGAAATTTAGTAGATGATAAAAGTGGCAAGCTTTGTTTTTGACATTTAAGTTCTTCATCCATCTGAAGTTGATTTTCTTTGTTTCTTTTTAGCATTCTTACAAACATCTTTATTACATGTTTTCTTTAACGCTTCTCTACATGCATTACAGAGGGGTCATCACATCCATTCACTTACATTACACTGTTCTCAATGTAGCAATCAAGTAGCACTCTTCCAAACATCTTTATTACATGTGTTCCTTGAAATTGATTTTCACATACAGTGTGAGATAGGTAGGGATCCAGTTTCATCTTTTTCCTTATAGGCAACACTTTTTTCCCCACTGATCTGGTATGCCACCTCCGTCATATCCTAAAATCCTATATATGTGTGGGGCAAGTTCAGGACTCTCTGTTCTACTCCGTCGGTCACTTTCTCTATACCTGTTCCAGTGCAGTACTGTCTTAATAACTATATTTTCTCATTAATTCCTGATATCTAGTAGGGCAGACGCACCTCCTGGCTGTCTGTAGCTGTGCAGAGGCTATTTTTGTCAAGGGACAGAAAGAACAGGACTTCAGAGGCCAGGAAGAAGACAAAGTTAATGGTGGGTAATGGTGGCGAGTGGTGGCAGAAGCATTAGACTTCCCACAGGCCAGCTTGCCTCCCCTGTTTCCTCTTTTGTCCCCAACCCCACTGTGCAGCATGGAAGGGCAAAAGCTAGGCCTGGATTTGTGGGAGCAGTCTTGCGCCACCCCGTACTTTGAAGCTGGAAGACACATATCAGGACTCTGGCCCCCCTACCCCATCTACTCCCATCCAGTTTGGAGACCACCAGGAATCCTCAGGAATACTCATCTCAATGTGTCTAAATAGTCACCAGTCAGGGGTGGGGCACAGGGAAGATCTTGTGAAGCACAGTTTGACTTCTTTTCACCCCGACTTTCCTAGCCTGGTGATCTACTTACATCAACTTGGTCATGCAGACCTAGAGGGTGGGGTGCTATGGGAATAAGGACTTCCCTTCCCTTGCTACCTACACTCCAGGTGATTTGTGGCTCAGCAAATATTTGCAGAGGGTTCATGATGTGACGGGTGGAGTCCAACACCAAGGTCTCTCTGGATCCAGTCCCCTCTCTGGGCCCAGGATTCATGGTCCCTGTGCTATGAGGAAAGAGAGGGTGCCTTGGGGTGAGAATCAACAGGGTCAGGGATGTGGGGATTGTGTGAAAAGAGAGAGAGCAGGAGTGAGGGAGCAATTGAAGTAAAGAGCGAGGGAGATATGTCAAGAGGGTGGGGGTTTCTTTTTCTTTCCTTTCTTTTTTTTAACTTATTATTTTGTTATTGAAGTATAGTTGACTTACAATATTATATTAGTTTCAGGTGTGGAACATAGTGATTCACAATTTTTATTGATTATACTCCATTTACAGTTATTATAAAATATTGGCTATATTCTCTGTGCTGTACAGTATATTCTTGTAGCTTATGGGGTTTTGTTTTGAGGGGCCAATTTCATTGAGGTGTAACAAGTTCGGAAAAGGAGACATATCATAAGTGTACAGCTCATTGAATTTTCACAAAGTGAACACACTCCTGTCTTCTGCACCCAGATCAAGAAACACAACACAAACCAGATAGATCCCTAGCACAGTTAGAAGCTGGTGGTCTTTGGGAGGCTTGAGGGGGTGGTGGGGGGAGGTGGATGGGCTTAGATTTGTTTGTGATGTTGAAGGAGGTGAAGCGTCCCCAGCCCACTGTGGCTGAAGAGAAGTCTGGGTCCAAGGCCAGAGGCTGTTGTACAGGAAGATTCAATAGCAGATATCAGGTCACCGGGGAAGGCAGCCAAGTTCATGGCTTCATGTTCTTCTTGCCGGTGCTCAGATAAACAGAGGTCCCTCCATGGACACTGTGCAAGGTTGGGACTCAGGTATGTGGCTTTGCGGGGGTGGCAGGGAGGCACCTGGGGGTGGTTGGGCAGGGCACTCCTCCACTCACTTCTCCTCATAGCTTCTGCTCCTGGAAGAGAAGGGCCACAGACGCTAAGGATAGGCAGGAGAGCCAGGGACCCATGAAAGGGAATAGCAAACAGCGAGGAAACAAAGAGGAGTGGGGAGCAGAGAGGAAAGAAGAGAGCGAGAAGAGGGCGCAGCAGCGGGGGGAGGGATAGAACACAGAGAAGGAGCAGGGGAAGGAGATCAGGAGAGGAAGTAGGGACCAGCAAACAGGAACAGGGAGCAGAAAGAACAGGGTGGAGCTGTGGCTGCAGGCATACCTGAGAGGCACACTCAAGGCCCCAGGCATCCTTACCTGTAGATATTCAAGATACCTTCCTGATATACTCCTCTCCGAGCCCCTTCCAAGGCTACACAACTCAGTGCAGGTTCCCAACCCTCAAAGAGCCTAGAGGGGATGGATGCCATATCCTGATGGTCAGTAAAGTGTGACCAGATGTCATTTGGCTGGGACAGATTGTGGTCCCCAGGTGGTCAGTCCCAAAGATCCAGGGCATTATGGGTCAGGGACAGAATTTGCTGTGGTTGGCTGAAATCAGGAGCACAGTATCCTGAGGTTGGGAGTATTTGGTGGAAGAATGCCCCAGGGAGGGGCACTTTGTTCCAGGGCTGGGACAGAGCCAGAAGTCTGAGGATGAGGAGTCCACGCAGGGTGGGGACAGGCTGGCTGACCTGAGATAGAAGAAAACTTCTCCCCATGGATGTCACCAGCACTGTTCTTGGTGGGTGTGTAGATAGATACAACCACATTGCTCTTTATATTTGGGTACTTTCATGACCCAGAGTTTCAGGACCCCTTTCAGAATGTTGATTGCCTGTGAGGGGGGGAAAGAGAGAGGGACACTGGGACTGAGGAGCATTTATGGGGTGAGGGGCTGGGCCTTAGTATCGCATCATTAGCTTTTGGATCTCAAAGACCCACCCTATTCCCTCAGTCAGAACAAGGTAGGGGCTTGTATTTTGGTTGGGAGGTGGGTACAGGGAAGAGGTGAGCAGGGAGCCCTGGTTACTTGAACTCATAATGCCTCATGGTCTCAGTGAGAAGACCCAGGAATTAAGCCACAAGGACTAAGCGTGGGAGAAATGTGTCAGGGGACCCCTTGGGGTTCAAACATTCAAGATTTTCCCTGTCCCCAAGACTCTTGGGAAAAAAGGGTTTGCAGAGCAGCTACCATCCAGGTTCAACCACCTCAAGGGGCTTTATCCACCCTTCTGGAACCTAACTGTGAGTCCCTGCGTCGGAGGCTTCTCTGAGGTCTACCCAGACTTACCCACGTCTGAGTTACAATAAACAGTATGAGGGCCAGCCCAAGGGTGGTCAGGGACAGAGCCAGGAGCAAAGCAGGGACCAGCAGGAAGTCGGAACTCATGGCAAGGACCTGGAGACACAGTGGGGGTGGGGGGAGTTGAAGCATGACTTTTCCCTGGCCCAGCTCACCCGCAATCAAGAGAAGATTCAGGGAACATTTAATTAACACTACTACTTTCCAGGGGCCTGGGGTCAGGGGAGGCCCCCACGGTGTGGTGGGGGGGAAAGGACACTGAGACTGGGCCTCTGGTACCAGTGGCCCCATGTCCATTCATCAGAGCTGTAGCTCTCCACAGAGGTTCAGCAGGAGGCCCAAGCTCAGTGGTGGATAAATAGTCAACAACAGGGAGATGCGGCCTGGGCATTCCTGCCCATTTGAACCCTCTATTTTACTCTTATAAGAGATCATGTCTTCAGCCTTCTATTGGAGTGGGGATTGGTATTTGGGGTGTGTCTGGTGTTCTCACAGCTTCTCATGCAGACTTTCAACTAATCTCTTTTTTAAACTCCACCTTCACCCCTACATCCAGAGAGAACTTGTGCCCTAATCATTTCCTTTGGTGGGCGCTCTACAGTATAACTGGGGTTGGTCCTCAGATTTCACCACTACTGGCATAGGAAGTGTCCAAGGCTGGAGAGTGAGACGTAGGTGTCGGTATTGAAAAAAAGGAAGGGTTGTTCGTGTAGAAATCTACCTCTTCATCTGTCATTGGGGGGTGTGGAGAGATGTTTCAACATACAGGGTAATATATTGGGAGCTGTTCCAGCAGGGAGATTTTCCAACTAGAGATATCTAAGGATGGGGAAATGTGTCAATGGGGGGAGTCAATCAAGAGGAGCTATATGGATGGATGGGGTTTTATGAATGGAAAGGTTTTAAAGTGGGCTTATCAATGAGGTACATATCAATGGTGGGTATTTCTGAATAGGAAGATTGACAATGAGAGCATTTTGATGGGCATGTCTGAATGGGAAGATATGCCAGTAGAATACATGGGAAGATTTGTCAATAGAAGTTGTCAATGAGAATTATGTCATAGAAAGGTATTTATGAATAGAGAGATTTGTCAACTGAGTGATCATAGGAGATATGCCAATGGATTAGGTAATTATGAAGAGAGATATTTGTCACCGGGGTCCATGAGTGGGTGATAGATTACTGCTGGGTATTTGTGAATGGGGATATTTGTCAATGGAAGGGGTCTTCAATGGAGATATGTCAATGGGATATTTATGAATAAAGAGGGTAGCTCAACAGAGGTATTTGTTAGTGGGGTATTTGTGAAAGAGGTATTTGTACAATGAAGAGAGGGGACTTTTCAAAGGAAACATTTACCAAGGGCTTAGAGATTTGTCACCTGTAGTTTTGGCAACAATAGAGATTTATAAATGTGGTGATTTGTCCACAGTGAGGATTTTATAGTGGGGAACGTTATCACTGGGGAAGGGGTTGTCCTCAGAAGTCTTTTTAAATGTTGGTATTTTTAAGTGGGGTGAGTTGCACACTGGGAAGCAGTGTAAAAGTTTCATAGTAATAAGAAAAAACAAATGAGCATATTAAATATTTGTAACATCTGTGGGCGAGATTATCAGGATCACGAGTTAAACTAAGGTTTCCAGGGTGCATTCAATTATTACTACTGATATTATACATTATTTCCAATATTGTAAATTATCATTCCTGACATTTAATGTGATTTTCAATATTGTAAATAATCATTAGTGAGAAGAATGATCACTACTAAAGTTACACATTAAATTACATTTATCTTACTACTACTAACTAATACTTGTAAGTGCTATGTGCCTAACACAGTTCCAGGCACTTTACACATAAAGTTACATTGTCCCTAGGAGTTAGGCATTCGTTTTATACCAACTTTACAGATATGGAAACTGAGGCATAAAGAGATAATATGATCTCCCCAAGGTCTCAGAGCTAGTACATGGAAGGGGCAGGATTTGACTGCAAATGACCTGGCTCTAGTGTTTAGGCTCTTAACCACTACACTACACTGCCAGTCTAGAAATTAAAATCACTGTTAGTAATCTTACACAGGAAGTTATTGTTATGAGAGTTTCATGTGTTTTGACCCCCCCCCAAATACCCAATGAATGAATGCACCCATTAATCATCCTCCAACCCTAGCACAGACCTCGGAAGGATTCTGGGTAGGGACTGTGAGACCCATTTTTCAGGGAGAAGTACTGAAGGTTGGGTGAGGGTAGGGCCAGCCCCCAGGCTACCCATGGAGCTGGACCCCATGCCACACCCCCTCAGCATTGGTCCCAGGGTGCTCCCACCAGGTCGTCTGACATAGGTTTGTTCCCAGACACACTACACAGGGACACTGCCTGCTGAGTGGTAGTTCTTTATTGCATTGTCTTGGAGAAAGAAAGGCGGGAGTGGGAATGGGGGTGAACACTGTTCAGGCTTCAGCTTCTGCTGGGGGCAGGATTCAGGCCATCCGGGGCCGCAAGGACTGCCAGGTGCACAACCCTGGCTCCCGGGGCAGGCAGGCAAGGTGGCGGCTCTGGAAGCCCTTGTCAGAGCCTGTGAGGAGCTGGTCCGTCCACAAGCAATGAGTGTCACTCTGCAGTTTGCAGGGGATGGATGAACAGGGAAACACCTGGAGGAGGGGAGGGAGACACATCTCTGAGGGCTTCTCCTCCTGCCCCTACCTCCCCTCCAGAGGATAACTTTCTGCTCCTCAGATTTTAACTTGGAGCTGCTGGGGAGACCTGGTGTCACCCCACCTTGGGTACAGACTCAAGAACACTCCCTCCCATTGTGGGGAACAGTCATTGGGCTTGAGGAGGTGACAGCAATCCAGGGAAATGATCAGCTTCCCGGAATGGTGTTGGGGGAACAGTCAGGCAGGTCTCCTGGGAACCTGTCCCATTGGATAGGGAACAGCTGGCAGTAGCAGGGAACAATCGGTGGGCAGGAAACTTAAGCATAAGGAGACGTGGGGCTCAGAGATAGTCACTGGGGTCAGAGGACATTCAGGGCCATCAGGGAGCAGTCTTGGAACAGAGTGGCCGAGCAGTCACAAGGGGGAGTCAGAGGGACAGGAAGCAGCCAGAAAGTCCAGGAAACAGCGGATTCCCAGGTATCAGACACAGGGCCAAGGAACAAGCAGAATGTCCAGGGGAACAGTCTCAGATTTGAGGGAACAGCAAGAGAGATCAAGGACATCCCTAGGGTTTGGGAAGCAGCCATAGGGACAAGGAATAGTCAGAGGGAACCAAAAACAAGCCATGGTTTGGGGAAGAGCCCAAGGACTGCTCTCCAGGCGGGGCAATGTCCAGGCACTCACTGTGCATTCCTCACAGCCAGCAGCATAGGTCTTGGTGAAGCCCCGGCGCTGAGCGGAGCTCAGACTGTTCCAAGGAGCCACGAAACTGCAGGTGGTGATGTACAGGTTCCCGTTCGACAGTTGTCCTGCGTGGGGGTGGGGGGGGGCGGGGGGGGGGGTCAACAGGCAGATTCTGATTGGCTGGGCCAGGGACAGAGTGGCGCCAGATTGGTGTCCCAGGACCACAGACCCCGCTGGGCAAAGCCCCAGCCTTCTGATAGGCTGAAATTGGGGCGGTCCCCATTTCAACTGGGACCATTCCCACAGAGCCTCCCCTCCCTCCCTTGCAGTTGCCAGGCAGCAGCGGAGGGGTGGCGTGGCACAGGGCGATGGGGCGGGGCCTCACCAGCTATGAGAAACTCCTCACTGCGGTTCTGGGACCTGTGGAAGTATCCGCAGACGCTCTCCATGGCAGCGGTGTAGATGAACCGGATGTCAGAGGCATCCCCCAAGGCGTTGAACCCTTTGAACATCTGTCAATGGATGAGGGGAAGAATCTTTTACTGACATAATCCTCCCACGCCACATTCTTCCCTGAAGTCGTATAGCACTCTGATATCACAGCTAATTTCCACGCCAAACCAGTGGCCAAAGGCTTTTATTTTGACAGGGAGGGAGATTTTAGGAACTGCTGGGGGAAGGGGCAGGAGGGATACCTTGGTCATCTTGATCTCGTAACGCCGGTATGAGGTGGTCTGGTTGACTTCTGCAGTCCCCACAAACTTGGCCCTGATGACTGCAGGAGAACAGGGGGAAAAAACGAGTAAAAGGGACTGCATGAGCCAATAAGAATAATCACAATGATAATACTAGCAAAGCGCATACTTAAATAGGGATTGCTGAATGCCGGACAGCACCCTAGTGACTTATGCATTTGTTAATTGCTTCATCTGTATGTTGGTGCCTACTGTTAGCCAAGCACTGCTTCAAGCCTTTTTTCACATATTCATCATGTGTTCGTTCACTCAACAAATATTTTGGAGTGCCTGCTCTGTGCCAAGCACTGTTCTTGGTGTCAGGGACATAACAGTGAACAAAACACAGAAATCCGTTCCTTGTGGAGCTCACATTCTAGCCAGGAGAAGAGAGACTAAACACAAGCAAAATAATTAAGTATATAGGAAGTTAGATGGTATTGTGATGGGGAACTTCAGAGCTGGGTGAGGGGATCAGGAGTAGTAGGGGACAGGGGCTCAAGTTTTGAACAGGGTGGTCAGGGAAGGCCACCCTGAGAAGGTGACATTTGGATATCCCCATGTGGATACCTGGGGGGATGGGTATACCAGGCAGAGGAAGTAGACAGTACAAAGGCCCTGAGGTGGGATTGGGCCTTGAGTAATCAAGAAAGTGTGAGGGTGGCAGAGCGGCTAAAGCAGAGTCAGTGTGGGGCTGAGTGGAATTGTTCTAGAGGTAGGCACCATTGTGAACCCCACTGGACTGAGAGGGAAACCGAAGCCCAGAGTGTGTGGGTAGGGCAGATACACTCACCGAGGTCAGAGCTGCAGAAGGCCGTCTGTGGGTGGGGTGGGACACAGGTACAGGCTCGGCTGGGGGCCATCAGCCACAGCAGCAACAGGATGCCAGAGGCCAGGGGTGCAAAGGGGGCCATGGTGCGTTCTGTGGGGGTGGGGAGGAAGGTTCAGAGGGCCCCCAGCTCAGCCGATCCATGTACCTGGGCAGGCCTCCCACCCCATTCTACCCCCCACACACACACCGGGTTGGGGAGTTTGGGGATTTTAAGGGGCTTGGGGATTTGAGAGCCCAGGGGAGTCTAGGGGGGTAGGGAGTCAGAAGAGTTTAGGAGTTGTGGAGTTTGAGGAATTTAGGGGACTAGGTGAGTGGGGGAGTTATGGGGCTGTAGCGTTTGGGGAATAAGGGGGCTGGGGAGTTTGAGAATTTAAGAGTGTTGAAGAAGTCGGAAAGTGGGGGCTGAGGAATTTGGGCTTTGGGGAGCTGGAGGAGTTTTCGGGGAGGCTGGGAGTTTGGGGGTTGTGCATATTGAGAGGTGGAAGAGGTGGGGGAGTTGAGGGAAGTTGAGGGATTTGGAGGAGGTTGGGGATTTAAGGAGTTGACGGAGTTTGGGGGCTTAAGGGAGTGGGAGTGCCTGAGGGATTTGGGTTCAGAGGAAGCTTTGAGTTTAGAGATTTGGGAGGCTGGGGATTGGGAGGCTGGGGGAGTTTAGGGAGCATCAGGGGTTTGGGTTGTTGGGGGACAGGGAGAGAATTTAGAGGAGTTGGCAGCTTGGGAGGCATCTGATGTTAGGGGCTCATGGCTTTCGGAGAGCTGAGGATAGATGTCAAGGGTTCAAAGGAATTTGGAGTGTCGGGATTGGAGGAGCAGTTCCAGCCCCCCACCCTCTTCCCCTGGACCAGCCTAGGCTCCCGGTACCCGCTGGCCAGGCTGAGCAGCCGAGTATCATCAGTCAGGAAAGCTCCAGCCCAGTTCCAGGCCCTGCGGGCCGCCCAAGCCCCTGCCTACCTCTGGTGTAGCCTCTCTGGGCGCTGGGTCTTCGGCGATGGCGGCAGGGCCGGAGCAGCGGAGGATAAATATCCAAGCGAGGGGCGGGGTGGCAGCTGGTAGGAAACCACAGGCCTCCAGGCTTCCTGGATGCATTACTCATCCGCCCACCATCCGTGTAGGCCAAGGGGCGGGCCCTGGGCTGCCGAAAAGGAGATGCACCCTCCTCCTCTCCCTCCCCCTGAGCCTCGCCCTGACCATCCCCCTCCCCCATCTCCACGTCAGGCACCAGTCCCTCCAGGCGGTCTCACGGAGGGCTTACAGGCCGGATTCCACCCAGTGCAATTCCCTAAAGTCTCCAAAATCTATCCGATCACCCACATTCCCGAAAATCCCCATGGCTAAAGCCCAAATTAGTTCATTCCTTCAATAAGAATTTCTTGTGCACCTACTGTTTTGGGGGGGGCGGTGAGCAGCAGAGAGCAAACAAGTAGAAGCAGTGAAGGGAGATAGGGCAGGTGAATGGAGGAAGGATACAAGGTAGGGAAACTGAGGCACGGAGACGTTAAGTGATTTATCCAAGGTCACAGTTAATAAGTGGCAGAACTGGGATTGGAATTCAGGAGGCCTGGATGGAGCCAGAGCCTGGGTCTTACCCCTTCTCAAAAAAAAAAAAACCCACACACACAGGCAAATAGTCAGCATTTATATAGCACCAACTGTGTACCGGGCGACACTCGGCATAATTTATCTCACTTAAAGCTTACGATAAGCCTCTGAGATGGTTATCGGTATTATTCCCATTTCCCAGACGAGGCATAGAGGAATTGAAGAACTTTCCCAGGACCACAGGGCATGGCTAGGATTTGAACCTAGGCTAACTGGCACCAGGATCTTAACCCAGGCTGGGCACAGTCCTGGCAAGCGGGGAGGTTGCTGGTGAATGAATGAGCATTGGGGTGGGGGAGTTGGATGGTGGTGAAAGAAGCCAGTGAGTCAGTAGAAAACTGATCCCCTCCCATCCTGCCCTGCCCCTTCCCCACCAACCCTCCCACGCCCCTGGTAGGGGTCAGCGTGAGGCAATCTCTGTCCACCAGCTTCCAGATGCTGCCTGAATCTTCCCTGGGGTCCTGGGAAAGGGCTCTGAGGGCCGATTAACATCCTTGGTTAGGTCAGGGAGGACAGGCCAATAATAATAATGACAATGGTAGTGATGATAGGAGCCACTTATGGAGCGCTTACTGTGTACTGTGCCCTGAAGCCTTTGTGTAGTTCTCTCATCCAATCCCCATTACCCCCTTGCTAATTAAGCTTGATTAACTCAGAGTGGTTAGCACAACCATCACCACCAACACTACCACCACAACAGAAACTACTGCCAGCACTATGAAGTGCTTACTATTACTATGCATCAAACACAGCTCTAAAATCTTGGGAAGTACTTTATCTGTCAGTCAATCCCGATTACCTCCTTGTTAATTAATATTGGCTAACCTAGGGATATTAAACCAATAATAATAATAGTACCCAACACCTTTTGAGGATGGAGGCTTCCTGTGTGCCAGATACTGTGCTAAGCATTTTGCCCAAAATAACTAATGTGTTCCTCACAACATCTGTGCGTTAGAGACTGTTCACGTTCTCATTATACCAGTGAGGAAAATGAGATACACAAAGGGGTCAAGTGATCTGCCCAGGAAGGAGAGTGACTCTTTTGGGGGGGCGGGCAGGACCAGGTAAGGGGGAAGAGAAGTAAACCAGGAATCTGGAGAAGCTGATTGTGAAAGTGGGGAATGAGAGTGAATGAGACGGGGGCTAAGTTGCTGGTGGGTGCAAAGGGGAAGTCCTGCTGCAGCATCATGACTTTGAAACCTGAGTCAGCACGGAGTTTTGCCCACTGTCTACATGTGAGGGGTTGTGTGGACCCGGGTTATTGTGCAGGTTCTGAAACTGGTGGGGTTTCATGGATGGGTGTCCAGCTGTATGGCCACCTGGCGAGCTGGATGGGTGTGAGGGGCGTGGGGTCCAGCTGGGTGTGCACAGCAGACACCTGGCAGTCCCCACACACACCAAGTGCTTGGGCCTGATTGTACCCTTTATACAGATCAGGAAACTGAGGCCCAGAGAGGGTTAAGTGACCTGCCTGGGGTTGAACATGGCCTTAGAAAGAGGAGAGGCCAAGATTCAAACCTCGGGTTGGCCAGGGGATCCCAGTATTCAGAGCTCCCTGCATGCACACATGTGTGGGCACATACATATACACAGTGTTGTGTTCAGGCTCAGGTCCAGAGAAAACAAGGAAGGTTTGTGAAAAGAGCCTAAAAACCTTGGGGCAGGGGGCAGTGTGCATGTGTGCTTGCACACAGTTTCCTGCTGTGTCTCTGCCTCTGAGGGTTGCGTGTGTGCCTTTAGGTGGTGTGTGCCCCTCTGTGGTGTGTGTGTGTGTGTGTGTGTGTGTGTGTGTGTACTTGAGTGTACCTGAGCCCAGTATGGTTTTTTTGTTAGTGTTTTTTTTTAATTGTATTATTTATTTATTATTTTTGGCTGCATTGGGTCTTCGCTGCTGCACGCGGGCTTTCTCTAGTTGCGGCGAGTGGGGGCTACACTTCATTGCGGTGCATGGGACTTCTCATTGTGGTAGCTTCTCTTGTTGCGGAGCATGGGCTCTAGGCGCACGGGCTTCAGTAGTTGTGGACGCAGGCTCAGTAGTTGTGGCACACGGGCTCAGTAGTTGTGGCACGTGGGCTCAGTAGTTGTGGCGCACGGGGCTTAGTTGCTCCGCGGCAATGTGGGATCTTCCCGGAACAGGGCTTGAACCCGTGTCCCCTGCATTGGCAGGCGGATGACTAACCACTGCGGCACCGGGGAAGTCCCAAACCCAGTATGTTTTGTGCTGCTTCTGGAGTTGTGCCTGCCCCTGTAAAACAGGTCTGGGTTGCGAATGGAATTGAGGATGTGCTGTCACCTCTGTGAGCTGTGTATGTGCCTGTGTTACGTCACCTGCCATTTCAGCCTGGTTTCCCTGGAATGCTAATCAGAGCATCCCGGTAACAACTCAGTGCCTCTCAGCGCCCCATCCTGACGCCAGTCATTTGGGAAATGAGGAAGGTGGGGGGGGGGCGTGCAGAGGGAGGGTGAGGCCTGAAGGCCAATTGGTCATCCTGACCCTGCGGGCTTCCTGCGCCTGTCGGGAACTGGGAACCGCCACCGCCCCCAGCAGCCCCTCTGGGGATGCCATCCTCTACCCTGTCACCCCTGTCCGCACAGAGGAGAGAGGGTGAAGCCCTGCATGTTCATCCGTGTATGGTGGCGCTGGGGTCGGCCAACTAGGTCCCCTCTACTCCACCCAGGGTTGGGGGAGACTTGAGGTATCCCCATGCCTGAATGTGAGTGTGTGTGCATGTACACACCCCAGGGTGTTGTCCATGTAATTAGGAGGCTGTGGGTGTCTCTGGTCGTGTGCATGCCTCTCCATCTGTATATATGGCAAGGCACGTTTTTTGTGTGTGCGTCCCTACATACACTTTGCGTGTGCCCAGGAGTATGAGTCTCTGTGTTGTGGGTCTCGGTGGTTTTGTGAATACCCAGAAGTGTGAATACCTGGAAGTGTGTATACCTGTCCATGTGGTGTGGGGCCTTCTGTTTGTTGTGTGTATGCCTAGGAGCATTGCGTGTGTATCTGTCAGTGCTGAATATGTGCCCATTTCTGTTGTGTGTGCCTGTCAGAGTTGTGTGTGCCTCTGCATTCTGTGGCTATGCCTCTGAGGGTTGTTCGTCTCTGTGTTGCGTGGATAACCTTCGTGTTGTGTGTCCCTCTGTTACGTGGATTTGGGTGAGAGGAGGAGGGCTGTGTGTATGTCTCTGCCCAAAAGTGTTGATTGTGTGTCTACGAGTGTTG
Organism: Phocoena phocoena; assembly: GCF_963924675.1. Taxonomy (NCBI): domain Eukaryota; kingdom Metazoa; phylum Chordata; class Mammalia; order Artiodactyla; family Phocoenidae; genus Phocoena; species Phocoena phocoena. The sequence goes on along the minus strand of NC_089240.1, from coordinate 41,829,900 downwards.
AGTGTGTGCTGCTGGGCTGGATGGCTGGCTGTGAGGGTCTCCGTGCAGCCACACAGCAAGGCATGCTCCGGAACCGGTGTTGGTGGTGGATCTTTCCATCGCGTGGGTCTCAGCATGTGTGGGAAGCTCTGGGTTTGGCTGTGCAGATCTGAGTTCTGAGGGTTTGTGTGTCTCTGGGTTGTGTATGCGTGTGGAGGAGACACACACAAGGCCTGGCTGAGGGGTCCAGTTGCTACATGCTCGCCACTACACCCCCACGCACGCACATGCACACACTCACTTCTCTGTCATCCATTCACTGTAAAAACAAACTTTCCCTTTTCTGGAAAAGTCCCCCACCCCTATCCCACGCCTCTGCCCAGGAAAGCAGAGGCGGGAAGTCTGGGACTTGTGGGTGGTGGAGGGAAGGATAGGCAGGCAGGGCTCTGGGTTCAATTCTGGGCTCCGGGGTATTGTGTGACCCCCAGCTGGTGGCTGGCTGTCTCTGACCCACCTCTTCTGGGAAAATCGCTCTCAGTGTGGCTCCCACTGGATGGGCTCCCCTCAGCACCACCCCCAGCCATGGCTGTCAGCCCTCCTGCCCTGACCATGCTCTCCCTTTCCACCCTACCAGCTCAGCAGCACAACGTACCCTGTGGTTGTGAAGATGGGGCACGCACACTCTGGGATGGGTAAGGTAAGTCCCCGGGTGGGCTTTGTACGTGCGTGCTTGTAAATGATGCATGCTCCTGGCATCGTGCGGATATAAGTACAGGCATACCTCGTTTTATAGCACTTCGCTTTATTGCGCTTCACAGATACTACATTTTTTTTTTTTTTACAAATTGAAGGTTCGTGACAACCCTGCGTTGTCAGATGATGGTTAGCATCTTTTAGCAATAAAGTATTTTTAAATTAAGGTATGGACATTGTTTTTCTTAGACACTTAGATGTATTGCACACTTAACAGATTACAGTATAAACATAACTTTTATACGCACTGGGAAACCAAAAAATTTGTGTGACTTGCTTTATTGTGACCTTCGCTTTATTGCGGTGGTCTGGAACTGAACCCACAGTATCTCCGAGAAGGTATGCCTGTTAGAAGTATATTGTGTATTCAGTGCACACAATAATTCTGTATAATTGTGTGTCCTTTATCTATTTGTATTTTTCCTCATATTCTTACATTTTGGTGGCCCAATTTTCTATCATGTGTTCAGCCAGTTTTGTGTGTCCTGTTATTTTGTTAGTGTATCCAGCACTGTGTCTGTATATAGGCAGGCCTCTGTGTTGAATACACACTACATCATCTTTTACATTCAAGGGTCTTGGGGTCCTGTATGCTGTCCATCCGATTTTGTCTGTATGTCCATAGAAAAAAGACGTAATTTGTATGTTTGAGTGTGTCCATGCTTCCGTATGTTTATATATTGTGTGTACAATTGATTTTGTATGGGTGCCCACATGCATATACTGTATATACACACAATTTTTCCCACAGCTTTATTGAGATATAATTCACATACCATACAACTTAACCATTTAAAGTAACAAGTCTAAAAATCGGGTTTTGTGTGTTCACAGAGTTGTAGACACCCAATTTGGTGTCTGTGTGTACATGTAAAAACCAGGAGACCCAGAATTAATGCATGCTTGAGTGCCTTGGGGTATCCACCGAATTTCTGTGCACTCACCTCACCTGTGTCATTTGCCCTAAGGCACCCCGACTGCCGCCCCCTCCTGACCGGGCCCTGCTCCCCACCCCACTCCCACAGGTCAAGGTGGACAACCAGCACGACTTCCAGGACATCGCAAGTGTCGTGGCACTGACCAAGACATATGCCACTGCCGAGCCCTTCATTGATGCCAAATACGATGTGCGCGTCCAGAAGATTGGGCAGAACTACAAGGCCTACATGTGCGTAAGGAGACCAAGGCCTGGGTAGGGGTCCCCTGCCCTGCCTTGTGCAGCCCAGGTCCCCCAAGCCTCTCTCCTGTCTCCTCTTACTCTCCAGGAGGACGTCAGTGTCAGGAAACTGGAAGACCAACACCGGCTCTGCGATGCTTGAGCAGATTGCCATGTCTGACAGGTGGGCGGCCTGAGCTCGGGGGTGGGGGGTAGAAGTGTGGCCGCCCAGACCAGGCACTGACGGGCTGCCTTGCCTCGTGTCTTGGCAGGTACAAGCTGTGGGTGGACACGTGCTCAGAGATCTTTGGGGGACTGGACATCTGCGCAGTGGAAGCACTGCATGGCAAGGACGGAAGGGATCACATCATTGAGGTAGGAGCACTCCAGAATTTCGTGGGGGCACAGAGTGGGGAGCAGGTGCAGGGCAGCAACACTGTGAAGCACCCCAGGGCCTAGAAAGCCCTCAGCGAATGGCAAAATGTAAAACTGTAAAGTGCCTTGTGAACCAGGACATCCCTGGCAAATGGCAAAATACTTACTAAATTCTAAACTGCTCTGTGAACTTGGACATCTTTAGTGAAGGGCAAAACACTTGTTAAGCTATAACGTCCTCTGTGAACTGAGACACTCTGGTGAATGACCAAGCACTTAGTAATCTTCAAAGTGTTCTGTGAATTTGTACTTGGCCAACAGCAAAGTACTTTGTAAGCTATAAAGAACTTTATAGAGAGTGGCGGTTGATACTAAAGCATTCTGTAAACTGTAAAGTACCTTAGGAAGGTACTGCTTGGTGAACAGCAAAGTACTTTATAAAATTATTTTAAAGAGGAGCTCTGTAAACTGGGAAATCCTCGTTATTGAAGCAAAGCGCTTTCAAAATTCTAAAGCTCTTTATAAGCAGCAGTGTCCCCGGTAAACAGTAAAGCAATTTGCAAACTGTAAAATACCTTAAAACTTCTGAGTGCATGGTAAATGGTAGCACTTTATACATGGTAAAGCATCTTGTAAACAGTGGTGCCCTTTGCAAAGCACTTTCCAAAGTCTAAACACACCATATATGTAACAGTCCTTTGTAAAGGGCAAGGAGCTTTGTAAACTGTAAAGTACCATGTAAACCACAGAGTTCTTTGTAAAACACAGAGCACCTAGCAAACTATAAAGCAGGGACTGCCAAACGTTTTCTGTCGAGGCCAGACGGTGCGTATTTTAGGCTTTGTGGGCCATACAGTCTCTACTGCAGCTCCTCAATCTGCAAGAGCAGCCAGACAATATGGCAGGAAAGTAAGGGTGGCTGTGTTCCCATGAAACTTGGTTTATGGACAATGAAATTTAAATTTCATATAATTTTCACGTCATGAAATCTTTTGATTTTTTTTCAATCATTAAAAAATGTAAAGCCCATCCTTAGCTCCGGGGCCTGGAGCTGCACAGAAACAGGTGCTGGGCCGGATTTGGCCGGTAGGCCTTCATTAGCTCGCCCCTGTTAGTATGTCCTAAGCTGTAAGGTATCTTGTAAAAGACAAGCCTTCCCCACGCTGCGTAATAGGTGCTTCTCATACTGAAGCTGGTTTCCTGGGCAGCCGCCAGTCATACCTTTTCCCAACTTACAGCACTTCGTCATCGTCACCCTCCCATGCACTTCCTGCTTCTCTCCTCACTGGATCCCTTCTCCTCCCCCAGGTGGTGGGCTCCTCCATGCCACTCATCGGTGACCACCAGGATGAAGACAAGCAACTCATCGTAGAGCTTGTGGTCAACAAGATGGCCCAGGCCCTGCCCCGGCAGCGGCAGCGGGATGCCTCTCCCGGCAGGGGCTCCCACAGCCAGGTCAGGCCCCTGGCTCTGGCCCTTGGAGGCTAGTGGTGGGCAGGCCAGCCCTTGGTCATACTGTGTCACAGAGCTGATAATCAGAAGGCTAAGGGCATCGCCATGACGCACCCGTGTCGCAGCAGTTACCAACTATTTTTTAAAGTGATAAATAGCTGCTACCGTGACTTCCCTGAGTGCCTCCTGACCCCTCCCCTGGGAATGAGTCCCGCACCCCACAACCTTCCATCCCCTCAGTTCAGCCACAAATGCGGCAACACCCAGCACACAGGGAACCCATGTCATTCTGATTGGCTGATGCTCCACCGGCTGGTAACTATTTTTAACCTCTCCTGCTCCACTCCTCTGCCGCAGACTCCGTCCCCAGGGGCCCTGCCCTTGGGCCGCCAGACCTCCCAGCAGCCCGCGGGGCCCCCAGCTCAGCAACGACCCCCGCCACAGGGTAAGTGAGGGGCCAGCTTCCTCGGCCCTGACCCTGCCGGCAGCCCCCCACCTCTCACTTGCTCGCTCTCACGTGTGCACTTTCTCTCTATCCCTCAGGCGGCCCTCCACAGCCGGGCCCAGGCCCCCAACGCCAGGGACCCCCGTTGCAGCAGCGCCCGACCCCGCAGGGCCAGCAGCACCTTGCGGGCCTTGGACCCCCAGCTGGCAGCCCCCTGCCCCAGCGCCTTCCGAGTCCCACATCAGCGCCCCAGCAGCCTGCGTCCCAGGCCACACCACTGCCCCAGGGTCAAGGCCGCCAATCCCGGCCAGTGGCGGGAGGCCCCGGGGCACCTCCAGCAGCCCGCCCACCCGCCTCTCCCTCTCCCCAGCGCCAGGCAGGCCCCCCACAGGCTACTCGTCAGACATCGGCCTCTGGTCAGGCTCCGCCAAAGGCCTCAGGGGCTCCACCGGGTGGTCAGCAGCGCCAGGGCCCACCCCAGAAGCCCCCAGGCCCTGCCGGCCCCACACGCCAGGCCAGCCAGGCGGGTCCCATGCCCCGCACTGGGCCACCCACCACGCAGCAGCCGCGACCCAGTGGCTCCGGCCCCGCTGGACGTCCCACCAAGCCACAGCTGGCCCAGAAACCCAGCCAGGATGTGCCACCACCTGCCACTGCCGCTGCCGGGGGACCCCCACACCCCCAGCTCAAGTAAGGGGACCCCACAGCAGCCCTCGCCTTGCTGCTCACCGAATGCGCTCCTGCACCTGGAGGGCAGCCCCAGCTCCCAGGCTCCTCAGACCCAGGTCCTGTACACGGCTCCTGAGAGCTCTCTCTCCAGTTCCAGTCTGGGCCAGACCCCTCCCAGTTCACAGAGGCTCCTGCCCTCCATCCCAGAGAAACCCCCTCTGAAGTGCAGAATCCTCCCAGTAGGCCCTGGGAAAGCCCCCCAGCCCAGCTCCTCTCGGCCCACCCCAGGCACCTTGCTGACCCTCCTTCAGTACTTCCCTGCCAAACCCATCCTCCTCGTGCCCCACCTGACTCCCCCCAGCCAAACTCACAAACTCCTCCCGGCCCAATCCACAGTCCTCCTATGTTACTTCACTCTTCCCAGTCGTCCTCATGCTTTTCCTACAGTCTAGGCTCCCCTCTAGCCCATCTCAGTCTCCTCCCAAATCACACCATCCTCTGCCTCTTCTGGTCCATTCCAGACCTCCTCTCTTAGCTCAGAAGTCCGCCCTGCCCCACCCAACTGCTCCCCCTTAGATTTGCCCCTTCCAGCCTGTCCTTGGTCCAAGCACCACCACCCCCTTTTCTGGACTCCTCACCCTTAGACTGGAAACCTCCCTGCCCATCGTCACCTTTATATCAAACTCCTCCCAATCTAGCCTAGAATTATAAGAGAAGATTCAGCCCAGAACTCTTCCCATCAATCCCAGGGTTCTTCACCTTGGATCCAAGTCCTCCCAGCCTGGCCCAGGGCTCCTCCACTCGTCCTGAGAATCCCTCAGGGTCCAGGCCCGTGCTGGGGGGTGGGAGGGTCACAGGCACAGCCCCAGGACCAGAGGGGCAGGGCTGGGGCCGGGCCTGGGGTAACGTTGTGTTTCTCTCCCCCTCCTCCCTTCCTCTCCCCCCCTTCCTCCCACGCCTCCACCTTGTTTCTCTCTAGCAAATCCCAGTCTCTGACCAATGCCTTCAACCTTCCAGAGCCAGCCCCGCCCAGGCCCAGCCTTAGCCAGGACGAGGTGAAAGCTGAGACCATCCGCAGCCTGAGGAAGTCTTTCGCCAGCCTCTTCTCCGACTGACACCCCACCCTGAGAGCCCCCAAATCCCTGGGCAACCCCTGTCTGGGCCCTGAATCTATTTCTCACTTTTGGAATCTCATCCCTTGAGAAGCCCTCTCCTGGATCGCCAAGATAGATCCCTCTTCTCACTCCTCAGAATGCCCAAGTCCCTGGGGAAACCTCACTCCTGGTCCTAAATCCAGTTCTCATGTTTAGAATTCCCAAGTCCTTTCACAAACTGAGACCTACTTCTCAGTTTTAGAACCTCCAAATCCCTGAAGACCTCCACTCCTGGTGCCCTCAGAGTGCATTTTCCTTTCTGGAAGCTCTCCCGAACACCAGGCAACCCCTCCCGGAGCCCTGAAATTCCTGGAAAACCCCACTCCTGGTACCAGAGCTCTCAAGCACACCTTGTTCCCCATCAAAATTTCCCAAATCCTTAAGAAACCCCTACCTTTGAGACCCTTTCTATGGATCTCCCATCTCTGGAGATCCACCTCTTCAACTGCCCCCACCCAGCTCCCCAAGGATTTCCCTTCACCGCCCCCCCCAACCAACCCCATGCAACACACTGGGAGCTCCTCCCACTGCTAGGACCCCTCAGTTCCCCAGGGACCCCTGCCCCACTCTCCTGCCTCTTGACAGCTGTCTTAAATATGCAAACTCCACCCATCCTCCCAGAATCCTTTGCACACAGGCCAGTGGTCCCCCACTTCCCCACCTTTGCAGTGATGTCTGTGTCTGTGACTGACGTGGCCTCCTCTCGTGCCGTGCTTGGCATATGTGGTCCTCGTTCATCGTGCCGCCTGTGGTGATGCGTGCAGTGGCGCTGTTTGTGTGGTCCGCACCTCCCCCCAACCTCCAACCCTTGCCTGGACTCACCCTCACCCCTCAGCGGCTCTGAACCCCATGAGAAGAGTCGGGAAGAAAAATAAACAAGCAAAGGCCCAGCAGAATTCTGTGCTTCTTGGTGAAGAAAGAGGGGAGTCCTTGAATGGTGGGAGACAGAGGGGACCCCCCAAATCCACATGGGGTGCTGGAACCCCAAAATCCAGTGGAAGGCACATCAGGCACAGATTCCAGAGAGGTTCTGAGTGGAATCCCTGCCACAAATCCCAGCCGTTGGAGATGGAGGAGCTCCTGAATTTAGAAGTATCACCAAAGCCAAGAGGAAACCGAATTATGGAGGAGGCAGGGGTCTCGGTCTTCGAGGGTCCCCCAATTCCAGAGGAATTTGAAAAGTACATGGGCACCCCCTCATCTCCCAGGGCAGGGATGGGGGATCCAGAGGCAGTAACGGGGCAGAGACAGAACATTGATTGGTTGGTGGGCAGGGCTCCTTGGCGTGGCAGGTTGAGATTGGCTCCCTGGTGGCTGCGGGTGGGACCTAAGGCACAAGGCGGGCTGCGCTGAGTAGGCAGGCAGGCAACTCATCAGCCTGGGTACGGTGCAAGGAGGGTTCGGAGGCACTCCGCTCAATCTTGGGGAGTGACCGCTGCAGCAGCTCAATCGTGGCCAGGATCTGGGGGCAGGGGCGGGTGAGGAGGGGTGTCCAGAGCCGCGTGGGCACCCCGACACCACCAGACCCCAGCCTAATGGGGAAGCACACACTCACACACATTGTACACCTCGGAGCCTTGAACACAACACAGTTCACATTCACACCTTAGAGTCCTTCTCCTCAGAGGCTCCCTCCCCAGGGTGTCCAGCCCTCCTCCTCGGCCCACCTGGGGGAAGAGGGGCCGCTCCTCCCGCTGGAACTTGAGGCAGTCAGACAGCAGGCGCCTCATGGCCTTGGGGCAGTTGCTGGAGATTTTGCTGAGGTCCGGGGACAGATAGCCACGGCCCACCATAAAGATAATCTGGGAGGGGGGACAGGAATGGGGTGATCTGGGGGTCTGGGCTGGGAAGCCCAGGGAATTCTGGGTCTTGAGGGACCTGGAGGGCTCCTTTTAGGAGAACTGGGGTATTCTGGGTATTGGGGCCCTGAAGATTGTGGGTATCTTGTGGATCTAAAGATTCTGGGTCTCTGAGGACTTAGAAGGATTCTCTGCTTACAAAACAGAAGGATTTAAGCTTGGGGGAAGTCAAGGACTGTAGGTGTCCGGGGCCCAGATGATTATGGGTCCACAGGTTTCTAGGGGGCTTAGGGGCCTAGAAAGTACTGAGTCTGGGGGAAACATGAAGTTCTGGGTCTGGAGGAAGCTAAAGGATTCTAGCTCTCAGTAGTCTGTATTTCTGTAGAGGTCTGGGGCCTACAGGACTATGGGTCCACGTGGTCTGTACGACTGTGAGTGCTCAAGACCCAAAGACTATTGGTACGTGAAGCCTACAAGATCCTGGGTTTCTGAAGGTCTGGGAGATTCCAGGCCTTGAACCTAGAGAAATGTCTGGGGCCTAGAGTACTGTGGATTCAAGGGCCCTGAAGTCTGACAGATACCTAAGGCCTGAATGGTTGTAGGTATCTGTGAGGATTCCAGAAGTACAAAGGGATTGTTTCTGGGAGAAATGGGATTCTGGGCTTTGGGGACTTTGGAGAGTTTGAGTAACCAGGCCAGAGGACTGTGGGTGTCTAGGGATCCAGAGGGCTTCTGGGCTTTTGGGGGCCTAGGGGGATTCTGGGTATAAGGGATTCAGGAGATTCTGGACTTTGAGGACCCAGAGGAGTAGATGTGGGTGAAGGAGGGAATTCTGGGTATGGAAGACCCAGAGGAATCTGGGAATCCTCAGCTCAGAAAACTTGGGGTTTCTGGGGGAAGTGTGGTGTTCTTGGTCTATGCAAAGGTGGAGATCTGAAGTTTGGAGGCTGAGGGGATCCCTTGGCCTGGGAGATAGCAGGTGTAAGGCATGGGGCTCACCTGGTCACGGCTGCCAATGTGGCTGTAAGGCAGCGAGCCGGTCATGAGCTCATAGAGCACAACCCCATAGGCGTAGACATCCGACTGGAAGCTGTAGGGGTTCGGGTCCTGCATACGGATCACCTCAGCTGCCTTCAATAGGCCGGACCGGGCAGGAGGAATGTGGAGGTCAGCAAATGACTGGCCCATAGGCCCAGGGCCCACCAGCCACACTGGGTGTAACTCAGAGCCACCCACACGGGGTGAAGCATGGGCAGTCCAGACACCCACACCTCGGGGTGCAGGCATCCCCGGCCCCACTCGGCCTCCCACATCCTAGCCCAGCAGCCCACGTCCCTATATGCCCCCAGTCCAGCCTGGCCCAACTCACCATCCATAGCACAGAGCCCGAGGGCTGCTCCAAAGGCTGGGCCCCACTCCACCGCGTCTTCACTGTGGCCAGGCCGAAGTCCCCGATCTTCACCGTGAGCCCCTCGTGTAGGAAGATGTCCGCCAGGGTCAAGGGCCACTACAGGGACTCCCAATAGCCAGGCTTCTCGCTGACTGGGAGGCTCTCGTTGACACCTCCACGCCAGTCATGCCTCTAACCCTGACCAGAAGCCCCGCAATGTCACACAAACTAGCCACAACCTTGACTTGGGTGGGGAGCTCCAATTAATGCCCCCTACACTTGGCCCTCCTGTGACTCCTGACTAGGAAGCTCCTCTAATGGCACCCACACTCACCATGCCTGTGACACTGGTCAGGAGCTCCCTCTAACGCCCTCCACAGCTGCCGCTCCTCAGACCCTGACCAGAGTCCCGAAGAACAGCACCTGAACCAGCCAAAACCCTGACTCCTGACCAAGAGACTCCCATTAAAGGCCCCTCACCAGCCACAGCTCTGGCACCTGGCAAAGGGAAATGCCACATGTGCCCCCAGAAAGCCTCCCACAAGAGCCATCCCTCTAAGCCCTCATCCTGTTTGATGCCCCCCACCCCAGCCCAGCCCTCAGAGAGGGACATGTAGATACTGTTAGACTTGAGATCTCGGTGGATGATGTTCTTGGCATGGAGGTAGCTGTTGGGGTACAAGCAGGTGTCAGACTGTCTGGGGGCTACCTCATCTCCCCACCCCCAGATCCCCCAGCCCCCTCCCTAGTCCCCGGGCCAGGACGCTCACTCCATGCCCTGGGCAGTCTGCCGGGCCACATCAATGAGCTGGACCATGTCGAAGCGTGTGTCGGCCACGTGCAGGTGGTGGTAGAGGCTGGAGCCCTCGCACCACTGTGTGATGATAGCAAATCCCGGCCGGGTCATGAAGCCCATGAACAGCAAGATGTTGACGTGACGTGTCTTCCTGCAGGCAGGGCAGAAGGTATCAGGGCAGGGAGGGTAAACAGCAACTTCCTGAGCATTGGGAATGGCGCTGTTCACTGCTGCCTTCTGCCATCATTCCCACCCTGGCTTTCAGGAGGCTCAGGGCCAGACTATGGCCAGATTCAATGAAGTTGTCAGATATGTTTGCTGGGCTATGATTCCACGCTGGGCGCTTATGTCCTGGGCTTCCTCATCCAAGTCTCCCAACAAAAGCAGGAGGGAGAGATTACCCCTCACCCTCTACTGACCAGGAGTGTCTTAATCATCAATACCTGCCATACCTCTGACCCTGACCATGACCTGAGCCTGTGACCATTTGAGATGAGAAAGTGGAATGCCAACCTTCATCAGTGATATAGCAACATAATATTGATAAATGCTGGGTAAAAATATCAGTGATGTGTGACTATATCCTGTTAACCATGAGAGGCTTAGAGGTAAAGAGCTTGGGATTTGGACTCAAATCAGATCCTAAGTTCCAATCCAGGCTTCCCTGGGTCCTCACTGTACAATCTCAGGGAAGACACTTAACTTCTCTGTGCCTCATTTTCCTCAACTGAAAAACTGTGATAATTCTGTGAGCTACCTGACAGGGGTGTTGGGAGGAATATGTGAGTAAATAACCTGTAAGGTGCTTATTAGAACAGCTGAACACAAGCAAGCACCCTGAAAATATCACTGTCCTTGCTGTTATCGTTACTGGGTACCTAGGTTACCTGACAGAAACTCTGTCCTGTATGAATGGAGCCACCCTCATTTAGAAGAAAACTTTCATTCCTTATAGAAGTATTAACTGCAGTTACCATGGTAACTTACACGCAAAGAACATCGACAACGCTCTGCAATTTTGCTCACAGCGCGTTAGTATCTTCACAGCAGTTAGGTTATAGTTTCAATACGAACACAATGCAAATTCACAGCCCGCTCAAATCACTGCCATTTCATAGAGAGGAGCAGAGACTGAAAATTTCCTTACTGTGGCATCCATTATGAGGATGAGTATTAAAATAGCACAAGGAATTATGATAACGTCAACTCTGCAACATAATTGTGCCCACTTGTCAGAGGGGAAAGCCCACACTGGCAACCCCAGGAGTGGTAGGAACTAGGGTAGCAAAAAGGGAGCGCCAGGGTTTCTTAGCACAAATGAGTTAATATAGTATGAATGATATATTAGGTAGAGCAACCACAATCATTAATCAAACAATGATTAAATTATGGTTCTGATTATAGTTCTAATACTGTTCTTTAAAGTACAGTATTGTTATAATTAATAACAAGAAGGCAACACAATAAACATATACTAATGATGCAGAACAAGCAGACGAGAGGCAAGGACGCCAGGCTGCCTGGCGATGCAGTTAACTCACATTATGCTATCGATGTAAGTACCACAGTAACACTGGTGATACCCATTTCACAGCAGACAACTGAAAAGACCCACATTTTGGAGGCAGAGCCATTAATTAATATCAGTATTTACACAAACACAAACACCAATGTGACCAGAGGTCCTCTAAACATACCCCTTCCCAGAGGGGAAAGGGGCTTCTCTGATAGAGAAGAAACTTACCGTTATGGTTATAACACCACACAAACACAGGGGATGTGCAGGAAGTGCCTTCAGTACGGCCTTTACCCAGAGAGGCACCAAGGCGGTGCCCACCGCCCCTGCCCCCATCCCTGCGCGCGAGCAATCTCACCTGAGCACCTGCATCTCGTTCTTGAAGGCCTGGGCCTGCTCAGCTGTGGGTTGGGCCACCTTGAGCACCTTCACGGCCACATCGCCGTGCCACCGCCCACGAAACACGGTCCCAAACGAGCCCGTCCCGATCCTCTTCAGCAGCTGCACCTCACTGGGTGGCACCTCCCAGTAATAGCCCGAGTCCCGGTACCCCAGATTCTTCTGCGGGCCACAAGGGCGGCATCTCAGGGGCCTGCCCACACCCCTCATCACTCGGCCTGCGGTGCCCCCACCAAAGGTGCCCCCTGGAGCTCACCACTTTCTTCTTGTCATCGGCCAAGGACTTCCGCTCCCGCTGCTCTGATGGGGACTTGGAATGTGGGGACTTCCTCCCCGAGGACATGCTGGCTGGGCTGGGGCTCCCCCGGGGGGTTCCATCGCCACCACCTCTATTCCCGGCAGCTGCAGTTGCGGAGAGGATGTGAGTGGAGCCGGGTGGGGTGGGGTGGGGGACTCAGGGTGCAGGTAGCGGGGGGGGGCTCACCGTCAGTGTTGAAACTCTGGGCAGGGAGCTGGAAGAAGAGGGCTGGGTGTCAGAGAGAGGACATGGAAGACAACAGGAATGGCCCTCCCCTCTGCCCGGTGCTCCCCTGTGACCTCCCGCCTCGACACCAACCTGGATGAGGCCGGAGTCCATGGGGGCCGTGGTGCTGACCATGTGGACGTTGGGGGTGGATGTGGAGCGGATGCGCTGGAGGGGGGCGTTGGCCGGGGCAGGGAAGGGGAAGTGCTTGGGATCGCGGTGCTGGGTGCAGGAGCTGGCAGGGGAAAGGCTGTGAAATCACTGTCGAGTGAATGAGAAAACCAGTAGAGCTGCCACCACCGCCCACGCCCCGCCCCGTCCTAAGTGTGTGTTTAGCTCACACAGAGTAAACGTCCACTGTCATTACTATTATGCATTTGTTCAAGAAGCATTGACTGAGTGCCTGCCATGTGCCAGATACCATTCTAGGTAGTGGAAATAAAACTGTGGACAAAACAAATAAAGGTTCTACACGCATGCTGATTTGAACTGTACTAAAATTTTAAAATTAAAAAAAACCCAAAGAAACAAAAAACAAATAAAGGTTCTTGCCCTCATGGGGCTGACTGCAGCAGGAAAAAAGAGAAATAAAAAACAAAGAATATTTAATATGTCCAATGGTGACAGGTGCAATAAAGCAAAAACTAAAGCAACATAAGGAGACAGGAAGTGTCCCTGGTGATGTCAGGAAAGGCTTCTCTGAGCAAGTGACATTTGAGCAAAGACTTAAAGGAAGGACAGCAAGCCATGCAGATAGTGGGGGAAGAGCAATATATAATATTGTATAACTATATGTACTATTCAAATATATTATGTATTATATAACATACAGTATGTTATCTATATTAAAATTACAATGCTTTACACATATTATAATAATGTTATACGTCATACATACACATCTGTTATACATGATATATACTAAATATATTATAATGTTACAAAAATATTTCTTAATGGTCCCTTCACTATCCTGAAATGCTATTCATAGATCATTTATTCACATATACCCATAATTAAAAATAACATAATGCTCTAACTTTACTATTTCATACATTACATAAAAATGTTTGATGTTCTACATTATATGAAAATATTATCAACATAACACATAATACAATAGCATAAATATATCATATAAATATTGACATTATAAAATATAGATATATAAAATGCATATCATATGAACATGATATATTAGAGCAATAATATATTTCAACATTGAAATTGAATTTACGATAAAATAATATGTATTTCAAAGTGGAAAGGCTTGAGCATGGTTATAATGGAAGAATTCACTAAGTAGTCAGATGCATATATATAGATATATATTATAATTAATAAGAACTTATCTTATACCAGATCTTGTTCTAAGCATTGGACATGTCTTAACTCATTTAATCCTCACCAGAACCCTATGTGGTCATTATCTGCTCTTTACAGATGAGAAAACTAAGGCCCAGAGAGATTAGGGGAACCACCCAAGGCCCCGGAGCTCCATGCCCTTACTCACACTTGTAGGTGCTAAATAAATGTTCATGGAGTAAACAAATGAATTAAGTATGGCTTGTACTCTACAGAGGCCTCCAGATCTTTTTCTTCTGACAGCAGCCCTTCAGCTACGGCGTTCCCTACCTGGGACCCTGAGGGGTGAGTGGCTCATTCAGGGGGCGGTTCGAGGGAGCCTCATGCTGTCTGGAGCCTCCGCACAAATCCTGGACACTGTGGTAGAACCTTGAGGGCATTCAGGGTGTAAAGCAAGGGAACATGGGTCAGCTGTCTGTAAGAGCCTTGTGGCTGGGTCTCTGTCCTCCCCATCCCCCTGCCCACCCCAGGCCAGGCTCACTGTCGGCGGTTGGTACTCATGTCAACACAGACTGTGGGGACCTTGGAGGAACAATGCTGGTGGAACTTGTATCCACAGGTTTGGCAGCGGAAGCCATGGAACAGAAACTTAAGGCAGAAGTCACAAAAGGCCAGGCTGAAGAACGTCTTCCGTACCTGCTGTCACAGAGTAGAGAAGATTGAGGCCTGGTCAGGGACCCTCCCGCCACACCCACGGTCTGCCCCCACTTTCTACCCTGCACTCACAAAATTGTGCATGGTCAGGGGGACGTCTTCGAGGACCTCCACAATGAGCTCCTCGCCATCCAGGGGTGCAATGGCTGTGTCCCAGGCGGTGACTGTCTTTCGACTGTAGAAGGCATGGAAGGGAGTGAGTGGGAGGGTGGATGGGGCCATGGGGAAGAAGGGAACCCCCCAAAAGTCCCTCCAAGCTTGCCATCCATGCAATAATAGATGGCATGTTTCATTCTCAGTACAGCAACTCTAGGAACTAGTACTATCCTTGCCCCCATTTTACATATGGGGAAACTGAGGCTCAGGGGGATGAAATGACTTGTCCAGAGCCACAAGGGATTGTAAGTGGCAGGACAGTGCGAAGAGTCCATGCTCTTAGCCACAAGACGAGGAGCAAATGAGACTGAAGAAACATCTAAATCTTAGAAGTCCTGAGCAACCCCCAACAAAGCAGCTGGTGAGGCACTGAAATAACAAATAGAAAGCAATGCGTGAATTGCATACAAAAAAGTTAAGGAACTCTAAAACAGAGGAATAAATGGAAGGTTAGCGAGGCGCAGACAGAGAACAAGGAAACGGAGGAAGGAGAGGGCTGACAAATTGATAAAACAGTGAAAGATGAAACAGATGAATTCCGGGAGGACATGACGGAGCACGGTGAGGATGTGGGGTGCGAGAAGAAAATGAGCTGCTGACCTTACAGGCCAATAAACTAATGAAGTAATGAGACAAAAGCTGGATGCACTCACGGATTCACTGAATGAAAGGAAGACTAACGGAGACTGCACGGCAGAGTGGAGAGCCGCATGACTCTGAGGAGGGGCTGGAAGGCTGCGCGCCCAGTTGGAGGTGGCGGTGCCACACTTACCCCTTGATGAGCCGGTAGACCACACAGCAATCCTGATTGAGTCCCCGCACCTTGAGGGCCTTGTCTAAAGAGTCGTAGACACTCATGCCATCCCGGACAGTCACCTGTGTGTGTGTAGATGTGAGGAGTCAGCTCTCAGTGGGGTCCCCAGCTGACTCTCCCAGCCCTTGTCACCTTTCTGATCCAAGATTTACAACCGGGTCCATGCCTACCCCTTGCCAGTTTTGCTCCCATCAGACTCACCACCGTGCGTTGCTTGTTGGGCAGGTACACTTTGACGGTGCCCACCGCCCGGGATGGTTCGGCCCCGTTGGCAGGGGGGCCCCGTGGTGGCTCCATGGAGCCTAGGACTTTGTCAAGACGGGCTAAGGTGGGGCTGGGCAGGTGCCATGGGGCTCCTAGAAGACAGAGGGAAAATTCAGAGGTCCCATAATGATGGTCTGGAAGCAAAGTGGCAGGGGATAAAAATTCAATCTCCCAGCTCCACGTCACCCCTTGTAGCCTAATTTCCACACAGCCCAAGGGATCCAGTTCCTCCTCTGCTCAGCCGCTCCTGTTGTCTGTCTCACACTTAAGTGCCAAGGTCTCGGATTCACTGCGTAGGGCGGGGTGGGGTGGGGGGTAGGACATAGTGAGAGGTACACACACTGTCCCGGAGGGCACAGGAGCACGTAAGTCTCCGTGCTAGGGACTAACGGGGAAGTCAGCACGCACTGCACTGGGGCCTGTCAGGTACGTAATGGACATGAACAGGCTGCCCTGGCTTTCTAATGGAGAAGGGGGTTCAGATGCTGTGGTGTGGGGTGAGTCACAGATAGGGTGATGGGGAACTAACAGAGGATCATCAGATACTGCCCTTAGTTTGAGGGAAATGGGAATTGCACCAAACAGTGTTTGTAAGGGCACTGTGGGCATCCCAAAGCCCTGAACTGTAATGATGGTAGGTCCATGGATACTGTGTTAGGTGGCTAATAGGAGTCACCAGACTATGATGGGGAGTTCATAGAGGCTCAGCAGACACTACGCTGCGGGGAGATGTAACAGGGGTCACTAGGGACTGTAATGGGTAGAAGAGTGGATAACGGGTGTCACCAGACACTGTGATGGGGGAAAGGAGGGTAATGGAGCATCACCAGACATGGTTGAGGTGAGATAAATGGGGGTAAAGCGCGGGTGGGGCGGAGGGCGCTCCAAAATTCTCCCTGACAACTAATGAAAGGGTTGCAGTTATATTACTGGTGATAATGGAAGGAGGCTGGGGAGAGTTAAAGAGGAGGAATGGGGGAATCCTCAAACATTCTCCTAGTGGGCTAGACATTGATCCAGAATAAGGAAAGCGAGAAGTGAGCTTCGTCTTCACGCATTCCCCGTTGTCGGTAAGCAAGGGTCATCAGATACCTTAAGGAGGTTAAGAGGGACTGCACATGACAAGACACCACAACCCAAGCCCCGTTCGGCCGGGCCCCGCCCACCGAGGGCCTTCCAGCTCTGCGCAGGCGCGCTGCCACACGCGACGGGCGAAACCATCCCCCGCAGCCTTGCACCCCTATTCCAGTCTACCCCCCCCCCCCGCGTTGTCGAAGATGGTCTCACCCCGGGTCAAACCACTCCTCCGGTTCCGGGCGGGGGGCATCGGGGCCCAGGGGCAGCCATCCTGGAGCTGAGCTTTCGGTCCCGGCTCCCTACCCGAGCCCAGCAGTCTCTCCAGAAACCTAACCCTGCCGGGCCTGCCCTCACCTGTCACGCCGCTACAGCCGCCGCCGCCTCCATCTTGGGCCTGTCTTCTAGTTTCCTTACAGAGTCCGCCTCCACCGCCCCTCGGGCTTTGGCTATTGGCTCCGGAGGACTCAGCCCTCTATTCTTATTGGATTAGGGTCACGCCTGTCAAGGCAGGACCGGCGGAATGTGGTTCGTGTTCCGCATTAGGAGAGGCTGCCTGAAACGTCAGGGTCCAGGGCAAATTCGCACGTCCTGACTCGCGCAGGCGCAGTCGGGAGGAGACCAGCGTTCCGTGGGCTTTAACCCCAATCGTGCCGTAGTGGAATCAAGCAGGGTGTTTTTTTTTTTTTTTTTTTGGTCACCTGGGACTGACTTTAGGGATCCCCGAATTTGGGCGGAGGATCCTTAAGCGTCCTTTTTGCTCCAGTGTGACCCAGCGCCCTAAGTACCCATTTGGGATTTTCCTATGTCTCAGTTTTACCGTCTTTGAAATGGGTTAGAATCAGACCAAATATCTGCAAAGTTTTCCAATTCTAAGAGACTGTAGTCATAGCCTTTGATAACAGCGAGTCTCTAGTGTGGCCGTGGCTGTGGCTCTAGGAGTAGCGGCCTGCTGTTTGGGGAGGCTTCCTTTAGGAATGGAGTTGATAAGGATTTTGAAAGACTAATAGTAGAAGGTCAGGGGAAATTGTGGACCTGGAGTAGGGCATAACGCAGGGAAGAGGGTGGAAGTATCGTAGGGTAGACACAAAGTTTTTAAAAGTTGAAGTTTTCCTGGTGTCACAAGTGAAAGAGACTTTCCATCCTCCCTTTTCTTGGAGTATTTCCTTAAGAAAACGTGTAAATTTTTTCTCCATACCTTCAAGATATATGTAACTCTTTAAAAAAAAGCTAAATAGGCCTCCTGCCAGTTTTACAACTCAGGAATGTTGTTCTTGAGGGCCTGGGAGCCATCTCTTTGAAATGTAAACGTCAGCAGAGATAGCACCCTATCTCCACGACCCTAAGGAATTTGACCTAGGAGGCTGGTTCCAAGTCTTCACCTGCTTGTCAAAGAGATATGTGTTTTATTCTTCCTTTGCCTAAAGGCAGATGGCTACACTGATTACCAGGGAATTTGAGATGACCTGTGTGTAGTAAATGGTGCTGTCAAGTTCTCTTGAGGGCAAGTTATCATCTGTCTTAAGAACATGTATGCAATGGGTTGTATCTACCTGGCTATATAAAAGGATGAGGTTTCTTTCCTTCTCTGAAATCTGTTCAGTGAATTGCTTGTGATGCACATCACTAGCTGGTTTAATGCTTATTCGACAATAAAACTATTTCGTTCTTTTCTACCTTTGTTGAGCGAATTCACTGGGTTGGCACAAGATTTTATTTTTAATTATTCCCCAACAGTATGAACGCGGCCTGTTGTGCTTGAAGTGACTACCTTCTCCCATTAGGAGCCTCAGCATTCCTCTGCGATGAAATGGGAAAGATCAGGGAAAGGGCATTATGTGAGGGGATCTCAACATGCTTCAACTTGTATTTACTGAGGACTTTCTCTGTCTATAAGGAGAGAGACAAATGTACAGCTTACTGGGCTGCCATATAACCTCCATTTCCCATCGCCCCTCTTCTATTCAGATCTTCATTAAATGGCTAAAATTAAAAAGACTGACAATACCACGTATTCATGAGAATGTGGAGCAACTGGAAACAGTTTGGCAGCTTCATATAAAGTAAAACAGACATATCATGCAATCCAGCAATCTCACTCCTAGGTATTTACTCCAAAAAAAAAAAATAAGAAGAAAACGTATGTCCAATGGTGTGCTGGTAAATGTTTACCAACCAGCTCTCCGGGGGGGAAAAAGCTCTAATTTGTAGTGATTGTCAACTATGGTGTAAATACTCCCATCATGGCTTATTTCAAACTGTGTACTAATATGACGTCAGAGAACCAGAGTTGAGAAGAGATTTGCAAAGTTGGCTCTGGTGAGCCAGCCACAGCATGCTACCGCAATATGTCCACACAAAAAACTTGTGCTCAAATGTTCCATTAGCTTTCTTCATGATAGCAAAAAAACTGGAAACATCCCAGGAGTCCAACAACATAAGAACTGACAAAGAAACACAGCAATGGGATCATGGAATACTACTTAGCAAATGAAAGGGACAAACTACTTCATATGTTTGTGAAGTTCATAAGCACAAGGTTGAGTGAAAGAAGCCAGACACAAAATAGAAATACTGTAATTATTCCATTTGTATGAAATTCTAAGCCAGGAAAAATAATCTGTAGTGAAGGAAATCAAACTAGTTGTTGTCTTGGGGGAGAATGACTGGGATGAGCATGAAGGAATTTTGGAGGTTGATTGGGCCGTTCTCTATGCATTTGTCAAGATTCATTGAACTCTATACTGAAAATGGGCATATTTTATTGTATGTAAAATGTACCTTGATTTTTAAAATGCATGGCAAAAAATGGCTTCAAACGTAATTCTGAATACTTGATTTCTTATGAATTCTTATTGATTAGAGGATTTAAAAAACAAATTATCTATTCTGAAATTGGATCCCTGGACCAGGCATGCCTGTCTCCCAGTGCAGGAGCCCTGGCGGCCACCTTAGCGCCACGTGGGGTAAGGAACAACTCCAGCTGGAGCTCAGTGAGGGGCTCCAAAATGCTCACCAGGAGAAACAATAATTTCATGGATGGGGAGAGTGTATTTTAAATTTCAATTCATTTAAATATTATTTAATTTGATTAAAAACTTTAATTTCTAGGCAGTATTTGAAGACAGATTTCTGACTCCTTTGCACAACGTTTATAAAAAGATGAGCAAAATCCCAGGGTAAGCTCACTGCACAGTGCTGTGTGGAGAAGAGGAAGGATGGGGCGGGGAGACGGGGGATGAGGGGGGCGAGGCTCACTCAAAGGCAATCCGTTCTCTCCAAAGACTCATAGACTCACTCAAAACCCATCCCAACTAACACGACTTCAGCCATGTACCTCACAGGTACCTGACAAGCCATGAAGGCCATTAAAGGGATTTGGGTTTTTAATCATCATCATCACATTAAAATCATCAGAAGCACCATGTATTAAAACAAAAATTAAAACCCAAACTAGCTGACTATGGTTTTCAGACATCACTCTCGAAATTATCCACCTAAAATTTTTTAAAGATTTTAAACTCGTTGTTGATTTTTGTTAGTGTTGATTTTAAATTCTGAGAAACATTCAAAACCTGAAGTGTTCACCAACTGCTGTTGTAAGGCTACCCATTTTACAGCTGAGCAAATTGAGGTTCAGGCTGCCCTTACTGGACAGAGGTGAGGGAGCCCCAGGAATAAACGTTTGGTTAACAAAAAATGTTGAACAAGGATGAAAGCCAGGGACACCTCCTTAAGGAATCTTGGATCTACCCCAGCAGTCCTGCGTGCCTGAGGCTCCCCTCTGAAACCTGCCACTCCGATTTCCCAAGGCCACTGCTCGCCCCTGTGGCCGCCAGGTTAACGCCACCTCTGAAACCCCATCACCCTGCCTCCCGCTCAGCAACCCATTACAGGAGAGATGACTGCGGGAGGGGACTGCGTATACACATGTTGCTGAGTGACAAACCAAGACTTAGCCAGGAGTCCCACAGTCCTGGCTCAGCGCCCTCAATTATCGGCTCCTCTAGGCCACTGCAGTGGTCTGCAGGGAGTCATTCTGAGCCCAGGTGGTCTTTGGGCCATCCCAGCCAATGAGAGGTGGTGCAGGCCTGAGACTTGCTGCAAACCAGCTTTAATGTTGTTCTTAGATGAGTGCCAGTGCAACTGTAATCGTTCCATCTAAAGCAGAGTGTGGAAGTTTCCATTTCTGAATATTTCTTGAAGACATTTTTAATATACAACCCAGGGGTCAGAAGTGTGGGAAATTTGCAAGTGAACCGAAACACTACCTGTAACATTAATATTCCTTATTAAAAAGTCTGTCCTACAAGATGCATTGGGTGGTAATTTGAATTTGCCATCCCTGTGATCCAAATGGATGAGAAGCATACCATTAAACCAACAGACAGGGTTCTTTTGTTTTAAATTAATTTTTTTAAGGTTCCTTATACGTTAACTATGATACTTCCATGTTTTCATAAAACGTGCGGTTTTGTGTATTTTCAGTTTCCAAACTCAAGGACCAGATGAGTTAAAAAAAAAGAAAAAGTCAACTATTTCTCAGTAAATCTGGGGGAAAAAAGAAAAAAATAATTAAACCAAATAACAAGTCCTGTAATTCTGTTATTGAAGTTTACTCTGATGAGGAAATCCTTCGGTGGCTATGTTTATTTCTTAGAAATAAAGCAAAACTCGAATATGAAAATATTTAATAGTCAAACAAAGGGATCAATATAAATCTACAAACTGATCAGTGGAACCATCTTTGAAATGCCATGAACAGTGACACACACCTCTGGCCCTCCCTGGTAGCTCCTTTGGTAGGGATTGCAATTCAATATGTTCAGCAATTATTTTAAAATTTTTAATTAAACAAACAAAAAGCAATTTCCCCAAAGGAAGTGATTCTGAAATGTTTGCTTTTGGTTTTGATCAGAAATGCATTTGGTAAAAAATTTCTCAAGGTTAACATATTTATTCCAAGCACATGTACACTGACCCACAGGTCCATCAAAGGTGAAAAAATAAGTTTAAAAATCTGTTGGTTTACTTCACACATATTCAATAAATTTTTATTCAATTTGTAAAACCATTGTAAATGAGATTTCAGACAAATATGCCCCAAATAAATTTTCATTATTTCTGGATAAATGACCCACATGTGGTCTTTGCTATATCATTCTTCATATTATATATGTATTATATTTAGTCCTTTGTATATATAAAAATTCCTCACAGTTTTTGGGCCGCCCATATACATGTTGTGTACCATCATGTAGTATGAGAAAATCAATTCTGAAGTTACCCAGAATGTCTTAAGAGTTGACCTTTTGTCTAGTTAGAGTGTGTGAGTATCCCCATGTCCTGCTATGTAACTGTGTGACCTTGGACGAATTGTTTCCTTTCTCTGTGTCTCAGTTTCCTTATCTTTAATATATATATTTTTTAAATACTTCCATCATAGGGTGGTTGTAAGATTCTGTGAACTAATCTATATCAAACTTTACACAGTGCCTGATGCATAGTGGCTGTGCAGTAACTGTTAGCTATTCCTATTATCACTATCATCACCACTGATATTAATAAAGTATCAAAGCAAAGATCTATGTCCCTTGGCAGAACTTAATGTATGATCCAAGTTCAAGGACACTGACAGGATTACGAGAGATTAAACATCTCAAAGAATCCAATACGAAGGCTAGTTTCATTTCAGAAGGCTCATTCCCAGCATTGACAGATGTTTTAGCAATCCTGGTGGCCTGCAGGTCCCCAGCTTCGCCAGCCAGGGCTATGGCCTTGAGGAGCTCTGCTCCTTTTTTTCCCTTTCCTTTCCTTTTCCCAGATACCCTATGAAGTTCCCTGTTATCCTAATTTTCTGGGGGTTTTGTCAAAATGAGTAATCAGATTTTGTGAAATGCTTTTCTGCATCTATTTAGATGATCATATGGTTTTCTTTTTTACTTTGTCATTGTGGTAATTGTGGTGTGAATCACACTAATTGCTTTTCAAATGTTAAGCCAATTCTGCATTACTGGGATAAATCCCACTTGGTCACAATGTATTATCATGTTAATATATTATGGAATTCGATTTGCCAAAAATTTGTTTAGAAATTTTATATCTATATTACTGAGGTATATTGGTCTGTAGTTTTCTGGTAATGTCATTGTCTGATTTTGGTATGAGGATAATGCTGGCCTCATAGGTTGAGTTGGGAGGTATTGCCACCTCTCCAATTTTGGGGAAGAGTTTGTGTAGAATTGTTATTATTTCCTCCTTAATATTTGGTAGATTCACCAGTAAAGCCACAGCCTGAAGTTTTTTGTTTTTTGTTTTTCTGTAGAAACATTTTAAACTACAATTTCAATTTCTTTAAGGCTAATCAGATTATCTTCTGGAGTGAGCCTTGGTAATTTGTGTCTTTCAAGGAACTTGCCCAGTTCATCCATGTTGTCAAATTTATTACCATAAAGTGGTTCGTAATATTCCCTAATTATCTTTTTTAATGTCTGTAGAATCTGTAGTCATGTCACCTCTTTCATTCCTGATTTTGGTAAGTGGTGCCTTTTTTTCCTCATCCTCATTTTTTCCTCATTTTCCTCATTTTATTGATCTCAAAAAGGCAGCTTTTGATTTCATTGATTTTCTCTATTGTTTTTCAGTTTTCTGTTTCATTGAGTTTTGCTTTGATCTTTATTACTTCCTTCTCTCTGCTTACTTTGGATTTAATTTTCTCTTCTTTTTCTAGTTGCTTAATGTGGAAGCTAAGCTCATCGATTTGAGATCTTCTTTCCTAATATATATATTTCCTCCTAAATACTGCTTTAGCAGCATCCCACAAATTCTAAGATTTTTAAATTTTTTCTCTTGATTTCTCTTTGATCCATGGGTTATTTAGTTTCCAAATAATTGGGGATTTTCCAAGGATCTTTTTGTTATTGGTTTCTGCCTGCTGCATCTGTCCATTTATGAGAGAAAGGTGTTGAAGACTCCAACCACAATAGTGGATTCATCTGTTATTGGTTTCTAATTCAATTTCATTTTGGTCAGAGTACATACTTTGTATGACTTTAATCTTTATAAATTTATTGAAACTTGTTTTATGGCCCCAAATATGGTCTATATTGGTAAATGTTCCATGTGCACTTGAGAAGAATATATTCTGCTGTTATTGGGTGGATTGTTCTATAAGTGTCAGTCTGGTCAAGCTGGTTAGTAGTGTTGTTATAAACTGAATTGTGTTCCCCCCCAATCATATGTTGAAGCCCTAACCCCCAACGTGACTATATCTGGTGACAGGGCCTTTAAAGAGGTAATTAAAGTTCAATGAGGTCATAAGGGTTCGTCTTAATCCAGTATGACTGATGTCCTTTTAAGAAGAGGGAGAGTCACCAGGAGCACACACACACACACACACACATACACAGAAAAGACCATGTCAGGACACAGTGAGTAGGTGGCCATCTGCAGCCAAGGAGAGAGGCCTCAGGAGAAACCAAATCTGCCAACACCTTGATCTTGGACTTCCAGCTCCGAGGACTGTGAGAAAATAAATTTCTGTTGTTTAAGCCACCCAGTCTTTTTTGTTATGGCAGTCTGAACAGAATAATACAGTGTTGTTCACATCTATTATATCCCTGTTAATTTTCTGCCTACTTGTTCCATCAGCTTTTGAAAGAAGGGTATTGAAATCTCTATTTCTTCTTGCAGTCCAATCAGTTTTTGCTTCATGTATCTTGATCCACTGTTATTAGGTGCATAAATGTTTAGGATTGTTATGTCCTCTTGATTAATGGGCTACTTTATCATTATGAAATGACCTTTTCTGTGATATATTCTTTGCTCTGGAATCAACATTGTGTGATATTTATATAGTCACTCCACTAGTGTTCACTAGTATTAGCACAGTGTATCTGTTCCCACTCTTTTACTTTTAACCTATTTCTGTTTTTATATTTAAAGCATTTCTTGTAGGAAGCATATAGTAGTGTCTTGCCTTTTTATCCAATCTGACAATCTGTGCCTTTTAATTTGGATGTTTAGACCATTTGTGTTCAGTGTGATTATTGATATGGTTAGGTTTGAGCCTATCATCCTGCTATTTATTTTCTGTTTGTCCCATCTGTTCTTTGTGCCCTTTTATCTCTTTTTCTACCATCTTTTGGATTGATATTTTTATGATGATTCCATGTTATCTCCTTTGTAGACTTATGAGCTGTAACTGTTATTTTAGTGGTAGCTTTAGGTTTCATAGTAAGCATATTTAACTTATCATAGTCTACATTCAAGTTACAATATACCACTTCATATATGGTATAAGAACCTTACAATATCATACTTCCATTTCTACCCTCCTGAAACTTATACTATTGTTGTCATGCATTATATTTTTACATGTTATAAACCCCATAATGCATTATTATTATTTTTGTTTAAACAGGCAATTTTTTAAAAGAGATTAAATATACAAAATCTTATATATTTACATATGTAGTTTCCAAGGCCAGTGTTCATCATTCCTTTGGGGTTTTTAAAATATTTAATTAATTAATTTATTTGTTTTTTGGCTGCGTCGGGTCTTAGTTGCAGCACGTGGGATCTTTCATTGCTGCGTGAAGGCTTCTCTCTAGTTATGGCATGTGGGCTTAGTAGTTGTGGCATGAGGGCCTAGTTGCCCCGTGGCATGTGGCATCTTAATTCCCCAACCAGGGATTGAACCAGCATCCCCTGCACTGGAAGGCGGACTCTTAACCAGTGGACCACCAGGGAAGTCCCTCATCATTCCTTTGTGTAGGTCCTGATTTCCATCTGTTATCATTTGCTTTCTGCCTGAAGGACATGCTTTAACATTTCTCATGCTGCAGGTCTACTAGTGATTAATTCTTTCAGCTTTTCTATATCTGAAAGCACCTTTATTTCTCTTATTTTTAAAGTTAAGGTTTTTTAAAACTTCATCTTGACATAATTGTAGACTCACAGGCAGTTGTAGGAAATAATACAGAGAAGTCCTTGTACCCTTTTCCAAATTTCCCCCAATGGTAACATCTCGCAAAACTGTAGTACACCATCACAACCAGGAGATCTTCTCAACTCAAGGAGTCTATTGGGCTTCATCTCATTCTCTGACGCTTTGCTGGGCATGGAAACTCTCTCAAGGCAGTAAGCTGGGGCAATCACAGGTCTCATCTTGTTTATGTTCCATATCTCAGGGATCATTGTCCTTCATTGCCTGATATCCAGTGTCTTAAAAAACCATTGTTTCATTTATATTGTCCACTGTCATTTATATTGTTTCATTTATTTTGGTTCTTTCAGATGGGAGGTTATATCTGTTACCTGTTACTTCATCTTGACTGGAAGCAGAAGTGCCTGCTCCTTTTCTTAATGACTCCACGCAATCTCCCAAACCAAGACCTTGGGTGCTTTTTCCAAAATAATGATATAACTCTGGCTAAAGTCTCTTTAAAAGCTGCTGTTTCCCTGAAACTTTTGGGGTTTGTTTTTTTTTTTCACAGTGGCAGAAGTTTTGCTACACACAGCATCCTTCCTCTTGAAAAGGCCTGTCTGTTATTCCTGGGTTTAATTCTAGGTTAGCAGTTAAATGCTTAATATAGAAATAGTCTAGGTATACAATATGCTTCAGCACAATATTTCTGTCAATCAGATATTTTATAGGAAACATAAATACCTTCAGGCATAGAGAGAATATTCTCTGAGCCTTCTGAAAAAATTTTACTATGCTGTGGAATTCCATCTTTAGCTTTAATATTTAAAGAGATTTTACCAATATATTTATGGGGAACAAGTACATCCAGTACATTCAGCTCGTTATTTATGGAAGAGAATGAAGGCATCTTCACCATATGTTATGGAGTGAATGTTGCGTCCCCTCAAAATTCACATGTGTGGCTAACCCCCCAGTGTGGTTATATTTAGAGATGTGGCCTCTAAGGAAGTAATTACGGTTAAGGGAGGTCATAAGGGTGGACCCCTGATCTGATGGATTAGTGTCCTTAAAAGAAGAGACATCAAAAAGTGCTCACGAGCTTTATCTCTCCCTCTCTCCATCTCCCTCTCTCTCTTTCTCTCTATCCCCCTCTGTCTTCTCTCTCCCTCTTTCCCTCTCTTCCTCCCTCTCTTCTTCTCACTCCCCTCCCCTTCACAAAGAAGAGGTCAGGTGAGCACACAGTGAGATGGCAGCCGCCTACAAATCAAGAGAAGAGGTCTCAGAATGAAATTTACTTTGGGAGCAGCTTGATCTTGGACTTCCAGCCTCCAGAACTGTGAGAATTAAATTTCTGTTGTTTAAGCCACCCAGTCTGTGGTATTTTGTTATGGCAACTCCAGAAGCTAAATACACCATATTTCTCATTCAAGGATAAGGATCTGGGAACATTTCTTTCCTCTAGATTACACAACATTTTTATCTCAGTTTCATGTTCTCAACAACTATGTGAGCAAAGATGATGTTAGCAAAAGGCATGGAAGGAAAATATTCAAAACCTCTTCTTATCAGCGTTCCCTTGAGAAATCACTGAAAAATAACAATTCTTGGCATTCAGAAATGCACACTCACTTGAAAATATTTACAATTTTATAGATAATGCCTAACTTTCCAGTCTAAAGGTCATTCTGTCTCACGCGAAGCCTCTTCCAATGCAAAAGGAAAAAGAGGTGTCTTAAGGCATTAATGTAGAGTGAGGTGCCCAAAGGTTGAGATAGTCTAGGCAGAGGCTGATAAACATGAAGTTGGAACAAGTAAGGAGAATAAGACTCCCTTTCTTCCTTCCCTGGTCCTAAGGATGAGGGGGCTAAAATTGCCAGGGACAGAATGAGGGGGCCTAGACCCACCCTTCCCAGCAGGGCCTAGCCTAGCTCTCTAAACCTGTGTCCACTCCTTTATTCCCAATCTTGCTCCTAAAACAATGCAATTTGCATTGTAATACTAGAAGAAATTTAATTGACGCTAAAAACGGTGCCAAAGCGTTTAAGAATGCCATAGAAGGGTGAGTTTCGTTTAACTTTTTTCTTTAAAAGTTCAGGCTCCCATAAGAAAAAATATATATATGAATATATGTGTGTATATATATATACATATATATATAACTGAATCACTTTGCTATACATCTGAACCTAACACAAGATTGTAAAAGGATGCAAATATTTTGCTCTGAGTTCAAATATTCCTGTTCAGATTAATCTTAAAATTTATGTCACACTAAAGTATAAGAAACACAAAAAGGCTAAGATGGTAAAAAACATTTCATCCTCAATATGAAGTTTTAATTCAGATAAGATTCTTACATTTCTAGATCACCAGATTTTTTCTTTTCTTTTTCTTTCTTTCTTCTTCTTCTTCTGTTTTTTTTTCCAATTAATGGGCAGGTTTTCAGGTTTAATCCAAGAATCTGAGTGCCTTAGTATTCGTACAAACTAGTTGAAATCTAAGCTGAGTTAAAGGATTTTTTTCCATTTATATCTTCAAAATGCACACGTTTCACAGTAGGCCAAAGCTTTGCAACTTGAGGTGTAGTCTAGCTATATAATATTAGCTATGTTATATACAGAAGTTTGTTGAAACCATATGCCTTGAAGCCAAAGACTCATCCATCTGACCTGGTAGTTGCAATGTTTGTCGTTTCCTTTAAATCCTGAGAGCATAGGCAGCAAGATAGGAAGGTGGTATTGCTGGTGGGGCTCTTTAACAAGCAGACCCCACGATGGAGTTTAGTGTTCAGACTGTTTGCTCTGGAATGTTCTTGGTATCGGTGCATGTGGAGGGGAGGTGCAGAGGCCAGACTGGACAGAGGGACATGTCAAGTTGTTATGTGCAGTCCCTAAGATAGCCTTGGCTGATTACACAGGAAAGCTCTGGAGATAGGTTGGCCCATCAGAGATTTCCCAAGCTGGGCTGAAGGTAGCCAGGCCTTTATGCCCCCATCCCCATCCCGCATTGGTCAATGACTGGGTGGGGACAACCATGGGAGGGCATGGCCTTGTGCAAGGAGCCTCTCTGAAGGGACTGATGGCTGAGGACTGTGCTCCCAGTGCTCCCAGCAGCTGGGTCCACAAGTCCTTGCTTGAAGGGCGATCTAGGTACCACATCAGAGTGTCTACCATTGGTGGGTTGGTTTTTTCTCCCCTAGCTTTGTTGAAGCATAATGGACAAAATAAAAATTATATGTATTTAAGATGTACAACCTGATGATTCGATATACCTATACATTACAAAATGATTACCACAACCAAGCTATTTAACACATGTATCACCTCACAGAGTTGGCATTTTTTTTAATAGTGAGAACATTTAAGATTTACTCTCTTAGGAAATTTCAAGTATATAATACAGTATTATTAACATAGTCACCATGCTGTTCATTAGATTCTCAGAATTTATTCATAACTGTAAGTATGTACCTTTTGACCAACATAGGGGGGTTGATTTTTTTTTTTTTTTTTTTTTTTTGCGGTACGCGGGCCTCTCACTGCTGTGGCCTCTCCCGTTGCGGAGCACAGGCTCCAGACACGCAGGCTCAGCGGCCATGGCTCACAGGCCCAGCCGCTCCGCGGTATGTGGGATCTTCCGGGACCGGGGCACGAACCCGCGTCCCCTGTATCGGCAGGCGGACTCTCAACCACTGCGCCACCAGGGAAGCCCAGGTGGGTTGATTTTAATTGACACCTAGGACAACAAGTTGTTCTAACTGAGAATTCCCACAGCAAGGGCAGTGAGCTAGCATTTGTTCGGAAAGGCCTCACTCTGGTTGTTCATCTATATTATCTCTGATCAACACTTGAAGCTTTGTTAATTTGTATAATGAACATTTAAAATGTCTTTTCAATTTCAAAATTAGTGATTGTTATTAGCTTGTGAATGTTAAAAATGGGCTTTCAATGGTCAGATTACTGAGGTTCAGGATATATACACCAACTGAACTATTTAGGGAAATCCCTGCACTGGCATGGATTAAATTGCAGCCAGCCTATCCTGAGGGATGGCTCAGACAGACATGTATTTGCACCTCTGTGTCATAGAGAGCACATATCCTTAATGTCATTAGATAATGCCAAGCTGTTTCCTATAAATGTACACCTTTTACAGTTCCATCACACTTTAAAATACTTGACAATCTGTTGGGTGTGTAGTAACATCTTATTGTGGTTTTAATTGGCAATTTCCCTACTACTAGTAAAATAGAACCCTTTTTCATATGTTTATATACCATCTGAATTTCCTCAATTATGAGATGCTTGTATAGACCCTTTTCATTTGGGTTGCCCGTTTTTATATTGATTTGCAAAAACTCTTTTCACCTTCTGGATAAGAGAACTTTCATAGCTATGTTACAAATACTTTCTCCCATTCTGTGGCTTGTCTCTTTATTTTAATTATAGTATAATTTGATGAACAAATTTCTTAATTTAATAGAGTAAAATAAATCACACTTTTCATTTTAAGTTTTGTGATTTGAAGTTTTTGTTTAAAAAGAAATTCCTTACCACCAAGTCATGAAGCTATCCCCATATCTTATCTATTAAATGATTTATAGTTCTGCCTTTCTTATTTAGCTATAATGCCCTGCTAGTTGATGTTTAGTGGATAGTGTGAAATAGGGAACCAATTTCAGCCTTTTTCCATGTAGATACACAATTGGCCCAGAGCCACTTATTGAAAAGGCCTACCTTCCCCATTGCTCTGTAATAACACCTTGATCATAGGTCAAGGGTCTGTATTGGACATACTGCTATACTTTCCATTCAACTTCATTTATTTGCTTGCCTATCCCTGCACTATTACCACATTGCCCTAATTTATATACATTCTGACATCTGGTGGAACAAGTCTTCCAAACTTGCTTTTCTTCAAAATGATCATCTACACAATCTAAGCCCACCTCCAGCAGGTCCTAAAGCAAGAATGCATACACCACACACACACACACACACACACACATATACATATATATACACACATATATATATATTCATATATATACATATATGTATATATATTTAAAAGTTATAAATCAAACTAAACATTTAAATAAACATGTTGTCTCTTCCAATCTCGACAAATAAACTTCATAATGACCAACTACAGGTTTTTTACTTTTAAAAAATTAGTTTTAAATTTACAGAATAGTTGAGCATGGAGTTTCATATACCCATGGCCTCCACATCCCTACTGGCACTGGTACAAGTTTCCCCTATTACTAACATCTTGCATTAATGTGGGACATTTGTTACAAGTAATAAATCAATATTGATACATAGGTATAACTAAAAGTTATAGCTTACATTAAGGTTCACTCTTTGTATTATATAACTTTATGGGTTTTGACAAATGCATAGTGATATGTATCTAGCATTATAGCATCATACTTGGTAATTTCACCACCCTAAAAATCCCCATGTGTCACCTATTTATCCCTTTCCTCCCTTGCCCTGAACCCTAGGCAACCACTGATCTTATATTGTCTCTATAGTAGTTTTGCCTTTTCCAAAATATCACATACTGGGTATCATACAGTATGTAGCCTTTCAGACTGGCTTCTTTCACTTGGCAATGTGTGTTTAAAATTCATCTATGTCTTTTCATGGCTTAATAGCTCAGTTATTCTTATCACTGAATCATATTCTATTATATGAATGTACTATGGTTTGTTTGCCTATTCACCTATAGAAAGACAGTTTGATTCCTTTTAGTTTTGGGCAGTTATGAATTACAGATGCTAAAAACATCCACATGCAGGTTTTTTTGTGTGTGGACAGAAGTTTTCAACTCAATTGGGTAGTATGGTAAATCTATGTTTACCTTTGTAGGAAACTGCCAAACTGTCTTCCAAAGTGACACCATTTTGCATTCCCACTAGCAATGAATGAGCATTCCTGTTGTTCTGCATTCTCACCAGTATTTGATGGTGTCAGTTTCTGGATTTTAGCCATTCTAATAGGTATGTAGTGGTGTCTCACTATTGTTTTAATTTGCAATTCCCTATGATGTTGAGTATCTTCTCATATGCTTATTTGTCAACTATGTATTTTCTTTGTTCTTTATTCTGCTCAGATATTTTGCCCATTTTTAACTGAGGTGTTTGTTTTCTTATTGTTGAGGTTTAAGAGTTGTTAGTATATTTTAGATACAAGTCTTTTATCAGATATGTGTTTTTTAAATATTTTCTCTGAGTCTATGGCTTGTCTCTTCATTCTCTTAACAGTGTCTTTTGCAAAGCAGAAGTTTTAAATTTTAATGAAGCCCAACAACGATTTTTTCTTTCTTTTTAAAAATATTTTATTTATTATTTATTTTTTCATTTATTTATTTATTTTTGGCTGTACCCAGTCTTCGTTGTGGCACATGGTATCTTTAGTTGTGGCATGTGGGCTTCTTAGTTGTGGCATGCATGTGGGATCTAGTTCCCTGACCAGGGACCAAACCCGGGCACCCTGCATTGGGAGTGTGGAGTCTTACCCACCGGACTACCAGGGAAGTCCTCCATTTTTTCTTTCATGGATTGTGCTTTCAGTATTATATTTTAAAACTCACTGCTAGGCCCAAGGTCACTTAGATTTTTCTCCCATGTTATCTTCTAGAGGTTTTATAGTTTTGCATTTTACACTTAGGTCTAAGATCCATTTTGAGTTAATTTTTGTGAAAGGTATAAGGACTGTATCTAGATTTTTTTTTCTTATTGATGTCCAATTGTTCTGGCACTATTTGTTGCAAAGACTATCCTTTCTCCATTGAATTGCCTTTATTCCTTTTCCAAAGATCAATTGACTATATTTGTATGGGTTTATTTCTGGAATCTCTATCTATTCTGTTCCACTGACCAATTTGCCTATGCTTCCACCGATACCACACTATCTTAATTAATGTAGCTTTATATTAAGTCTTAAAGTTTGGGAGTCAGTCTTTGACTTTGTTCTTCTTCAGTATTGTGTTGGCTATTCTGGGTCTTTTGCCTCTCCATATAAACTTTCGAATCAGTTTGTCAATATCCACAAAATAACTTGCAGGGATTTTGATTAAAATTGTGTTGAATCTATAAATCAAGTTGCAGAGAATTGACATCTTAACAACATTGATTCTTCCAATCCATGAACACAGAATATCTCTTCATCTATTTATATTTTCTTTGATTTTTTCATCAGAGTTTTGTAGTTTTCCTCATATACATTCTGTCTGTATATTGTTAGGTTTATGCCTAAGTACTTTTTGATGTTAATGTAAATGGTATTGTGTTTCTAATTTCAAATACCAATTGTTCATTGCTGGTACATAGAAAAGCAATTGACTTTTATATATTAATTTTATATTCTGTGACCTTGTTTAACTGCTTATGAGTTCCAGGGTTTTTTTGTTGATTCTTTGGGATTTTCTACATAGACAATCATGTCATCTGTGAACAAAGAGTTTATTTCATTTTTCCCAATCAGTATAACTTTTACTTCCTTTCCTTACTGCATTAGCTAGGACTTCCAGTACAAAGTTGAAAAAGAGTAGTGAGAGGGGACATCCTTGCCTTGCTCTTGATCTTAATGGGAAAGTTCTAGTTTCTCACTCTAAAGTATGATGTTATCTGTAGGTTTTTGTAGATGTTCTTTATCAAGTTGAAGAAATACCCCTCTGTTCCTATCCTGCTGAGAGCTTTTATCATGAATGAGTGTTGGGTTTTGTCAAATGCTTTTTCTGCATCTAGCAATATGGTCATATGATTTTTCCTCTTAGGCTGTTGATGTGATGAATTACATTAATTGATTTTCAAATATTGAACCAGCCTTACATACCTGACATAAATCCTACTTGGTCATGGTGTATAATTCTTTCCTGGATTCAATTTGCTAATATTTTGTTGAGGATATTAGCATGTATGTTTATGAGAGACATTGGTCTATAGTTTTCTTTTATTGTAATGTTTTTATTTGATTTGGGTATTAGGGTACTGATGACCTCGCTGAATGAATTAGGAAGTATTCCCTCTGCTTCTATTTTCCCGAAGAGATGATAGAGAATTGATGTCATTTCTTCTTTAAATGTTTGGTGGAATTTGCCAGGGAAACTATTTGGGCCTGCTGCTTTCTGTTTTGGAGGGTTTTAATTATTGACTCAATTTCTTTAATAGAAAGAGCCTATTCAGATTATCTCATTTAGTGTGAGTTTTGGTAGATTGTGAGTTATTTTGTTTGTTTGTTTGTTTTGTGGTACGCGGGCCTCTCACTGTTGTGGCCTCTCCCGCTGTGGAGCACAGGCTCTGGACGTGCAGGCTCAGCGGCCATGGCTCATGGGCCCAGCCACTCCGCGGCATGTGGGATCTTCCTGGACCGGGTCATGAACCCGTGTCCCCTGCATCAGCAGGCGGACTCTCAACCACTGCGCCACCAGGGAAGCCCGGTAGATTGTGTTTTTTAAGGGATTTGTCCGTTTCATCTGAGTTATCAAATTTGTGGGCATAGAGTGATTCATAACATTCCTTTATTACCCTTTTAATGTCCATGGGGTTGGTAGTGATGGTCCCTCTTTGATTCCTAATATTAGTAATTTGTTTCTTTTATTCTTTTTTTCTTAGTCTGGCTAGAGATGTATCAATTTTATTGATCTTTTCAAAGAACAAGCTTTTGGTTTTGTCATTTTTCTCTATTGCCTTACTGTTTTCAATCTCATTGAATTCTGCTCTAATTTTTATTATTCCTTTTCTTTTACTTGCTTTAGGTTTATATTGCTTTTCTTTCTCTAGTTTTTAAAGATGGAAGCTTAGATTATTGATTTTAGATCTTTATTCTTCTCTAATATATTCATTTAATGTTATAAATTTCTCTCTAAGCACTGATTTTAAAGCATCCCATAAATTTTGATAAGGTGTTTTTTTCATTTGCATTTAATTCAAAATGTTTTAAAATTTCTCTTGAGAATTCTGTTTTTTGACCCATGTGTTATGTAGAAGTGCGTTTTTTAATTTGCAAATATTTTGTCATTTTCTAGCTATTTCTGTTATTGGATTCTATTTTAATCTGCTGTAGCCTGAGAGTATACTTTATATGATTTCTGTTCTTTTAAATTTGGTCAGGTGTGTTTTGTAGCTCAGAACGTGGTCTATCTTGGTGAATGTTCTATGTGAGCTTGAGAAGAATGTATATTCTCCTGTAGCTTGATGAAGTAGTTTAAGATGTCAGTTAGATCCAGTTGATTAATGATGTTCAACTATGTCCTTACTGATTTTCTGCCTGCTGGATCAATTACTGGTAAACGGGTATTAAAGTCTCAACTATAATAGTGGAGTTGTCTATTTCTCGTTGCAGTTCTATCAGTTTTTACCTCATGTATCTTGATGCTCTGTTCTTAGGAGCATTCACAGTAAGGATATCTTCTCACAGAATTGACTCCTTTATCATTATGTAATGTCCCTCTTTGTCCCTGATAACTTTTTGTGCTCTGAAGTCAGTTTTGAGTGAAATTAATATAGCTTCTTCACCTTTCTTTTGAATAGTGTTAGTTTGATTTATCTTTCTCCATCCCTTTACTTTTTTTTTTTTTTTTTTTTTTTTTTTGCGGTACGTGGGCCTCTCACTGCTGGGGGCCTCTCCAGCTGCGGAGGCTCCGGACGCGCAGGCTCAGCGGCCACGGCTCACGGGCCCAGCCGCTCCGCAGCACGTGGGATCCTCCCGGACCGGGGCACGAACCCGCGTCCCCTGCATCGGCAGGCGGACTCTCAACCACTGCACCACCAGGGAAGCCCCCATCCCTTTACTTTTATTCGTATGTATCTTTATATTTAAAATGAGTTTCTTTTAGACAACATATGGTGAAGTCTTGGATTTTTTCATCCATTCTGACATTCTTTTAATTGGTATATTTAGACCATTCACCTAAAAGTGATTATTGAAGTAGTTGGACTAATACCTACCATGTTTGTAATTTTTGTATATGTTGCACTTGTTCTTTGTTTCTTTTTTAAAAATATTTCCCTCTTTTTTCTGCCTTCTCTGGTTCTAGTTGGGCATTTTATATGATTCCATTCTCTCTCTTTCTTCACATTATCAATTATGCATCTTTTAAAAATTTTATTTTAGTGGTTACCTTACAGTTTTCAATATACACTTATAATTAGTCCAAGTCCACTTTCAAATAAAGCTATAGTGCTTCACAGGTAGTGCAGGTACCTTATAAGAGTATTTCCAATTTTTCCTTCCCATCCTTTGTAGCATTGCTGCCATTCCTTTCACTTATTATTCATGCTTTAATCACCTAATACACTGTTGCTATTATCACTTTGAATAGTTATCTATTAGATAAGAATAAGAAAAATATTTTCTTTTGACTTCATTTATTCTTTCTCTGATGCTCTTCATTTCTTTATGTATATCCAAATTTGTGACTTATATAATTTTCCATCTCTCTGAAGAATTTCTTTTGACATTTCTTGGAAGTCAAGTCTACTGGCAACAAATTCCCTCTGTTTTTGTTTACCTGATAAAGTTTATTTTTCCTTCACTTTTGAAGGACAATTTCATTGGATACAGAATTCTAAGTTAATGGGTTTTTTCTTTTGAGGTTTTGAATATTTCACTCCACTCTCTTCTTGGTTGCATGGTTGATGATATGCCTAGGTATAAATGTTTGGGAGTATTTATCCTGCTTGGTAGCCTCTGAACTTCCTGGATTTGTGGTCTGGTTTATATCAATAAATTTGGGAAATTCTCAGCCATTATTATCTCAAATATTTCTTCAGCTTCTTTATTCTCCTTCTGATATTCCCATTACATTTATCTTACATCTTTCATAATCGACCTACAGTTATTGCATACTCTGTTCTGTTTTTCTCACTGTTTTTTTTTTCTCTTTGCATTTCAGTTTGGGAAGTTTCTATTGACATATCTTCAAGCTCACTGCTTCTTTCCTTGGTCCTGTCCAGTCTACTGATCAGTGCGTCAAAGGAATTCATTTCTATTACAATGTTTTTGATTTCTAACATTTCCTTTTGAGTCCTTCTACAGTTTTTATCTCTCTGATTACATTACCTATCTGTCTTTGCATGTTGTCCACTTTTTCCATTAGAGTCCTTAGCATGTTATCAGAGCTATTTTAAATTCTTG
Organism: Phocoena phocoena; assembly: GCF_963924675.1. Lineage (NCBI taxonomy): Eukaryota > Metazoa > Chordata > Mammalia > Artiodactyla > Phocoenidae > Phocoena > Phocoena phocoena. The sequence goes on along the minus strand of NC_089240.1, from coordinate 41,793,091 downwards.
GTCTGATCATTCCAAATCTATGCCATATTTGAGTCTAGTTCTGTTGCATGTTTTGTCTCTTCAGACCATGTTTCTTCTTGCCTTTTAGCATGGCTTGTAATTTTTTTGCTAAAAGCCATACAGATATAATGAGTAATTATACTCAGGAACTGAGTTAGACACATCTTTAATGTGAGGTTTTATGTTGCTCTGGCTAGGAAGTAAGCTGTGTTTACAGTTTGTTGTAGCTTCAGGTTTCAGTGTCTTCAATTTCCTCTAGTGTCCTTGATTTACCTCTCCTGCTGTCTTTGGGTTTCCCTAGAAACTTCTTCTTAAATGGAGACTAAGACTCAAAGTTCTTTCAGCTTAATTCACTATTATTAAACAGGAACGCTGTTCATGTGGTGGTTAGGTGTGGGAGGAAGAGAAACATTCTATGATCATATGATTAGGTCTCTGTCTTTTAGTGACCCTGTGCCCCTGACCTGTGACATACACAAGTGTTTCTCAGCTCCCCCCCACAACCCTTAGTTGAGACACAAAGCCTGGATGGGACTAAAGTTGGGTAATTTCCTTTTCTCCAAGTTGGATAAGGCTCTGGCAAAGACTTTTCCATTGTGGGGTAGTTCTTCGCTATGGGATTAACGTTATGGGAGAACATTCATGGGAGAACATTCTGGGGTTATTTCTGGATGGTTACTTTTTGCCCTCCCCTGGCCAAACACAAATTATTTATTTGCTCCAGTGGCTTCTGCTTCAGGTAAACTGACTTGAATTCTCTGTATTCCTGGGTCTCTCCAGTGTGGGGGGTGGAAGTTTGTCCTGTGACTTCAGTTCTCTGATGGATCTAAGAAAAGTCATTGATTTTCAGTTTGACCAACTTTTTTCTTGTTGTATGAGAGAGATGTCTTCCAGTTCTTACAGGTTGGAACAGCTGTAGTTTTATTATGACTGAAATTCAGCAAAATATTATAGGTGACTAAATGTAATTATCATTGCCCATATGTATTCTGTTGATGGATAAGCTGATATTTGGATGAATACTAAAATATGAATTCACATAAAATGTTTAAATTATTACATGTACCTTCCATATAATTTATCTTCTTTCATTTTAGCAAAAATACTAAAATCAAGATTTTGTGAAATTTTGGTTGTATTGATAGTAATGAATGAAAGGATTAAAAATAAAATGCAATTGAAATAAGTGTACAAAATTTTATGTATATTCCATCACAATATAAATTAAATGAAATAGAAAAAGAAAACTTTTTTTACATTTAAAATTATTTGCTTCAGAAATACTCAATATTAACTGTTAAAAGGAAAATGTAAATTATAACTGACAAATTATAAATAAAAGCTTTAATGTGCATACAAATCTTGATTTCTAAATTTCATTCCCCATTAAAAGGAACCCGGGGAAGGGGAAACAAATGAAGTTGAAACATCTTGTTGTGCAACTAAGTAAGGATGTGCTCAAACAATGATGAAGACATGTCAAAAGGACACAAAAGCCAGCTTGCAGAGGCTCCCATGGGCCAAATATGGGATCATTTGAGCAAATATGGGATCATATGAGCATCAAAATAGATGCTCATCGTAATAGATTATAACCATTTAAATAAAATAAGAATCCATGAATCCATACTATATATATAATCCATGAATCCATACTATATAACATATATATTATGTGTGTGTATATGTGTATATATATATATATATATATATGTTATCTTAGTCTGTTTGGGCTGCTAAAGCAAAATACCACAGACTGGGTGGCTTACAAATAACAGAAATTTATCTCACACCATTCTGGAGACTGGAAGTCCAAGCATGGGTGCCAGCATGGTTGGGTTCTGGTAAAGGCCTTCTGAGTTACAGACTGCCAACTTGTCTCTGTGTCTTCACTCGGTGGAAATGAAGAGGGAGCTCTCTGGGGTCTCTTTTATTCCATTCATGAGGGCTCCACCCTCATGACCTAATCACCTCCTAAAGGCTCCATTTCCTAATACAATCACATTGGGTGTTAGGTTTTCAACATATGAATTTATGGGTATGCAAACATTCAATCTATACCAGGTGCCTTACATTAGAAAGCAATTATTAAATGTAGAAAAATAATGACAGAGTTAGAAAATCATCATTTTCAACCATTCTTGATTTAGGCAAGAGTAATTAATGAATACTAAATGAGAGGGGAGGAGTTTGAGTCTACAAAATATCCTATTCATCATCAAAGTGTCTCCCTACAAGATGCTTATTAATTAGGAAGAGAGAAACAGTAACTTTATAATAGAGAAACCTGGCAATCATCACCTTACCCATGTGATCAAAGCTAATATTGCAACAAATATATTGTTCCAGATTAAAAGTAGCTAAAAAGAATTTGACAATTAATGCAATGTGTGATTCTGGATTGTATCCTGGACCAGGAAAAAATTGCTTTAAAAGGCATTATTAGGAAAATTGCCAAAGTTTGAATAAGGACTGAAGATTAGATAATATTTGCATCAATGTTAAATTTCCTGAATTTAATAATAGAATTGTGATTTTGTAAGAAAATGCCCTTGTTAATAGGATATACACTCTGAAGTATTTGATAAAATTTTAATATTTGTATTTATTCATATTATACTGAAAGTAAATATAAGATTTCAGGCAGGTTATTATTACTTACAGGAATAACTACATCACTTTCCCTTTGCCCCATTCCTTCCCCCTTCTGGGGCAATGCATTCAGAGCCAGATGGACAGACCTGCAGCACAGGGGTTGGACTCTAAGGGAGGCGCACCAAAATTAGGAATCTTGGAGCTTATATAGGAATAAGACAGCTGCCCAGCCACTTCCTTTCTAAGAGAGACAGAGAGAACCCATTGCACCATAGTCCCAGTCTTTCAGAATCCTCTGGAGCGTAAACAACTGGCTCTGGGTTTCATCTCACTTTGAAATGTAAACACATACCTTTGGGATGCCAAATTTCTCCCTATGATTTCCTACTATCTATTCACCCTTTAGCTTCCAAGTCTTGTCTTTTAGCCCAAATTTCTTTTCTCAGAAAACCCTAACTATGCAGAAACATGAAAATATTTTCTTTACAGTCTCACAGTATTTAAGGGTAAATGGAAATCATGCCGAAATATTATATGTACAAATGGAGGGGGTGGAAAGAGAGAAGGATAAAGCAAATGGGACAAAATGTTAACAAGTGAAGTATCTGGATGAAGGGTATACAAGAGTTCTTTGTACTATTCTTACAAGCTTTCTGTTAAGTTTGAAATAATTTCAAAATAAACATTTAAAAATGTAAAATAGAAAGCAAACTTATGGTTACAAAAAGGGAAAGGGAGAAGAGGAGGGATAAATTAGGAGGTGTGGGTTAATGGATGTAAACTACAATACATAAAGTAGATAAGCAAGAATGATTTACTGTATAGCACAGGGAACTATATTCAGTACCTTGTAATAACCTATAATGGAAAATAATCTGAAATATCTATATCTATATATATGTATATAACTGAATCATTTTACTGTACACCTGATTTACATGTTGTAAATCAACTATACTTCGATTTTTAAAAAGTAAAATAAAATATAGTGGGAAAGAGAAGAAAGACCCCATATCAGAACTAGAGAATGCTTACAAACCTACTTATTCTATAAGTACAGTTCACTTACACATACATGGGACTTCCATGTCAGCAGGTTTGGCTCAAGGGTTTCCTGGTCCTTCCTTCCTGGTGCCCACAGTTCAGCAAATGACCTGGTGGTATCTGCAAGGAGTTTGATAAGGGCACGCATCCAAGAATACTGAGGAAGCCAATGTCCAGAGGGCAGAAGCCAGTTGCAGTGGGGGAGAGAAGATCTCCCTGAAGAATAGTTAGAGAGTGAAATCTAAAAAATAAAACAAACAAATGAATACAGCAAAAGAGAAACAAACTCACAGATATAGAGAACAAACTAGTGGTTACCAGTGGGGAGAGGGAAGCGGGGAGGGACAAGATAGGGGTAGGGGATTAAGAGGTACAAACTACTATGTATAAAATAAATAAGCAACAAAGATATATTGTACAGCACAGGGAAATATAGCCATTATTTTACAATAATTTTAAATGGAGTATAATCTATAAAAATATTGAATCACTATTGTACACCTGAAACTAATAAAATATTGCAAATCAACTATACTTCAATTTAAAAAAAAAAGAATAGTTGGAGAACTTAAGAATGAAGGAGGCCTAGCTAAGTCACAGTTGGAGTTGGGGAGATAGGGGACCTACCTAGAGGGGATAAGATAGTAACAGTTCTAGTTTCCTGATAACAAGGGCTTGTGATCTAGATTAGTGAGGCAAACCTTTTTTGTGGGTTTGATGGGGGAGCCGTTCAGGGTGTGAAAAGTGCTTGGCACATAAAAGGAATCTAAATATTTGTGGAATAAAAGAGTAAATGATCCTTTAATTCAAAATATACTTTAATGACAGAAAGTCATCAGACAGGGTTTTCCCTCCTCCTTGAAATCGAGATAAAAACAACAGCAGTTTTTAAACTTTGTTTCTGGAAAAGAGATCCATTCCTTCTTCAAATAAGTGTGTTCTACTTTTTTTCGCTAAAAGGATAAAAATGACCAATTAGATAAAGGCTAAATGAATCATTTTCATGTACACCACTTTATACTGTTCTAAAAACTCTTTCAGTAAAGATTGCTTAAAGTTGCTCCAGATGGTTTTGTTTTGTTTTGTGGGTTTTTTTGTTTTGTTTTCTTGGCCGCATGGTGGGATCTTAGCTCCCCAACCAGGGACTGAACCTAGGCCCCTGCAGTGAAAGCACTGAGTCCTAACCACTGGCCTGCCAGGGAATTCCCAAAGTTGCTCCAAATGTTTAGAATCTTTTTGATAAGCATTATTTACTTCCTGTCTCTTGCTTTTTCATTCTTGTATATTTTCCCTTTTTGAAAATGGAGTATTCAAAACAAAAGAACTGCACAAACTGTAAAATCCGGGAAAAAAAAGAATGTAGCAAAATCATCCATAATCTCTTCGTTAATAACCATTGTTTACCACAGTGATGTATTTCTTTTTAATGTATTTTTCCTGAGCGTTTATGTTATATGTCTGTATATCTTTCAAATACATTTTTAAATTAAAATAGGAATCTTAGGGGAATAAAAGCTGCAATATAAAACACTTGTATGGCAATTCACATAATAGGGATACTTTTCCGAGCTGCTAGTTATTCTTAGAAACCATTTCTTCTGCCTCCTTGGTCAAATAAGGAAGTGCAGACACCATCTGTTGTTCACTGAACAGCTGTAACTGGAAGTTGATAGTCCCGTGGGTGGCGTGTAGGAGGTAGGAGCCCTCATTCCTGATTCCCTAACTGGTGTCTGCAGCGTTTTCTATGTATGCCTGATTGTGGCTCAGAACACAGAGCCCTCTGCTGGGCTATGTGCAAAATTCCATCCAGGGAACTTTCTGGAAGGAAAAAAGCCAAGGAGAAGGTAGGGAAAATTTTTTCTGAGAACCAAAGAAAACAACTAAGTATACATTTGATTTTGTATACAATTTGGAAACTGCTTGGAAGATACAATATTTATATCATGAAATTAGAAATCTAATTTTTCCTCTCCTTTTTGTTAGCAACACCTGAGATGTATTGGTGTGTTAAGTTTATTTATTTTTTTAACATCTTTATTGGAGTATAATTGCTTTACAATGGTGTGTTAGTTTCTGCTTTATAACAAAGTGAACCATATACATATATCCCCATATCTCCTCCCTCTTGCATCTCCCTCCCACCCTCCCTATCCCACCCCTCTAGGTGGTCACAAAGCACCAAGCTGATCTCCCTGTGCTATGCGGCTGCTTCCCACTAGCTTTCTGTTTTACATTTGGTAGTGTATATACGTCCATGCCACTCTCTCACTTCGTCCCAGCTTACCCTTCTCCCTCCCCGTTTAAAAGTTAACTACTAACATGGTGCATTTTATCATCACTCTGAAAAGCAAAACTATGTAATTTTCAACATCTATAACTTTATAGTCTTCAGAATCTGAATTACTTTTTAAAAATATTAAACTTCATATCCACCTGTGGATGGTGTAAAAAAATTATGCTCCATGACTCAGCAGTTTTCTTTTCAGAATCACTTATCTCCAGCCACTTGCTGGAGCAGAGGAAGTCATGAAAGCATTGGATTAGGTGCTTTGAAACCCTTTGATAAGAATCTCTAGGCGTTATAAGTGTTGGTATAGGCTTACTCTTTGTTCCTCCTATAACCTAGTTAGTTAAGATATTAACAAAAGAGAAGAATACAAAAGAGAATACATTATAGATTTCCATATAGTGAGATACTTACACATTCATTAAAACAAAGGCACTGATTTGGAAAGATGCCTTTATTTTATTGCCTAGTGAATAAAAGAAAGTTGCAGAGCAATAATTATTCACTGATCTCATTTTTTGTTAAAAAAATTACGTTGGTATAAGGATAGCAAGATGTCCAGAAGCACACACAAATAATTATATTTTTAGGAGGCTTAATTTATCAATATTTTTTCTTTCATGACATCTGATTTGTCAATTATAAAAATATTCCGCCTTGTTTTAATTTATCACTTTCAAAGCCTTTTTCTTTCCTTTAGTTTTCTTTTTTTTTTTTCTTTAACATTTAAAGCTTCAAACCAGATGGAATTTCTTTTCTGGTACAAGGAGAAGACAGATCTCAAGTTTTCATTTTTTTTCCCCAAATAACTACCAGATACCCTAGAAGTATTGGAAATATTTCATTTATTTTTTATTTTAAAATCTGCAGTTTTATAAGTAGTGAGATACAGAGAAAGAAAATGCCATAGAACAGGTAATTAAAATAATCACTACCAAAAATAGAACCCTGTCAGGACATTACTTGAATAGGGAAAAGTCACAGCGCCTGGAAATCATGATACATGCTATTTTGACATCAAAATCTCCAAGTTGGTAGGGAAGGAAAAGGTTTTCATTGCCTTCATCTTAAGTTTATAAGAGAAGAGTTGGTTAAAATGATTAGTAGTACAAGTAAATTTTGCTCTCTGGCTTTGAGCCAACAGAATGTAAGACAGCTAACTGAAATATGTGTTTCCTTTATCCATTTGTTGGGTAAAACAATATTGCTGAACATACACCACTCACAAAAAATGGAGACTCAAAATGGATTAAAGACTTAAGACCTGAAACCATAAAACTCCTAGAAGAAAAGATGGGGGGAAAGCTCCTTGACATTGTTCTTGGCAGCAATTTCCTGGATATGTCAGCACAAGCAACAAAGGTAAAAATAAGCAAGTGGGACTATATCACAGAGAGGAAACCATCAACAGAATGAAAAAGCAACCCATGGAATGGGAGATGATATTTGCAAATCATTTATATGATAAGGGGTTAATATCCAAAATATACTAAAAACTTAAACAGCCATGAGTAAGAAGGACTTTTTGTGATGACTTGGATGGACCTCGAGGGCATTATGTTAAATGAAATAAGCCAGACAGAGAAAGACAAATACTGAATGATATCACTTATATGTAGAATGTAAAAAAGCCAAGCTCAGAAACAGAGAATAGAGTGGTGGTTATCCAGAGTTGGGGGTAGGAAAATGGAGAGGTAGTGGTCAAGGGGCACAAACTTCAAGCTTTAAGATGAACAAGTTCTGGGGGTTCTAATATACAGCATGATGAATATAGCTAATGATACTGTTTCATATACTTGAATGTTGCCTAGAAAGTTGATCTTAAATGTTCTCACCACAAAAAAGAAATGGTAACTATGCAACAGAATGGAGGTGGTACCTAACACTATGTTGTGTGCCAGTTGTTGACTGAAGAAAAAAGCACAACCTGAAAGTTATGAGTTATGTGTTATTCAGGGACGTTACTGAGGACTATAGCCTGGGACGCAGCCTCTCAGATAGCTCAGAGGAACTGCCCCAAAGAGGTAAGGGAGGAGCCAGGATATATAGGAGTTTTTTGTTAGGGGGGAAGAAAACATATAATCGAACATCAAAAGATTACGATTAACCAGAAAAACAGACATCTCAAGTTAATTATTTTAGTGCTTTTCTATGTATGGGAAGAGGCAAGAATCTAGATTCATTGAAATTATTCCTTAGATATGCATCTTAACTATCTAGGGCCACTGTCCTGTTTTTCTCCATCCTGAATTCCCCTCAAGGCGCCCCGGTGGTGGTGGATGCAGTGGCTGAGGCTAGATGGCAGGCAACATTTATTGTTTCCTGGAATGCCAGGCAACATTTTTTTGCCTGCACAATTATATCTCAATAAAGCTGTTAAATTAATTAATTAATTAATTAACTAATTTAAAAATATTGCTGAACAGGTTTGAATCACTATGAAGATTAAACTGTGGACTGTGTTCTCAGACACTTTAGCTACATTTACTCATATGATATTGAATATACTAGTTACAAATCATTTTTATATGTATGATAAGGAAAACAATCCTTTTCTCATTAAATGGGTTTCACAGTATTGGAAAATCTCCAGTATTGGATTAATAGCACAATGATACCACCTCTGGTTCTTTATGAGGTTTTATTCACGAGGCTAAGCATCTTTTATGTGATTATTTGCCTCTTTTCTCAATTGCCTGCTTAAATTTCTTACTCTGTTTTCTATGTAGTTGTCCATCTTTTTTCTTAAGGATACTTTATATTCTGGATACTAATCCTTTGTCCATTATATGCATAGAAAATATCTTTTCCCGGTCTGTGTCTTCTCTTTTCACTTTTTTTTTCTTTTCACTTTTTGATTGCGTGTGTCAGTGAGAAATTAATCAGTCGATCTAAGAAAGAAATGGAAATTTTTATTCGAGCCAAATTTGAGGTTATAACCCAGGAAGAGCATCTCAGAAAGCCCTGAGAACTGTTCTGCTAGTTAGAAGTCAAGGCACAGTTATATAAGTTTTTTGAGACAGAGAGTTGTACATCAAATGACGTATTACAGTTTACATAATCCAGATCTAAGCAGCATCGTGGTGGGTCATGTACCCCTTACAAGGTCAAGAAGGAATGTTACCTTTTTTTTTTTTTTTGCGGTACGCGGGCCTCTCACTGTTGTGGCCTCTCCCATTGCAGAGCACAGGCTCTGGACGCGCAGGCTCAGCAGCCATGGCTCACGGGCCCAGCCGCTCCGTGGCATGTGGGATCCTCCCGGACCGGGGCACGAACCCGTGTCCCCTGCATCGGCAGGCGGACTCTCAACCACTGCGTCACCAGGGAAGCCCGGGAATGTTATCTTTTAAGGAGTTGTCTTGTTGGTGCTAGGAGAATATTGCTCTTTATGGTTGAGCAGGTACTCCTGCCGATGGGGCAGATCTGGTAGATGCATAATGCAGATACACAATGCACAGTGGGGGAAGTGAGGAGGCCAAAGGGCAGAGAAGATTTTTTTGTTTAAATCTCTCTTGTCTTGCCATAAAAATATGGCTTTTATTTCATATGTGTTTAGATGAATAATTTTATTTTGCTTTGTTTTAATAGTTTTTATGTGAAACTATCTCAAGCATACAGAAAAGTTCCAAGTAAATAAAAGTAACTTTTTTTCTGAACTGCTTGAAAGTATGTTCCAACCTGATATCCCATCATCCCCGAATACTTCAGTGTTTTCTACAAACAAGGACCATCTCCTACATAACCATAGGACAACCAACAAAATCAAGAAATTAACATCCCTATCATCTAATCCTCAGACCCCATTCAGGTTTCACCTATTGTCCCAACAGTGTTCATTATAGCAAAAGAATCCAATTTGGGATTATGTTTAGTCTTTAGTTTTCATATCTCTTTAGTATTCTGCGATCGGGAATAGTTCCTCAGTCTTTCTTTATCTTTCATAACCTTTTGAACATTACAGGGCAGTTATTTTGTAGAATGTCCCTCAATTTGGATTTGTCTGATGTTTTCTCATGATTAGACTCAGGTAATGAATCTGTCAGGGATAGCACAGAAGTGATGCTGTGTCCTGAGTGCATCCAATCAGATGGCACATAATGTAAATTTGCCCTGTAACCAATGATATTCACTATGACTACTTGATTAAGGTGGGTCTGCCAGCCTTCTTTACTGTAAAGTTACTCTTTTCCCCTTTGTAATTAACACGCAATTTATGGAGAGGCACTTTGAGATCATGTAAATATCCTGTTCCTCATCAAATTTTCAATGTATTCATTTATATCAGTATGGACTCATAATTCCCTATTTTATTCTATGGGTTATAATCTTACTGTTATTTATTTTTGTTTTAAAAATTTATATTATTTTTATTATACAAATTAGGATAAATATGGAGAAGAATGCAGTAATAAAAAAAAGCAAATCTGAAGTCATTCAAATGATTACATAGATGTTAGTTACCCCCAGAGCATAAATAGTGAAATTCTCATGAGTTAAATATTCATGTGATATGATTTTATGGAATTATTTTAAGATGTCAACCTAGTATTTCTTTAGCAATGTCAGAAGTTGAGCATATCCTTCCTAGAATAAAAATAATAACAAACCTTTGGGTGCTAACTATGTGTCAGTTTCTGTTCTAAGTGATTTGTGCATATTAATTCATCCACATTTTACAGTGAGGAAACTGAGGCACAGAGGAAGTGAGTAACTTAGACAGGGCTGTAGATCTAGTATGTGGCAGAGTCAAGATTCTAGCCCAGGTAGTGTGGCTCTTGCCACCAAGTGCTTGCTTGTTCTTCTCTTCTGCCTCCAGAAAATTTCCTCCTTCTTTGCTTTATTCTCACTGCCCTCTGTCATTACATTAGATCATTACTACTTTGTCGCCATAATCTAAACCAGAGATACACAGCTATCATGTGTGAGCTGTGCATTTTCAAAAATGAAACTTTTTAACTTCGAGATCACTGTAGAATTGCATGCAATTGTAAGAAATAATACACAGAGAACCTATATACCCTTTATCCAGTTTCACCTAATGGTAACACCTTCCAAAATGACAGTACAGTATCATAACCAGGGAATGAACATTGATACAATCCACAGGATCTCTCCTGCTACCCTTTTACAACCACACCCACTGCCCTTTCACCCTCCATCCCTTCCTCCATGACCCTAACCCCTGACATTAATTTGTTCTCTATCTCTATCATTTTGTCATTTCAGGACTGTTATATAAATGGAATCATATACTATATGACTTTTGGATATGGCTTTTTTCACTCAGCACAATTCCCTGGAGATTCATTCAAGTTGTTGTGTGTATCAACATTTTGTTCCTTTTTATGGCTGAATAGTATTCTAGAGTATGGATATACCACAGTTTGTTTTCCCATTTACCTGTTGAAGGACATCTGGATTGTTTCCAGGTTTTCACTATAACTAGTAAGGCTGCTATGAACATTCATGTACAGCTTTTTGTATGAACAGAAGTTTTCATTTGTCTGGGATAAATGCCCAAGAGTACAACTGTCGGGTCATTTGGCGATTGCATGTTTAGTTTATATGAAACTGCCAAACTTTTTCAGAGTGCTTGTAGCATTTTACATTCCCACTTGCAATGTATGAGTAATGCAGTTTCTCTGCATACTCGCCAGCATTTGGCATTATGATTTTGTATTTTAGCCATTCTGAGTGTGTAGTGATAGCTCATTGTGGTTTTAGTTTTCATTTCCTTAATGGTTAATAATGTTGAATATCTTCTCATGTGGTTATTTGCCATTGTGTATCCTGTTCAGCAAAATGTCTCTTTATACCCTTTGCCCATTTTCTAAAGAAATTGTTTGTTTCTTTAATGCTGAGTTTTAAGAGTTCTTTATTCTAGCATATTATTGGATCATGTTTTTTAATCCACTCTGCCAATCTCTTTTAATTGATGAATTTAGACCATTTATATTTGAGGTAACTATTCATATGTTAGAGTTTGTTTGCCATTTTAATATTTATTTCCTGCTTGTTTCCTCTTTTTCTCATTCTCTTTTCTTACCTTCCTGTGGGTTACTTGAGCATGTTTTGGATTCCATCTTGATTTATTTATTGTGTTTTGAGTGTACTGCTTTGTATATATTTCTTTGAATATATCTCTTGTATAGATTTCTTAGTGGTTGCTCTAGGTAACCAGTAGGTATGTAACTTATCTACTACTGGTATCAATGTTTACCACTCTGAACGAAGTGCAGAAACCTTATTTCCTTTACCCTCCCCACTTTAAAAATATAATTGTCTTGGGCTTCCCTGGTGGCGCAGTGGTTGAGAGTCCACCTGCCGATGCAGGGGACATGGGTTCGTGCCCCGGTCCGGGAAGATCCCACATGCCGCGGAGAGGCTGGGTCCGTGAGCCATGGCCGCTGAGCCTGCGCATCCGGAGCCTGTGCTCCGCAACGGGAGAGGCCACAGCAGTGAGAGGCCCGTGTACCGCAAAAAAAAAAAAAAAAAAAAAATATATATATATAAAATTGTCTTAAATATCTCCTCTACATAAATTGAGGACCACATCAGATATTATCTACAAGAAACTCACTTCAAATACAATGGCATAAGTAGATTGAATATTAATCTTTAAAAAGGCAGCAGTGGCTCTATTAATATCAGATAAAGTAGACTTCAGAGTAAAAAAGCAAAAACAAAAAATAACCGTACTAGAAACAAAGAGGGACATTGCATAATGATAAAAGGATCAATCTACCAGGAAGAAATGACAATCCTCAATGTGCACATTTCAAACAAAAGAGCCTCAAAATACCTACAGGCCTCCATGTAGGTGGGTGGGACACAGACTGACACCATCTCCTTACCTCTGTGTGTGGGTGTAAGCTCACTTGCCTTCTGGGTCCTGCTGACGTCAGAGGTGAGGGGAATGGGAAATCCTGATTAGAACTAACCGGTACTTGCCTTGTTTAGTCTGTGGATGCTAGGTGAGGCGGAGGCGCTGAGGGGTGGGGTGGAATACCAGCTCCCTGCTCTCCTGATGAAACATGGTAGTGTTGTGGGGGAATGTTGATTTTTCCATTGCTGTTTGGCTGGTGTAGGGCTGGTATTATCTAAAAGGTTTTTCTGTTGTTAAGCCACCCTTTGCCCCGACCTTTGGCGAAACAGACTTTCTTTGTAGCTTTTTTTTTTTTTTTTTTTTTTTTTGTCTGTGCCTGTTGGCAGTTCCAGATTGGAGGCTTCTGGAGCCCCGTGTCCAGGATTTATGAGCGGCAATAAGGAAGCTGAGGAAATTCACTGCTGTGTTATTCCTCAAGTCCTGAGGTCCCTAGACCATCTATCTGCCTTCTTTCCACCTTCCAGAGTCTTCCTTTGCTTATTTGTTGTTTTGTGTACAGGGGGTTTTAGTTGTAAGAAGGAGGGTTTGCGAGGGATGGCCTACTCCCTCTTGACCGGAACTGGAAGTCGTTATTTATTTCGGGGCTCAAACTATCCAAACTTGGCCCAGTGAGAGCCCCTTCAAGCTGCCTCCTGTATCATTCTATGTCCCCGTTATTCTCTGAGCAATTCACTACTTTCTGGCGCAAGATGTTCTAAGCACATCTTGTACTTTCCCTGCTCCAGCCATAGAATAAGCCATTTCTTCGAAGAACCCTGTATCCTTTAGCAGAGACTGGTAGTATTTAGAAACCATTAACGATGAGGTCTAGCAGACACTCTCCTCATCCCTCCGGGACTCCAACACTCAGCTTTTCCCGAACGAAGATGTGTGAAGGACAAAGTAAGATATGCCTCTGATCACAGTAAATGCCCCTCTTGCAGCACCTGAGGTCCCCACCAGGCGCTCAGTCACCCTGGCTTTGGTCGCTAAGAAGGTATGAGCTTGGCTTTAGGGGGATGAGCTTGCACCTTGCCAACTACAGACAAAGCTGGAGAGTTCGGGAACGATCTAAAGGCTGAACCAATGAACGCCTTAGTTTGCTGGGGGGTGGCGGAGGGCGGAGGGCGGGGACAGGTTACGTATGCAAGGAGATTGCTCGAGGGGTTGGTGCGTTGCGCCGGGTCAGGAGCTTGCAACCTGTCAAGCCACTGCCGGCTGTTGGGCCCAGAGGGATCTGACTGGGAGCAGCCAAGAACGCTGGCCCGGAACCTGCTCCCGCCGTGGGCGCCCTGTCACCCTCTCCAGGATCTTCCCCTCTCTCGGCCCCTCTGCCATCCTTCTCTCCCAGCCTCTCGGTCTCCGGCTTCTCCGCCGGCTCTTTAGTCCTTTCCAGGTCGCCTCCTGCCCTTCCCGATTGTCTGCCCTTTCGAGACTATGGGCGCCTCTCATTGGTGCTGCTTTAGCCGCCGAGATAGGCTGGGACGCGCCTGGCTGCGCAGCCCAGGAGGCGCCTTCTCTGCACTTGTTCCCTCGGCAACAGGGGCGGGGTTTGTGGGACCTCAGGGAGCTGCGGGGACATTGAGTTAGTCCTTAACCTCTAGTTAATAAACGGGAGAGTATTGAGGGCTTACTAAGTGCCGGCCACCATGTAGGCAACGGAAACAAGTCCGGTCCTTTAAGGCCGCATGAAGTCTCATGTAATTACCCGCATTTTCTTTTCTTTTTTTTAAGCTTTATTAAAGGATAATTGACATACAAAATGAACATATTTAAGGTACACATCTTGATGAGTTTGGATATATGCATACATCACCACAGGCAAGGTACTAAACATATCTATCACCTCTAAAAGTTTCCTTGTGTTCTTTTGTGGGGTTTTTTTTTCCTTTGGTGATAGGAACATTTAACATGAGATCTAGACTCAGTATAGTTTAAAGTGTACAGTGCCTTATTGTTAATTACATACGGTGTATATGGTTAACTATATATTGGTACTGGGTTGTACAGATCTCTAGAATTTATTCATCTTCCATAAGGGAAACTTTATATCCATTGAGCAACAATTCCCCATTTTCCCCTCCTCAGCCCCCAGTAACCACCATTCTATTCTCTGCTTCTATGAGTCTGAGTTTTCTTTCTATGAGTTTATTTTACATACCTCATATAAGTGGACATGCAGTGTTTATCCTTCTGCAACTGGCTTGTTTCACTTACCATAAATTCCTCTAGGTTCATCCATGTTCTTGCAAATGGCAGGATTTCCTTCTTTATTAAGGCTGAATAATATTCCACTATATGCATATACCACATTCTCTTTATCCAT
The DNA here is from genome assembly GCF_963924675.1 of Phocoena phocoena. Classification (NCBI taxonomy): domain Eukaryota; kingdom Metazoa; phylum Chordata; class Mammalia; order Artiodactyla; family Phocoenidae; genus Phocoena; species Phocoena phocoena. The sequence continues at coordinate 41,777,974 of NC_089240.1, read as the reverse complement.
TCATCTGTCGTGAGTGTTTGGGTTGTTTCCATGTCTTCAGTATTGTGAATAATGCAGCAGTGAATATGGGAGTGCACATATCTCTTTGAGATCCTGATTTCCATTCTTTTGGATATATACCCAGAAGTGGGATTGCTGGATAATATGATAGTTCTATTTTTAATATTGTGAGAAACCTCCATACTGTTTTCTCTAGTGGATGCGCCATTCTACATTCCCATCAACAGTGTACAAGGGTTTCAATTTCTCCACATCCTTGCTAGTACTTGTTTTCTTTTGTTCTGTTTGATAATAGTCATCCTAACAGGTGTGAGGTGGTATCTCAGTGTGGTTTTGATTTGCACTTCCCTGATGATTAGGGATGTTGAGCACCTTTTCAGGCGCTATATATATATATATATATATATATATATGTGTGTGTGTCTGGTGGCCATTTGTGTGTCTTCTTTGGAGAAATATCTATTAAAGTCCTTTGCCCATTTAAAAACTGGATTATTTGGGTTTTTTTTAAAAACATCTTTATTGAGATATACTTGACATACAATAAATTGCACATATTAGAGTGTACTATTTGCTAAGTTTGTTGTATACATCAGTGAAACCATCACCACAGTCAAGAGCATGAGCATATCCTTTGCCCCCGAATTTTCCTCTTGCCCCTTTTTTATTCACTCCTTTCTGCTCCTCTCTGTTCCCACAATCCCCCAGGCAACCACTGACCTGCTTTCTGTCACCATAGATTAGCTTGCGTTTTCTAGAATTTTATATAAATGGAAGCATACGATATGTACTCTTTTTTGCATAAGTTCTTTCATGCAACTCTATTATTTTGAGATTCACCGATGTCATTGTGTGTATCAGTATGAATTCCTTTGTATTGCTGATTAGTGTTCTGTTGTCTGGCACAGTTTGTTTATTCATTCACCGAGATATTTGGGTCAGTTCCAGTTTGGGTTGTTACAAATAAAGTTGCTGTAAACATCTGTGTTCCAAACGGTATATAATAGCTTTATTACTCTGATCATTCTTGTGGGTTAACATGTAAGACTTAGCATTTGAAGGACAATATCTAGTTTATTTATAACATCTATTTTAACACCATGCACAAATTTTTTTTGTAGAAGTTTTTTATGATGTTACAAATCAAGTTTAGAAACCTTTTACAAATAGATCATTTTTGAAAGTCATTGGAGTCATTAACGTATAAGAATGATATTTTTGAAGTGAGGCATGGTAGGGGTGATAGAATCACTCCCATGGCCCCTGGGACACTGAACTCTTGATTTTTCTTACACCTCTCTGAGTTGCTGATTCAACGTTTTATTCGTCAAATAATTATTGGACAGCTACTCTGTACCAGACATTGTTCTAGGTAGTTGAGTAGATAGCAGTGAGCAAATCAGACAGAGTCCCTTTTCTCATGGATCTAACATTCCCATGGAAGGTAGCTCCTCCTTGGAATTATTTATTTATTTATTTTTGCTGGTAATGTTGTTTCTTTTTTAAAAATTTTTAAATTGGAGTATAGTTAATTTACAGTTGTGTTAGTTTCAAGTGTACAGCAAAGTGATTCAGTTTTATATATATATATATATATATATATATACTTTTTCAGATTCTTTTCCATTGTAGGTTATTACAAGATATTGAGTATAGTTGCCTGTGCTATACAGTAGGTCCTTATTGTTTACCTATTTAATATATGGTAGTTTGTATATGTTAATCCCAAACTCCTAATTTATCTCTCTCCATCCCCTCCTTGGAATTTTTAAATGAACTTCTCATACTAAGCACCGTCCTTATACCCTTATACATGGTGTCCCCTAGCCTTCTGTTCTTGACCCTCTATCTTTCCTCTGCTTTCCTTGGGCAATCGCTTCCTTGCTCATTACTTTAAACTTCCACCTACATGCTTCTCACTACCAAATGTATGTCTCCAGCTCTGATCTCTCTTCTGCTTGACTGATGGGAATGTCCCACAGATCTTTCGAGCTTAATGTATCTAGCATGATCTTGTCACCTTACAGTCCAATCTTCTCTACTCCCCTTCCCCATCCTTCTCCTCTGGTACTAATACCCAAATAACCCTGAAATGGAAGTACTCCAAACCTGGAAGTTGAACTCTCCTTCCCCTACATTTCATGAAACAGCAAGACTTGTGGATTTTACATCCACAAATGAATTCTGTCCTAGCCCCTCTATTTTGTCTGTCCTTCCACAGTTCAAGTCCTAGGCTCCTAATCTATTCTCCCCTTTTGTTATGGGCTAAATTGTGTCCTTGCAAAATTTGTATGTTGAAGTCCTAAGCCCCAGTACCTCAGGATGTGATCTTATTTGGAGATAGGGTCTTTACAGAGGTAATCAGGTTTAAATGAGGTCATTAAGGTGGGCTCTAATCCAATATCATGTCCTTATAAAAAGATGTCCTTATAAGAAGGGGAGATTTGAACACAGAGACATGTACACAGGGAGAACACCATGTGAAGATAAAGCCAGAGATCAGGGTCATGCTTCTACAAACTAAGGAACGCCAAAGATTGCCAGCAAACTACCAGAAGCTGGGCAAGAGGCATGGAACAGATTCTCCCTCACAGCCCTCAGAAGGAACCAACCCTGCTGATACTTTGATCTTAGACTTCTAGCCTCTGAGACAAAAAGTTTCTGTTGACAAGCCACCCAGTTTGTGTTACTTTGTTACCGCAGCAAACTCATACATCCTTCTATTTTGGATCTCTGTCCTATTCACTGTAAACACTGCAGCCAGGAGGAATCAAATCTGAAGACAAATATTCCCATGTCATTCTCCCGCTAAAAGCCATTCACTAGCTCTTCCTCATCTCCAAAAAGTGGTCCAAACTTCTTCAAGTGGAGTTCAAGGCTATTCATACTCTGACCCCTCCTAGCCCCAACTGCCCCATCTTTCAAGCCCTCTTGCTCCCCCACCTCAGCCTTAAGCATCTGCTTTTCGGGCTCTTCACCACCTACTATTGGTTCCTGCCCCTGGGCTTTTATCCCTGTGGTTCTTTCTGCCTGTAAATTCCTCCGTGTTTTCTTCTGTTGGTTCATTCTTATTCTTTCAGTACTTGGTATTTCCTTTCAGGGGAAAATGCTCCCCTTCCCCATGCCTGATTCAAACCCCTGTCTTACTATAGTATTGAAATGATCTCATTAGCAGCCCTGCTTTCCCATGAAGAGTGTCATCTGAAGGGTAAGGCATGTGTTAGCTTCATCTCCATACTGTTGGGACCCCACACAATTCCTGCATGATACCAAGTAGAAACTCATTAAAACTTAATTGAACAGAACTTAAAAAAAAAAAACCCAGTAGATACTCCAAAGATAAAGTGGCAAAGGGCCTGAACAAACAATTATTAAGGTGACTTAAAGCTATGGGAAGGGCTTCCCGGTTGGAGCAGTGGTTAAGAATTCGCCTGCCAATGCAGGGGACTCGAGTTCGAGCCCTGGTCCAGGAAGATCCCACATGCCGTGGTGCACCACAACTACTGAGCCTGTGCTCTAAATCCCACAAGCTACAACTACTGAAGCCTGTGTGCCTAGAGCCCATGCCCCGCCACAAGAGAAGCCACCACAATGAGAAGCCCACGCACCGCAACTAGATAAAGCCCGCATGCAGCAACGAAGACCCAGTGCAGCCAAAAATAAATAAGTAACTTAATTAATTAATTTTTTAAAAGCTGCGGGAAAATGTTCACCTTACTTAGGAACAAAGAAACTAAAATGAACACAATCAGAAAAAATCATTTTCAAATATCGAAGTAGTATTAATGAGAAATAATGATACTCAGCACTGAAGATGGAGTAGAATGCAGGTTGGAAGTAGAAAACAACTCACTTGGAAAGAAATGAACATTCGCTTGACAGGTGAATAAGAAACCTTAAGGAGGATTATGCCCTTGGGCCTAGTAATCCCTCTTCAATGGGAAAAAATGGAAAAAAACAGGAAAATCTTTCCAGATGAAAGTGATTAGCTCCTGCTCTTTACTGCCTCATCAGTGTTCATGTCCCAGTCTGGCCCTGGGCTAGGCCATGAAGAGAACACCTAGAATGAGAATTAGACCAATGTGACCCTCAGCCTTCCCTGTTGGCCAGTGGGTCAGGGAATATATGTGGAGTGTGTGTGGGGGGGGAGTACTTTCTTTTGTTTTCTTTTTTTAAAAATTTTATTTAAGTATAGTTGATTTACAACACTGTATTAATTTCTACTGTAGAGCAAAGTGACTCAGTTATACATATACATATTTTCTTTTCCACATTCTTTTCCATTATGGTTTATCCTAGGATACTGATTATAGTTCCCTGTGCTGTACAGTAGGAAGGGGGGACCTTTCTTTTTATTTATTTAAATTCATGAACTTATTTATTTTCGGCTGCGTTGGGTCTTCGTTGCTGCCCGTGGGCTTTCTCTAGCTGTGGTGAGTGGGGACTATTCTTCATTGCGGAGTGCGGGCTTCTCATTGTGGTGGCTTCTCTTGTTGTGGAGCACGGACTCTAGGTGCACACGCTTCACTAGTTGTGGTACGTGGGCTCAGGAGTTGTGGCTCGTGGGCTCTAGAGCGCAGGCTCAGTAGTTGTGGTGCACAGGCTTAGTTGCTCTGTGGCATGTGGGATCTTCCCGGACCAGGGCTCGAACCAGTGTCTCCTGCATTGGCAGGTGGATTCTTAACCACTGTGCCACCAGGGAAGCCCAAGACCTTTCTTTTTGATTGTGGGGGGCTGAGTAAGGAAGAACCAAGGAGAGAGGCCCAGGATGCAGCAGCTCATGTTGCTACACTGAACCAGCTTCCCTAGTGAGAGCTGGGGAGGGGTCCCAAGTACCAGCCTGGCCTCGGGCTGTGGGGGCCGTGGTTGCTCACAAGGGGGTCAGGACGGTCCAGAGCCAGTTACAATGGAAGCCCTCCTGGAAGGGGGGGAGTTGTCAGACCTGGGTCTTCTCCAAGCCACACTGGGCTCTGAACCCTGGGTATAGCCGCACCAGAAGCTTCCAGTTAGGCAGGATTTCCTCCCTTATCAACCTGGTACAATCTCCTGGACCATAGGAGAAGGAAGCAACCAACTTATGGGCACATTCCTCCTCCTGGCAGAGACACCTGGCTTCTGGGAGTGGGCTCTCGGAGCGGGCGGGTGCTGACTTGGGGGCCATAATCCCCCAGATAAGACCTGCCTCTTCCCATGCACTTCTCATCCATGTTCTCCCCAGATGGGGCCATGGCTGCCTTCGGCACAAGATGCTGACTCCTTCAGACTGTCAGCAGGAGGACAGATCTACTGGACCTCCAGTTCCTCGAGGAGAGAGCTGCTCTTTTTCCTGGAGTGTGCTTCCAGAACAAGTCACAGGGGGCTAGCATGCAGTAGACACTCAGTACATGATGCTAAAGAAATATCTCTGGGATATGGACCCTCACCCTCGAATACCCCCTCTTGCATTGTAAGCCATAATTTTGGAGTGGAAGGTGCCCTAGACCGGAAAGTGTTGTGGGGGGGGCGGTTATGGCGGGTGTCAGACAATCTCTGGTACTCCCTGCACTTACACTCCACTGAAGAGATGTTGAGGTTAATTCCACTCCTGGGTATGTATCCGAAAAAACCAAAAACACTAACTAGAAAGGTACAGGCACCCCAATGTTCATAGCAGCATTATTTACAATAGCCAAGATATGGAAACAACCTAAATGCCCATCAACAGATGAATGGATAAAGAAGGTGGGGTACATATACACAATGGAATACTACTCAGCCATTAAAAAGAACAACATTTGCAGCAACATGGATGGACTTGGAAGGCGTTATGCTAAGTGAAATAAGTCAGAGAAAGGCAAACACTGTGTGATATCACTTATATGTAGAATTTTAAAAATACAGGAAGCTAGTGAAGATCATAAAAGAGAAGCAGACACGGATATAGAGAACAAACTAGCGATTATCAGTGGGGAGAAGGAAGAGGGGAAGGACAAGATGGGGTAGAGGATTAAGCGGTACAAACCATTAGGTATAAAATAAACTACAAGAGTGTATTGTACAACATGGGGGAATGTGGCCACTATCTTATAATAACTATAAATGGAGTATAAAAATTATGAATCACTGTATTGTACACCTGTAACTTTTATAATATTGTACATCAACTATACTTCAATAAAAAATAAACAGTTTTTAAAAAGAGAGATGCTGAGGTTACTGAGGCATCGTGGGTGAATCCAGAGGAAGAGCTGGGCCAGAGACCTAAGAACCCCCGTCAGCCTCCATCTCCTCTGGCTACCTTCTGAAAGATCTCCCCTCTCTTTGCCTCCATCCTACTTCTCTGGTTCCCCCTCTCCCTCGGTCTTTCTCTTTCTCTCTCTCTCCCCCTCCTTCTCTCTCTCTCTCCTCCTCTTTCTTCGTTCCTTCCATACTTTGTCTCTAGACCTCATTCATTCTTTCATCTTCTGCATCTCTCCTTTCCTCCCTCCCTCTTTTCTCTCCTCCTCCTCCTTTTTTTTTTCTTTTTTAGAGACAGGGGTCTGGGTGGCAGTTTCTATTTATTTATTTATTCATTTATTTATTTGGCTCTGTTGGGTCCTAGTTGAGGCATGCGGGATCTTTGTTGCCGCGTGCGGGATCTTTAGCTGTGGCATGCGAACCCTTAGTTGCGGCAAGTGGGATCTAGTTCCCTGACAAGGGATGGAACCCGGGCCCCCTGCATTGGGAGCGCAGAGTCCTAGCCTGGACCACCAGGGAAGTCCCCTCCTCCTTCTTCTTTACCCTCTTCTCTCTCTCTCCCCCTCCTCCATTCCTTCCGTACTTTGTCTCTAGACCCCATTCTTTCTCCTTCTCTATCCCTTCCTTCCTCCCATCCATGCATCCATCCTCCTTCCTTCCCTCCTTCTGGCCTTAGTGAAGGGATGAGCACTCCTTAGGCCCCCTGGATAGCTCAAGTTTGTGTTGTTGTGTGAAAGAGCATGGTCAGGTTGGGAGGACAAAGCTTGAGCTGGGAGATACGGCAGTCTCTGCCTCCTGTTTCCCGACATCCACTTCACTTCCTGTGTTTTAAAACCTCATGCCAGAGTGAGACTTTTTCTGGGAAGAGGAGGTAGTTGGGAGGCTGCCAAGGTAGGGTGAGGGGCCACTGTGGCAGGAGGGTGAGGGTCTTGAGAACCTCTCAGAGAACAGGCAGAGGCTCCCACAGCAACCCTCACCCTTTGGAGGGAGCCCTTGAATGGCAGAAGGGTGTGTCGGCCTGGCTAACTTGGTCACCTCCCGTGCTCCCTCGCCTCCAGAAGCCCTCTCCAGAGCTGAAAAGGGCATGGCATCCCTCTGGAAGCTTGCTGTAGTATCAGGAGCCAGGACAAGGCCTTCCTCCTGGCCTACACACACAGAGAGCACCCATGGGCCTGCTTTTCGACAGAGTCTATCCCAGGGAGGGAAAATGTGGCAACCCAGCACTTATTTGACACTTACTGTATGCTGGGCACCATGCTGGCTGCTTTTCTCTAGCCTAATTTCAAATTCACAAGAAGCTTACAGGGGATGCGTGTACCTGCCTCCCCACACCTCTTGCCTTAAGTCTTCATCCCCTCTCACCTGGATTACGATTTTTACTTCCTAAACTGTTCTCTTTGCTTCCAGACTTTTGTTTTGTTTTATTTATCTTTATAGATAAGGTTACAGCATTTCAAACTTTATTTGAACACACCAGTGGTGACAAAGAGCACCAACAAGTGACAGGCACGGTTGCTAATGTGGTCAGAGGGCAGGAGGGAGCTCAAGAAAGCCTGTTGGTCCCTGCCCCTTCCTCCCCCTACATCTTGCTGTCACTTTTGACATCAGTTAAGCACAGGCAAGAAACAAAATCACTTTCAAGAAGGCTGGGCTCCACTTCATTACCAAGAAGACCTTCAGGCTCTGAGGAAAAGCAGAAATTAGAGAGGCCAACCTGCTCCCTGCCCTTGGCCTGCTCCATCCACATACCACGGTTACCCAGGTCCTGGCTGGGACTTGGGACAGAGGAAAAGCCAGGAAGACACTCTCCACCTGGCCGTACTGGGAAGCTGGAGAGACTGTGGGTCAATGACCAGATGAGATGCCCAAACCAACAGGTGGAACTTTGGGTGGTTACCAGCTTCTTCTGGGGGAAAAAGTCATTCAAGAAAGAACAGCAACTTGCTTCACACATGACTGGGGTAAAATACCTTTGCAGAAATCCTAACCAATGACTCATCCATCCTCAGATCCCCAGAGCATTGAAATATTTACAAATTGTCACTGGGTTGCAGTGAGGGGGAAAAACTTGGTGAAAACCTGTCCTCTAAAGGCAGAAAGAAGGAATTCCCTGGCGGTCCAGTGGTTAGGACTCTGTGCCTTCACTGCCAAGGGCGCGGGTTCAATCCCTGGTTGGGGAACTAAGATCCCTGCAAGCCGTGCGGCGTGGCCAAAAAGTAAAATAAAATAAAATAATAAATAAAGGCAGAAAGATCATCTATGTCTGTTTCTCAGGGTACTGAGTTCAGGTCCCAACACCAGTCCCAAATGCTCACTTCCAAATGCTCCCCCGAGATGCCCCTTCCACACTGCCCCAACACAAGCCTGACACAGATTTGGGCTGTGTGAGCTGGGACCTAGGGCCACTACACACCTGCTTCCTTTACCAAGAGAACCCCGCCCCTCTTTGTCTAACTTGGCAAATCCCTGCTCACCATTCACAGCTTGGTTCTAAGGTGACTTCCAGGGAGTAACATTTTCTGGTCCCCTCCTGACCAGTTCTTCCCAGCTTCCCCTGTTCATGCTTCCTGACTGCACTTGGCTGTAATGTCATCTTCCTCCTTCGTCCTCTGACCTCCTTCTTATTCCCCTGACCTCCTTCTTATTCCCCTTTGTATCTCAACTGCCTGAGAGCTCTCCATATACTTGGTGAATGCGTGGCTAGAAGGATAAATGGGAAAACGTGTGCTTTGTGAGGTCTGGTCACGCGTCTAAACTCTGCTATCTAAGCTGTGTGAATGAATCAGTATCCAGACTGGAATCATTCCTAGTGCTTGCAGCTCTCCTCCCCACCTCTTCCTCCTGTTGAACTGGCTCTCCTTGGGAGGTCTGTGGGGTCCCTGGGGGTAGCAGCTGGGTGGGTTCTGGAATCAACCTTCATGTCTGGTCGCTGGGAGTCATCCCCTGCTTGGAGACCATTCCTAGCTGGCTTGGGTCAGACCATCTGGTCCCTGGCCTGGAAGTGCAGGAGCGATAGCTTGGTCCAAGCGCAAGAGGCACACGGAGGCATGTAAGTGGGGATTCTGGGTGAGATGGGATGCTCATTGAATCCCACTTGGGGCGACTAGAGACTGGGTTTGTGGAGGGTCGCTGAGGTCCCTCCTGGCCCCACATGGATTGACTCAGCCTAGGGGCTGGATCAAGAGAAGGCCCTCAGGCCAGGGGCCCAGTTCGGATTTGAGGTTATTCTGAATCTTAAAGGAGGGGAGTGTTGATTCCTGGCAGCTCGAGCTGTAGAGACCTGCAAAGTGTGTGGGGAGGTGGCTGCCTCTGTCCTCCACAAGCTGTCCTGCTGTCTTGAAGTGCCACCATTGGGCATTTCCAGGGTTCTGGGCTACAGAGTTGTGACAAAGATTCTCCCCTTGACCGAACTCTGTTCAGGCACCCCTGAACTTTTCAACTAGCCCTCGACTTTTGGGCTTCTGTGTTCCTCTCTGCATTGTCCAATTTTAGCAAGAATCCTGCTAAGTCAATTTAGCCAGAATTCCCCATTCTCCATATCTGATCACCCTGGATAGCTGATCTGGTTCCTCATCCTCCACCATTCCCCAGGTGATGTCTGATCACTCGCTGCCCTCAGCAAGAATCCTGTTGGATGGATTTAGCTAGAATTCCACCTTACCCCTGACATTTCCTCTTAGTAATTTTCCACCCACCGATACACTCCGCCCCGCCCCCTCCCGCCCCACTGCTCCTGGCGATAACTTCTCACTTGCCCATTCTGTATTCAGAATTCAACCTGGTTCTATAGTGAGGTCTCTTTTCCCCTCTTGCAATAGTCCTGAATAAAATCTGTTTTTACCACTTTAACTACTGTCCAGCTCTGCTTTGTCTTTGACAATGGCAGGTCTCCACCCCAGAGACCCCAGGCCCCTGACCCTTGTGTCCCACTTCCTCCCCCGCAGGAGGGGACTGTGGAGGCCAGGGCTGTGCAGTCCCCCTTGCACCCCGGTTCGGTCCTTGACAGCACCTCCTGGGACCACAGACAGCGAAAGACCAGGAACCGCAAGGAGGGGCCCCGAGCCCTTGGGGCAAGCGGCCACCGCTCAAGATTAATCCTCTCCCGCGCTGGGAGGGGCCTGGGCCCCGTCGCCATTGGTCTCAGCCCGCCGGAGCCCCACGTCGGCCTGCTCATCCCCTTGGGTCTAAAGGAAGCAGCTAGTTCCGCAAGGGGCTCCTCAGGTTGGGAGCCCTAAAAAGCGAAAGACTGGAGACGGACAGGGGAGGGATGGATGAAAGAAAAGCTGTGCAGAAGCAAAATGGAGGAGGCAGCGGCGAACGGGAAGAGAACCAAGAGCAGCAGCCCTTTGCAGGCTCACAACGCGAACGGCAGGGGGCGCCAGAGACCGCCCAAGGCCAAGGCCAAGCGCTACTGCGGCAAAGCGCCCGCCTTGTTCTCCAAGTGCTACTGCGGCAAAGCGCCCGCCTTGTTCTCCGCAGTATTGGGGGGCTGGCCTCCTCTTTCAGGTTCCTGGCCGCTCCGCCCCGATCCGCAGCCGCTGCCCTGGTGACTGTCGTGCGCAGTCACGGAGCGGCCTCCGCTCCCCCGGACCAGGGTTCTTAACGTGAAGGAATAACCTTCCTCTCTTCCTCTTCCCCTCCTCCCCCGCACCACACTCCGTCCATCTTCTCTTCCATCTTCTCTATGTTTATCTTCTTTTGTTATATAGATGATGCATTTATAGATAAATAGATAGAGATGTGTGTGTGTGTAGATATTTATCCAAGCGTTATTTGTAAAAAGGGAAGCATTTGAAATCACAGTTGGGGAATAATAAATTAAGGAAACCAAGGGTGGACAGTCTCTTTTAAAAATATTGTGAAACCTTTAAAACTGTTGTTTATCAGGACCACGTAACATCATGGAAAAATGATTTTCATATAATAGTAAAGTGAAAAATGCGAGATGCGTATGAACCACCATGTTAAAATGTTAACTATACACAGAAAGGGGATGACAACCAAAATTCCCCCCCAAATATGAATAATGGTTTTCTACAGGTACGGTAATGCTTTTCCAGATCTTTCACATTTGTAGAGTATGTATAAATTCATACAGAAAGAAAAGGAAGCCTTCTCTTTTTACAAATAAAGGAAGCAAGCTGCATCCGGCTCTGTGGCTGGGCAGGAGGGGGAGCCTGGGCAGGGCTTGAGTTGGGCAGAGGGCTCCTCAGTGACGCCTTGTCAGCTGTCCCCCAGGTCCTTGGATCCACCCCTACCCGTCTCTGCAAACGCTGTTTTCTGCTCCCCTTCCCCTGTGCCCAGGTAGCCCTACCTTAAGATCCCCACCTCCTACACACCCCAAACTCCAAATTTTACTTTGCAGGCTTCTTGAAATAGTCTCCTGTTAACATTTCTCTGCTCAAAATATTTAAGAATTTCTCAATTAATCTAATGAATTGAAGAAATTTATCCATGCTTGGCTTTAGAAGCACTCACATTTTGGCCCTGACTTAGGGTTTCCCACTAACTGCTTCCCCATCCATATATCTATCAAAGGGGGCAGTTTTCCACTGCCCAATTCCTCCTCGCCTTGCTGATGGTGATCAGCAATCCATGCCCCTGGGCCCTGGGCCCTGAGCCCTGATGGGCAGTGCAGAGCACCTGTATGTGTTAACAGAAGCCTTTCTGTAATAGATGGGATTGAAGTAAAAAGACACACCAATAATGTGCCGAGTACACATGGGGGTTTAATACAGTCATCCTTGGATAACTTCAGGGGATTGGTTCCAGGACCTCCATGGATACCAAAATCCTCAGATGCTCAAGTCCCTTGTATAAAATTGCTTAGTGTTTGCATGTAAACTACACATGTTCTCCCGCATACTTTAAATCATGTCTAGGTATTACTTATAATACCTAATACGATGTAAATGCTATGTAAATAGTTGCTAGAGTGGCAAATTCAAGTTGTGCTTTTTGGAACTTTCTGGAATATTTTGCCAAATATATATATATATATATATATATATATATATATATAGCCACACCCCACAGAATGCAGGGTGTTCGTTCCCTGACCAGGCATCAAACCCGTGCCTTCTGCAGTGGAAGCACAGAGTCCTAACCACTGGACCACCAGGGAAGTCCCTTGAGTATTTTCAATCTTTGGGAGAACCCACAGATATGGACAGCCAACTATGCATCTTTGTGGAATACAATACAGTATACATTAAATGGCCACCGGTATGTTAAAATATCAGCAAACTGACAAGCAAGGTTTTAAAATACACATTGAATTTTCAAAGTGTACAATACACATTATACTCATTTTCTGGCACTGCCCAGGCTATAGCCCCTAAAAGTAAATTCCATTTGAATATATCAGGCCTATGATGGCAGGTGAGGGATTCGAATTCAGTCCTGACCCAGTGCTCCCCACGCCGGTGCAGGAAGACAAACTTAGCATCGCCTGTCCAGATATGAAGGGGTGCTCAGTCCTCACCCTTCTAAACCACTGGGTCAGGCAAAGAGGGGTCTCGTGCTGTGCCCGGGACCTACAGCTCTGGCTACAGTGGGGCTGAGCCAGACCTCCTGACTGAGCTTCTGGAAGAGTCGCCTTTTTCCCCAAAGCACACTTGCCTCCTGGTCCTGTGCTTCCTGGGGGATGGGGTGGAAGCAGCTGCAAAATAAACTGGGGGAGTGGCGGTGAGAAACAGAAGCCATTCCTATTTGATTGCCCTCACTCCCCTTCTCCCTAGTCAGATCCTCTCCTGTGTTCTCTGCACCTGACACGTCCTTCTCTTCCAACTTTTCACTGTGACTGGAATAAATGGAGGGATGAGTCAGGACCTGGCAGTGCCGGAGGAGCTGGAAGGGAGGCGCTGGGTCTCTGGCGCAAACACTTCCTGTTACAAATTCGACCCCTGACTTCAACTGCTAGACAGGTGGCTGGGAGGAGGAGACCGAGTGGTCAAGAATCAACATCGGTCATTTTTTCTCCTCCCCCCAGCTTTCTTTGGCTGATATTTTTGCCCTCTGCCCAGGCTGACCTGACACTCAGTTCCCATGTCCCAGCCCCACCAGGACCTCTGTCCCCACCCTATCCACTGCATGCCAAATTCTGATCCAGAATATTATTAGGATGTGAAACATGTATCTCGGAATCTAGAACACATGGCATTTCTCTAATTGTTAAAGTTAAAATTGAAATGGCATTTTTGAGGCCTATCTGTTTAAGAGAAGGAATCTAACATATATCTGATCATTGTTATGTCCTTTACCATCCCAGTTTCTTATCATTTTTAATATAATGTAGGGTTTATAGTTCATACAGTTATCAATATACTATATAATACATTTATATAATAATCATATTTTGACATTTGGTTTTATAACTGGATTTAGAATTTTATAAACCATGATTATGTCTAACCTGCTTCAGGCCTCATTGCCAGGCTCTGCCAGGACCAGCACTCTTCAGTAGAAAGATTTTGCAAGCCACATAAATAAATTTTCTTGTAGCCACTTTATAACAAGTAAAAAGAAACGAGTGAAATTAATTTTAAGAATACATTTCGTCTAACCCAATATATCCTAAATCATATCATTTCAACACGTAAACAATTTGAAGTTATTAATGAGATATTGTACATTCTTTTTTCATACTAAAATCATTGAAATCCCGCATGTATTTTACACTTCTCAATTCCTGTGACTAGTGGCTACTGTATAAGACCGTGAAAGTCTATGAATTCCCCATTCTTTCGTAGGCAGGATGAGGAACCTTGCATTAACGTAATGGGAAGATGAAGCACTGGCATATCATTTTCAATTGTGTCATGTCTAGTCATAGAGTCAAAATAGTCACAATTTTTCTTTCATACAGTGTTTTGAAACAAAAAGAATAGCCGCTGTATATGAACTATGTCGACTATATCTAATTGTCGTATTAATCATCTTAATAACAATGACCACTTATTAAGCATTCACCTCATGCCAGCTTATGTGTGTTTTATGGACCTTCTGGAAGCACATTGTTAAGAACATGTGGCTCTGGAGATAGACTGCCTGTGGATTAATTTTTTTTTTATTGAAGTGTAGTCGATTTACAATGCCGTATTAGTTTTGAGTGTACAGCAAAGTGATTCAGTTTTATATATATATATATATATATATATATATATATATATTCTTTTTCAGATTCTTTTCAGATTCCTTTAGGTTATTAGAAAATATTGAGTAGAGTTCCCTGTGCTATACAGTAGATCCTTGTTGATTTTCTATTTTATATATGGTAGTGTTTATGTGTTAATCCCAAACTCCTAATATATCCCTCCCCCCCTTTCCCCTTTGGTAACCATTAGTTTGTTTTCTATGTCTGTGGGTCTGTTTCTGTTTTGTAAATAAGTTCATTTGTATCTCTTTTTTTTTCAGATTCCACATATAAGCTATATCATGTGATATTTGTCTTTCTCTGTCTGACTTAGTTCACTTAGTATGATAATCTCTAGGTCCATCCATGTTGGTACAAATGGCATTATTTCATTCTTTTTTATGGCCAAGTAATATGCCATTGTATATATGTGCCACATCTTCTTTATTCATCTGTCACTGTGGATTAATTTCGATTCAATGATTTACTTGTGTAATTTTGAGTAAGGACATACATTTCCTAACTCATTCATACACTCTAATTCCGTTTTCTCACTCGTAATATCCGGACAATAATAATGCCCACTGCATGGTCGTTGTGAGGATTAAATGAGGTAATCCTTATCAAGCCCTCACCCCATTGCCTCACTCAGGCAGCCCTTCAATGCATGTTCACCTGCTACTATTACTATCCTACTCAGTCCTTATGATAACCACGTCAGGTAGATATTATTACTTCTATTTGAGAGGTGAGGAAACTAGGATTAGGTAGCTTTTCCAAGGTTATAGAGGCTGTTAGACAATGAAATTGGTTTTAAAAGCCTCTGTTACCCTGACCCAGAATCCAGGGTTTTAACTCCCATGCTACACCCTCATCTCAATTCTCCTCATGAGCTACATAACTAAGGAATTAGTTACGTACCATTTGGGATCCATTCAATAGAGGCTTCTTACAAGGTTTTAATATAGAAACTGAAGATAAATACGTAATTGCAGAACTTTGGTGACCAAATGACTCCAGAAATTAAATAGAACAATTTTAAGTAATTTTTATTGGCAGGACTTTTGAAACATTTTTTTTTAAATGTGAATGGCTGTATAACTTTTTCTGCTCATTCATCAATTGAAGTCGATTGATTATAAATAGTCAGAGTAAACAGAACAGCATAAAGCATTTTTAAAAGGCATCTGGGGCTTCCCTGGTGGCGCAGTGGTTGAGAGTCTGCCTGCCGATGCAGGGGACACGGGTTCGTGCCCCGGTCCGGGAAGATCCCACATGCTGCAGAGCGGCTGGGCCCGTGAGCCATGGCCGCTGGGCCTGCGCCTCCGGAGCCTGTGCTCCGCAACGGGAGAGGCCACAACAGTGAGAGGCCCACGTACTGCAAAAAAAACCCCAAAAAACAAAAAGCCAAAAACAAAAAAGGCATCTGTATTCTCATTACTCTGATAAAAATCACCAGACTTTGTAGACTGACAACAGAGAAATAGACCAAGAGAGAGGGTACATATAGGGATGGAAGTGAAGAGATTTTGTGTGTGTGTGTAGATATTTAAATATCTGGACCAGAGGATTCTGGAAACTGCCTTCCTGTGTGTCGTGGTCAGCCCTTCTCTGACTTGACCAGGTTTGGAATTCGATTAAGTGGCAGGGGATGCTCAGAGCTATGTGATGAGCCTGGGGTGAGCAGCACATGGGAAGAGGGGGCAGGGCTGGAAGATGCACTGCAGAGGCCATTGGGAGGGACTGGGCTAGTCTGGGTCTGGCTGGGGAGCAAGTGGCACCTGAGATCCCCACATGCACTTGCTGTCTGGGGACATCAGGTCCCTGTGAAGTGACCTGTGTTTCATGTGTTCACATTCCGAGTTCCTGGCAGGCAGCCCTTGGTTCAATCTGTCTCTCTCCCCTCCCCACTATAAGCTATTGGCTAGTCCTTGAGGGATCCTGGTTTTCAGATCCATGGCACTATACACCTTCTGTGGCTTTTCTACCCCTGCCCACACTTTTGCCATTTTCTTAGTCCTCTTGAAGTACCCAGTTTGAGGGTGCCATCTGCGTTCTGCCAGGACCCTGACTGGCAGGATAGAAATATCCTAAAAGTATTTTTCTTATTCACATTCCCTTTGCATGTGCATATCTATTTTAGTATATTGTGCTGTCATGATGCAACTCTTTTTTCAGGTTCTACATTTTCTACTGCACTATTTAACATATGTGTCCTGAAAGTGTGCCCTGTGTCAATGACGTGTACTGTCCCAAGGTGCTCTGGAGAATACCATCCTCATGGCCTTAGCCTTGGAGGAAGTACCCAAGTCCTGCATGTGAGAGCAGCTGGCATGAGTAGAGGGCCTTTTGCTGGGACATCTCATAGGAGTTTCTGTTTCCCCCAGTCCTGTGGAGCTCCTGCGATCAAACCCCACTGGCCTTCAAAGCCAGATTCTCTGGGGGCTCCTCTTCCGGTTGCTGGACCCCCAGGCTGGGAAGCCTGATGTGGGGCTCAGGACTTTCACTTCTGTGGGAGAACTTCTGTGGTATAATTATTTTCCAGTTTTTGGGTAGCCCACCCAGTGGGTATGGGATTTGATTGTACCCTCCTACTGTCTCGTTGTGACTTCTTCTTTGTCTACGGATGTCAGGTATCTTTTTTGTAGGTTCCAGCGTTTTTTGTCATTGGTTGTTCAGCAGTTAGCTGTGATTTTGGTGTTTTCGTAAGAAGGGGTGAGCTCACATCCTTCTACTCAGACATCTTAAGACAGTGTATCAGGACATCTCATAGGAGAACCACAAGATTATGGTCTCTTGGGAATTCCCTAGTGGTCCAGTGGTTAAGACCCCTCGCTTCCACTGCAGGGAGTGCTGGTTTAATGCCTGGTTGGGCACCTAAGATCTCACATGTTATGTGGCGTGGCCAAAAAAAAAAAAAAAAGATTATGGCCTCTTGTGTTCAGACTAGCTTTGAGAATTTCAGCATGAAAATGAGGTGACATCATCGGCTTCCATGTTTTAATTGGCATCTCTATACTAGCCATCACAAGATTTATATTTTCAGCCCATTCCTTTTTTTCTCAGCTTCAGTCTCCTTGATATTGTTATTTAAATATTTTGCTGCTTTTACAGCAACATTAACCTCATCTAGCTACTAGGATGTAAGGCCCAGAGGGCAGGGTCTTTGTTTTGTTTGTTGTTTTATTCCTGTACAGTCAACACTTATGGTAGTCACTCAATAAAAATTTGAGGAATTTTGAAAAAATAAATTTATTGTTCTTTTTAGCTAAACAGTATTAGAGTATGTTGCTATAACATAATTTACTTAAACAAAACTGTATATACAGCGTTTTCCATACTTAGGGGTCTATTGCGAATAATATTTTCATTAAATTTTATGCCTATAGTTTTTAGTGATATTGAGTAATTCTTTTTTTTTTTTTTTGGCTGCATTGGGTCTTCACTGCTGCACGTGGGCTTTCTCTAGTTGCAGCGAGTGGGGGCTACTCTTCACTGCAGTGCCATTGAGGTAGCTTCTCTTGTTGTGGAGCATGGGCTGTAGGCACGCAGGCTTCAGTAGTTGCAGCACGCGGGCTCAGTAGTTGTGGCGCACAGGCTTAGTTGCTCCTCAGCATGTGGGACCTTCCTGGATCAGGGATAGAACCCTGCATTGGCAGGTGGATTCTTAACCACTGCACCACCAGGGAAGTCCTGATATTGAGTAATTCTTTTTTTTTTTTTGCGGTACGCGGGCCTCTCACTGTTGTGGCCTCTCCCGCTGCAGAGCACAGGCTCCGGACGCGCAGGCCCTGCGGCCATGGCCCACGGGCTCAGCTGCTCCGCGGCATATGGGATCCTCCCGGACCGGGGCACGAACCCGTGTCCCCTGCATCGGCAGGCGGACTCTCAACCACTGCGCCACCAGGGAAGCCCAAATGCTATTCTTTTAAGAAGTTACATTGCTAGCTTCAGAAGAAAGGGGAAAAAATGGATCTTTACCATCAAGCAGGCACTCCCATCTTTTTAGGTGCTCTGGTTAATGTGTAACACAGATGTACACTGCACATTAGGGAGGGAGGGAGGAGGCCCAAACAACACACAGAGGGAATTTGATGTTTAAGTTTTCTGGTCCTGCCTTTAAAATATCAATTTAATTTCATCACCCCTGTTATTAACATTTTGCATTAGCGTGTTACATTTGTTACAATTCATGAGCTAAGGCTGATACATTATTAACTAAAGTTCCGTGGTTTACTTTAGGGTTTACCCTTTGTTTTGTGAAGTTCTATGGATTTGGACAAATGTATAATAACGTATCCAGCATTACAGTAACATACAGAATAGTTTCACAGCGCTAAAAATCCCCTGTGCTCCACCTATTCATCTTTCTGCCACCACATAAAACTCTGGCAACCACTGATCTTTTTACTATCTCTATAATTTTTAACATTTTTTATTGTGATAAAAAACCATAAAATTTACCATCTTAACCATTTTAAGTGTACAGCTCAGTAGCGTCAAGTACATTCACATTGTTGTACAACAGATCTCAAGAACTTTTTCATCTTGCAAATTTGAAACTCTGTACCCATTAAACAGCAACTTCCTATTTCCCCCTCCCCCAGCCTCTGGTTAACCACATTTCTACTTTCTGTTTCCAGGAATTGGACTAGTTAAGATACCTCATAAAAATGGAATCAGGCAGTATTTGTCTTTGCACATTTTGTTGATCCATTCATCCATCAGTGGACATGTGGATTGCTTCTACTGCTTAGCTGTTGTGAATAGTGCTGCTCTGAACACGGGTGTACATGTCTTTATTGTTTTGCCAGAATGCTGTAACCATACAGTATGTAGCCTTTCCAGACTGGCTTCTTCCACTAAGCAATATGCATTTAAGGTTCCTCCGTGTCTTTTCACGGCTTGATAGCTCGTTTCCTTTTATTGCTGAATAATATTCTATTGTGTGGACGTACCATAGTTTATTTATCCATTCACCTTTTGAAGGACATCTTGGTTGCTTCCAGTTTTCAGCAATTACGAATAAAGTTATTGTAAACATCCCTGTCTAAGTTTCAGTGTGGACATAAGTTTTCAGCTCATTTGGGTTAATATTAATACCTAGGAGCACAATTCCTGGGCCATATGGTAGCCCTATATTTAGGTTTGCAAGAAACTGCCAAATTCTTCCAATGTGGCTGTACCATTTTGCATTCCCACCAGCAAATGAGAGTTCCTGTTGCTCCACATCCTCACCAGCATTTGGTATTGTCAGTATTTTGGATGTTAGCCTCTCTGATAGGTATGTAATGGTATCCCACTATTGCTTTAATTTGTAATTCCCTATGATGTTGAGCATCTTTTCATATGTGTATTTGCCATCTGTACATCTTCTTTAGTGATTAATATTCTGTGGAGGAATCAGTGATGGGAATATGTAGGGGGTGTGTGTCAGTGATTAGTAGACTTTAGACTTCACTGTGCAAGAATCTATGCAGCTATTTGCTGTCTGTTGGGTCAGAGGTAGGAGTCCTTGGATATCAGGTTTTAGGTGCCTACTGGGTCGATGATTTGGGATCTGTTTATGTCAGGGGTTGGGGGTCTGTAAGGGGTAGGAAAATGGAGTTCTCTTAAAGCAACTGAGGGCCTGTAAGTGTTGTTGATTGAGGGAAATGTGTAGGTGAATGATTGGGAGGCCTACGGAAGTCAGTGATTGTGGTTGTCTGCAAGGTAGTGATTAGGGGGTGGCGTCTGGGATGTGGATGCTCTGGGGATCAATGGTTAGGGCCTATATGCCTAGTGACTGCAATGTGACTTATGCTCTCTATGATCTGTGTGGGGCCTTATGAAATGCACACTCTTAGTGATTCATTGTTGGTAATTAAGGGATTTGAGGGTCAAGCAAGTGGGTTTCCTGGGGGACATAGATAGAGGCAGTTCTGGATCAGTATTTGTTAATCAACAACAGTTTCTGGTATTGCTAAGCATGTGATGCAGTGATTAGGAGCCTTTGGAAATCAGCAGTTGGAACATTTTTGGTGGTTATTTTTATTGGGTGTATAGTGAGTCAGTGATTCACAGCTCAACAATGTCAATGATTACATCCCTAGGATTTAGTCATTGAGAAATAGAATGTGTAACCTCTGTTAGGGCCCAGGGCAAGCTGCCCCAAGATACGCCTCAATGGCATACTGATTACTCTGAATTAAAGTTACTTGAGAAATGGCTGATGCAAGAGGGATACTCTGACTCTCCTTTTAGTTTCCCTGAAAGCAGGAAATAAATCTCCCATGTGAAAGGTACACTCCCTGCATCTGGAGGTAGAAGAACCCCCTTATCACCAGAGACAGGGAATTTGGGCCAAGAAATCTATACAAATCTCGTTACTTCTTTAGTTTACTACCCCAAGACCAGACTCTTTAGATTCCTTACTAATTAAGCACCCCAAACCTAACTTTCTTTGTCTTATCAATTCATCCCAGAAATTCCTCAGAGAAATTTGTTTATTTGTCTAAAAAGTGTAAAAGCTATTTCAGCCACTTCTTATGTCCTATTTCTATAAGACCTCTGAGTACGTGAATTAAAAGTTGCTTCTTTTTTTCCTGTTAATCTGTCTTATGTCCATTTTATTATTAGTCCAGTCACAAAAACTCAAGAGGAATGGGGGAGAATTTCCCCCTCCCCGACACCCCCAAACATCTAGAACAACTTCTCTGCTGTGGGGGACCATACTGTGCATTGTAGGTGTTTAGCAGAATCCCTGGCCTCCTCACCCATTAGATGCCAATAGCGCCATCACTCTCTCATCGTAAAAACCAAAAAGTATTGCCAGACATTTGCCGAATGGCCCTTGGTGGTGTTGGGGGAAGCAAAATTGCCCCTGTTGAGAGTCACTGGTCTAGAAATAAGGCCAAAGAATGGCACTGCATATAAACGATTAAACTCACCTAATAATGATAGAGAATCTCAGATTGGATAGACGAACAACATACAGCTATGTCCAGTTTAGAGCGGAGACACTTAATATGAAATGGAAAGCTTGAAAATAAAAAAAATGGGGGACTTCCCTGGTGGCGCGGTGGTTAAGAATCCGCCTGCCAATGCAGGGGACACGGGTTCGATCCCTGGTCCGGGAAGATCCCACATGCCGCGGAGCAACTGGGCCTGTGCGCCACAACTGCTGAGCCTGTGTTCTAGAGCCTGCGAGCCACTACTACTGAGCCCACGTGCCAGAACTACTGAAGCCCACACGCCTAGAGCCCGTGCTCCACAACAAGAGAAGCCACCGCAATGAGAAGCCCGCGCACCGCAAGGAAGAGTAGCCCACACTCGCCACAATTGGAGAAAGCTTGCGTGCAGCAATGAAGACCCAAAGCAGCCTAAAATAAAAAAATTTCTAAAAAAAGAAAAAGAGGAAGAAGGTTGTTTGTTTGTTTGTTTGTTTTGTAAGCACACTGGGTCCGGTTATACAGTTCACTGTTGCCCTGCACATCCCAATTTGGGGAGGTGACTGGATTTCTAGAGGTTAAAGGTCATGGGAATTCAGTTCTGAACTACAGAGGAAGCTAACGATGGGGCATAGTTGATTCAGAATGAATGTGTGGTTGATGGGAAAGAGTGGAGTCTTTTAGCAGATTTTTTTTTTTTTTTTTTTTTTCCGGTACGCGGGCCTCTCACTGTTGCGGCCTCTCCCCCTGCGGAGCACAGGCTCCGGACGCGCCGGCTCAGCGGCCATGGCTCACGGGCCCAGCCGCTCCACGGCACGTGGGATCCTCCCGGACCGGGGCACGAACCCGCGTCCCCTGCACCGGCAGGCGGACTCTCAACCACTGCGCCACCAGGGAAGCCCTTAGCAGATGTTTTGAGGATGTCTGTGAAGAGACAAGCATCCCTGCCCCAGGGAGGTTTTGGGCTGGTGGCAGGTAGCCTGCTTTCTTCTATAATTTTTGCTTATATAAAACTTGAGGCAGACATTTGCTTCTGGCAGGATGGAGTAAGGAGGTTGACATATCTCCCCCAAAAGCGACTCTAAAAGCTGAGGGAAAAATGGTCAAAACAACCATTTCAGTACTCTAGAATTCTACCAAACGCATTCTGCAAATTGTTTTATGCATTAAAACTGCTCAACACGTTGCAGTTTGGGTGTTTTTTTCCATTGTGGCTCCCTCCTCTGGCACTGTGGGTGCAGTAGTTCAACCAGGGCAGGGCAGCCCAGGAAAACAGCAAGCTTCATTGCAGCTGCTGGAGATGGCTAAAAGGATTTGGAGCATGGTCAGTTTAAGTGGCTATCTCAGCAGCAAGCAAACCTAGGGGGCCAGCAGAGCCATTAGTAGGACCTGACAGCCTGTCTGGGGCAAGTAATGGACTGGTCTGTTGGGAATTTAACAAGATCTGGTTGATGAGACATCTACAGGGGGCTTGACAAACTATCTTAGACAGACTGGAGCCTTTGCACAGAGGAGACACAAGCAAGCCCAGAGAGAAATAAAAGCCAGGGCAGACTAGTAAAAGGCCTGATGTTTGAATGTACGCTCTGGCAGCAAAGCAAGTCAAACATGGCTTGACATGTTTTTGCACAACCTCTGATCAATCTTTTGCTGAATACTGAGCTGTACAGACATGGGGGGGTGACCCCTAGAAAACCAGTCTTAATTATAAAAAAAAAAAATCTGAGCAGAGACATCCATGGCTGCACAACTGCGGGGAAGACAGACTTTACAGATTTAGCTCAGCTATAAAAAGTGGACAAAATGCATGGACCAGCTATTTGAGGGCTCTGGAAAGAGAGGCAGGAGGACTGGGGAGAAGACCAGAATCTGAGGTACCGCTGAAACGGTGGTGAGTTTACCATTTTTCTTCTTTCAGTATTCTCCAGCCTGAATAAATGCAGGTTGAAACCGGAAGTGGGCACTGCACAGCAGAGAGAGATGCAGGAGAAGTCTCTTAGTTTTGGCTTGAGCCTAATGCTCAGAGAGTGTGGAAATCCCCCACTATTTTTATTTTCATTTTATTTTCTCTGGTCTCCTGTGTCCAGGCCCTAAGCAATTTCACGGTGGCATCAGCAGTGGCCAAAGACCTCTGAAGAGCCAAAACCGAGGGAGGGGAACCTTCCTCTCCAGTAGGTGGAGCTGTGGTCCCAGGAGGGTGGGGCCTCCCTCCCTCCCTAGAGGAAAGAACTGGGTAAAGCGACCCCCCAAAATAATTTATGAACTCCAGGGGTCAGTAAACTTTTCCTGGAAAGAGCCAGGCAGTAAATATTCTAGACTTTGTATACCACACAGTCTCTGTCGCAACTACCCAACTCTGCCATTATAGCAGGAAAGCAACCAATGCATGAACAAACGAGTGTGGCTGGTTTGAATAAAACTTTATTTACAAAAACAGGCAGTTGGTGGGTTTTGGATCATGGGCTGTAGTTTGCTGGCCTCTGCCATAGAGGAAGGAAAACTTATGTGCACAGCAAAACCTGTCTGTCCACGAATGTTTATAGCAGCTCTATCCATAATTGCCCCAAACCGGAAACAGCCCAAATGTCCTTCAATGAGTGAATGTATAAACAAACTGTGATACATTCACACAAGGGAATATACAAACTATGCTGAGTATTGCTACTCAGGAATAAAAAAGAATGGACCATTGATACATGTATCAACATGAATGATTCTCCAAGTATTACACTGAGTGAAAGAAGCCAGACTCAAAGATTACATACTATAACCTGAGCAAATTTTCCTGGTGATTCCATTTATATGGCATTTTGGTAAAAACATAACTATAGGGACAGAGAACAGATCAGTGGTTGTCAGCAGTTGGGATGAGGGGGAGGTTTGATTATAAAGGAACAGCATGAGGGAGTTTTTTGGGTCTTGAAACTGTTCTGTATACCGATTTCAGTGGTGGTTACATGAATCGATATATATGTTAAAACCCACTGAACTATACACTAAAACAAACCATTTATGCAAATTTTAAATTAATATTCTTCCATGTGGAAATAAAAATAGATTCCAGAAAGACTGAAGTGCTGACTATAGAAATGTTAGAAGATAATATAGAACATTATTAAATAATCTCAAATCTTAGATATAAAATACATATACCATAAAGGGAATATTGACAAATATTACCACACTTAAGTTTAAAATTCCTGCACAATAAAAGATCATAAATAACACTGAAAGATAAGCAACTAAAGAATATTGAAGATTAATATCCAGAATACAGAATTCCAGTCAATCAATAGGAAAAAATTTTTGAAAACCCAATAGAAAAATGGGTAAGTTATATGAATAGGCAATTTATAGACAAAGACACACAAATGTCCAATAAGCTTAGGAAATTTATGCTCAACCTTAGAGAGATGCAATAGTATTTAGAGACATGCAAATTTAAACAAATATAACTTTTGGTTTTGCTTAATCTAAAGGTTGATAGTATCCAACAATGGAGACAGAGTGTGTAATTGGCAGGGTCATCCACTCATAAACATAAACTGGTTCTGGTTTTTTGGAGGATAATTTGGAAGTTTTATTAAAATTAATACTGCCCCTTTGTCCTAGGAATTCTATTCCCAGAGATTCATTCTCCTAAGAAAATATCCAGATGTGTACTCATAGAATTATGTACCAGGGAATTTGCTGAGTGCTCCAGTGAAAAATGGAAGTTCACTGATAGCCTGAGATAAATATGTCTTAGAGAGATTTCCACATCATATCAATTGGAAGTCTCTTTAAGCCATATTTATTTCAAGCTACATTTTTAATGGAAAAGCAATTTGCAGAAAAATAAGAATATTCCTATAAAAGGAAAAGCACAACTGAACTATATATTTTTCTATGTACAATGTATATGTAAATGCATAGAAAATAGTCTGGAGGGATATCCAGTAAACTGATCCACGGCAGTGACCTCTGGCATGGATTCTAGGATTGGAGTAGGTGGTCAAGTGTAGGAGAGTCATTCCTGATTGGAGCAGTTCAGAAAGCTGTAGGAGAGATTTCTTCAAACAGATGGAATGAATAACCTACTTTTATTATTTGAAAGAATGGACTCTAGCTAGACTATCTGGATTTGAATCTCACTGCCACCACTTACTTGCCTGTGCTTTGGGGTGATGTGAGATAATAGAAAATATGTGTTGGTCTCTGCCCCCAGTTCCTGGCACAGGGCTCCTGAAACCCTTGTAATTTCCTGGGTGATAGGAAGGTCTTTTGTTCTAATGAGGTGACTCTAGGTGGGCTCCTGGATAGGGACTGGTCACCAGAAAGACCAAGCCATGATTAAAAGCTTGGAACTTTCAGCCCTAACCCCCCATTCTCATGAGAAAAGAGAAGGGCTGGAAATGGAGTTAATGATCGATCATGTCTATGTGATAAAGCCGCCATAAAATCCCAATAGTATGGGGTTCAGAGAACTTCTTGGTTGGTGAACACATGGAGATTTAGGGAGAGTGATGGGCCCTGAGAGGGCATGGAAGCTCTGTGACCTTCCCACATACCTTGTCCTACACATCTCTTCCAAATGCACATACAAAAGATGTTCATTTGTATCCTTTTATAATCAATTAGTAAATAATAAGTAAACTGTTTCTCTGAGTTCTGTGAGTCACTCTAGCAAATTAATCGAATTCAAGGAGGTGGTTATGGGAATCTGTGATTTATAGCAGATGGGCCAGAAGCACATGTGACAACATGGGGATTTTGACTGGCATCTAAAGTGGGGCAGGGGGTGGGGGCAGTCTTGTGGGACTGAGCCCTTAACCTGTGGGATCCGACACTATCTTCAGGTAGATAGTATTAGAATTGGGTTAAATTGTAGAACACCCAGCTGGTGTTACAGAGGATTGTTTTGTGGGGGTGGAAAACCTCCACACATTTGGTGACCAGAGGTGTCAGAAGTGAAGTGTTCTGTGTGAGAATAAAGGATACACGTGGGAGGAAGAGGACGGGGTTTTTCCCTTCACAGAAGAGGGACGACTGGATGGTTTTTCTGACACAGTCGGTACGTGGTAGAACTAAGTGTCAAATGAATCTGAAGAGTGAAGTGTTCTGCGTGAGAGTAAAGGGGACACACATGAGGGAGACTAGGTTTTACCTATATAGGTGACTTTACTTAAATTTTCTGTGCTTCAGTCTCCCCAAGTATCAAAATGGGGAAACTCAGGTTACCTTTCTCATCAGGTGATTGTGGGGTATGTGTGGAGTACCCAGAGCAGTGCTGGTTACTTAAGTTTTTGCTGTTATTATTATCACGTAATATGTGGAATATGCTGATAAAATGTACACAGCTGGAAAGGATTCTGAGTTCAATCACTGGTAAGCATACAGAAAACTAAGCCAGACAATTATTAGCTGTAGGAAAAACCAAAAGATGAGCAGGAAATAAAAATAATCAAACTACAACATGGCTCAGCTGTGAATAGTTTAATAGTCGAGATAATAAATACTGATCATAGATCTAAACAAATGACACAACCAATTTAGGAGTGTGGAACTTGGGAAGTGAGATGCATGAAAGATGGCTAGATCCTTATCTTCCATGGTGGAAAGACAAAAGATAATGCCTGCAAGAGAAAGAACTAGCAATATAGGTGTGTAATTTAGAGATGGGGAGGTAATGCAAAAGAATCAATAAATGAATTCAAAGTAGTCTCCCCTTTGAGGAGCTGGAGAAGGGCTGAGGAGTCAAGGAAATGCTTCTCTTTTTTTTCCCTGGTAACCGGCCTTGTAGAAATCTTTACTAAACGCAAGTGTAACTTTGATATAACGTATCACTAATTTCTGTAAATCTGTAGCTGATTTATTTCATTTTTTTGCTAAGTCTTCTAGTTAGATCAAAGACAAATTTACCGTTTGAACTTGTCCTGGTGTTGATATTCTACCCTCTCCATATTTTCCCGATCCTAAATTTTATTGTTATTTTGGCCATTTTGCTATACAGAATCTTAGAAAAATCCTAAAATTCAAACAAACAAAGGCAATAATAAATCGATGAAGAAGTGATAAATCACAGGAACTTGTTCATTTCTGTCCACGTCATGTGACACCAGCCACATGGTGCTCACGCAGCAGGAGGATGGTGATCTGTCTCAGGGGCAGTTATTCCGGAATCTGCTGCTTCTGTGAAACCATCTGCCCCTGCCCTGAGGCCCTGGTGACAGGTTAGGGCCATCTCCTCACTGAATTCCTGCCCCTAGAGCCCTCTCTCTCCTCACCTCACACACGCTGTCATATCCGTCTGCAGCCAGTGCTGGGGACCACTGGGGAGACCTCCAGTTGTCTGGCATCTTCCTGATGGGCTGCAGTCCCCAGGCTCTCTTGCTGACAGCTCCGTTCTTCCTGGGAGCCTGAGGCCAGGCAGGCTTGTGGACTCAACCAGAGCTTCTGGGGCCAGAAGGAAGATCCTGCAGCCTTCACTACAGGGTCTGGCCCAGGGGTTCCACAGAGACTCTGAGAAACCTGGAAGGACAGTGTCCATGTGGTCAGTCATTCAGCATTCACCTCACAAAATTTAACCATGTACTGGATAACAGATGGTGTCAAGGAATTACTAACTTTGTTAGGTGTCAAAATGGTTTTGTGGTTATGCTAAAGCAAATAATATTTACCTATTAAAGATATATACTAAAGTATTTATGGGTGAAATAATAATGTCTGGGATTTTCCTTAAAAATACTTTAGCAAGGGCAAGGTGTATTGGTGTCTGCAACTCACGTTGCAGTGCCTCAATAGAGAAGATGGATGGGCCTGGGGCTTGGACCTCAGAAGGAGCAAGCAGCTGAGAGCTAGAGCCTTCAAAGCCAAGTTTGGGGCATCTCCCCAAATGTATACCCCACTCAGCCTTCATCAAATTTGAGAAACTAAGTGCACCTGTGGTTTGCTTGTCCCTGGCCCTGATGTCATGTGCCAAGGGCAGGCTTCTGGGGTGGTGGTGATGGTCACAGTCCATCTCATTCCCCAACAGTCTTCCCTGTGGGTACCAAAAGGTAGTATTAGATCTGTACTCCCTAACCGGAGTGGAGGCCAGTGTGACCACTGGCAGGATCCAGAGTCCACATGTTGCTCTGGAAAGTGGGCAGCTGGGACAGGTGGGTGAGTAGTGCCGGGCTCTGCCTTTTACTGCCTCAGACTTTGGGCCTGTCCCTTCTCTTTGGCCTCCTTGGTCTCCTCGGGCTAAATTGAGGTGGTGAAAGCAGATGAGTTCTGGAGCATTCCCCACCCCCAAACTTGGGCAGCTTTCCTAGGCTTCCAGCAGATCCCAGACGAAGCCCAACAAAGGAGGAGTGATGAATCCTTTTTGAAGAAAGTGCATCTCGACCCACCTGCAAGTGTGGCCCCTTCAGAGCAGATGCATCAAGAGGCCAGCTGGCGTTCTGCAAGGGTGCTATTTCTTCACGCTCCTTCCAGATAGATCTCTGGGGGCAGGTTCAGAGGGGATGAAAATGAGCCTGTGCCTTCCTTGTCCCAGGTTGTGAATGACCCACCTCATTTACACACCCTGCATCCCCCTGACTGAGCAGGACCTTTGGCAGAATCCAGGTCTACCTGGGGCAGGTAGATGTGGTGACAGCAAGGACAGTCAGAGCACCTGTTGGACCCCCAGCTTTGCCACCTAGTTGTTCTCTGGATTCTGGCTGGGCTGGAGCACAGGAATTTCAGGTTGTGCCCTGGTTAGGAGAGACATGTTGAGCCCTAACACTAGGACTGCAAAGAGGAGTAAGATGTGCCCTGAGCCCCAGCGAAGCTTGTGGACTAGTGAGAGAGATGATCAAGGCGACAGGACAGTGCTGTGATGGGAGCACAGCTGCAGGTTTCACCCAGCCCTCGGGGATGGGAGGCTCCTGGAGAAGAGGGAGCAAGGAGCTGGGGTCTGTGG
Source organism: Phocoena phocoena (assembly GCF_963924675.1). Lineage (NCBI taxonomy): Eukaryota > Metazoa > Chordata > Mammalia > Artiodactyla > Phocoenidae > Phocoena > Phocoena phocoena. Next base: position 41,748,768 of record NC_089240.1, on the reverse strand, counting down.
GGCAGGCCTTCCCCTCCACTCACCCCACTGAGGACCCTATCAGAAGCAGCCTACCCGCCACTGGGCAGGCTCAGGAAGGATGGCTCAGTGAGGCTGTGCCTGGGGGTGCACAGGCGCTCTCCCATGTCACCATCAAAACCTGCCATCTGGTGATGTCTGATGCTGGCAGGTGTGGGTCTGAAGGCCACACCTGGGCGTGGGAATGCGAAGTTCAGGACCTGTGGCTTGGAGGCCCCATGATCTGGCTTCGTGGCTCCTTCCACCTGCTCTTCCTACCGCCTTCCTGTTGTCCTCTCAGTGCTTGGGGTGCCTCCATCCTGAGCAGAGGGTGGGGTCTGTTACCAGGCTCTCCAGGTGGTTCTGGTACTCAACCCAGGGCAGCAACTGTGAGCCTCACCCTCACAGGACACTGTGAGCAGAATAGAGCTGGGCCCAGGGGATCAGTGCACACAGCAAGGCTTGGGTTCGAATCCTGGCTCTGCCACTTGGCCACTGTGTGAGCTCCTCGCCGTGCTGATGTCTCTGGGTCTATTTCCCCATGTGTAAGATGACATAACACACCTACCTATTGGGGCTGCCCCGAGGATGAAATGAGCCAACCCCCTTAGCACTTGGCATTCCCGGGTGTGCCTTCAGTGTGTGTTTGCTGCTGCTGCTGTCTGCTGAGACATCTGACTCAGGTCTCTTCTCCCATTCCCAATGACATGGGGTCTTTTACAGCTTACATCTACAATTTGTAATGTTTACAAGTATTAAATTCCCATCCACTCTCAAAAGAAAAAGATGGATTGGTGGATAGAGGGATGGAGAGATGTTAACTAATATAACAAAATGTTATACAGATAAAGCAAGCTATTGAAAAGTAAATATAACAAAATGTTAATTGTAGAATCTAGACAATAAGTACATGGGTATTCATTGTACACTTCTTTGAACTTTTCTGGATGCTTGAAATTTTTCATAATAAAATGTTGGGGGGAAAACTCTAACAAACAAGAGTTCACAGAATATGTGAAACAAAAATGGCAAATTGATGATAATTGTTAGAGCTGTGTAACAGTCCATAGGTGCTCATTATGCCATTCTGTCTTATTTTGTGTATGTTTGATACTTTCCAAATTACCAGGATTTTACAAAATTTTACTGGGATGAAACTTGAGGACATTATGCTAAGTGAAATAACCCAGTCAAAAAGAAAAATACTGTGTGATTCCACTTATATGAGATACCTAAAGTAGTCAAATTCATAGAGACAGACAGTAGAAAGGTGGTTGCCAGGGGTTGGGAGGGGGTGGAGTTGAGGCATTGGTGTTTAATGGGTACAGAGTTTTAGTTTTGCAAGATGAAAAAGTTCTGGAGATTGGTTGCACAATGATGTGAAAATACTTAACACTACTGAACTGTACATTTACAAATGGTTAAGATGGTAAATGTTGTGTGTATTTTACCACAATTAAATTAAAAAAAATTTTTGATTTACTTGGCAACTATATTGTGGGGGTACTTGATCTAGGTCTAGAATTGAAATTTATTAATTTTACTGTAGATAAAATATGCAAAACTCAGTGAATATCGATTCCATGTTTTAGTCAGTGTGCAATCCTGGAAATACCATTGAAATTCTGAGTAAAATTAATAAATTTCAATTCCAGTTCTTCCTCTTTTTATGTGTGAGAATAGAAAGAAGTTATTTCATTTTCACTTACCTTACCTTAAAGATAAGTGTGAAAATTCTTCTCGATAAATCAAAGATATTTTTGAACAAAGACTACAGAGAATTTACCATCAGTGTTCTGGACTTGAGGAAAATATTCAACAAAATTCTCTAACCTTAGAATAGAAATCTCAGAATAGGAGGAAAACAGTATCAAGCAATGACGTTTGCAACATAAGCATAAAATGGAAGATGACTGGGCATTCAGGATAAATATTCCCTACTATAAGGGAAAAACGAATAATAGCCCAGGGCTTGCATATTTTTTTAAAGTAAAATAAAATATAGATACAAAAGGCCATAGACACAAAAGTATAGCTTAATGGGTTACAAGGCAAACACCCTTGCAACTGCTACTGAATTCAAGAACTTTGTCACTCATCCCAGAAGCCCCAACCAATTTCAACCCACCAACCATTACCCTGACTTTATAACAATTACTTTCTTGCATTTGTTTATCATTATATCACACAAGTACACATCCTAAACATCGTAGTTTAGTCTTGCCCGTTAAAAAAATTGTTAGGTTTTTAAAAATATTTATTTATTTTGGCCACACCGGGTCTTAGTTGCGACATGTGGGCTTCTTAGTTGTGGCATGCATGTGGATCTAGTTCCCCGACCAGGGATCAAACCCGGACCCCCTGCATTGGGAGCATGGAGTCACACCCACTGGACCACCAGGGAAGTCCCAAATTGTTAGGTTTTTAAAATCTCTTTTACTCTCAAGTTTTTCACTCAAGTCTGGATTTTCCACAGTCTAGATTTGAGTAGTTGCACACATGTGGTGCAGTGTATAGAAAACCTACATTACTCCTCCTACATATGTCTCCTGTACTCTCACACTACTGCCACACTCACACTTCTGACCCCAGATATGTGGGGTTTTTTTCCCACACCAAGCAATTCTCTGCAACACCAGCCAGATGTCCTACAATTTAACTCAATTCTGACACTATCTACCTGGAGATACTGTCAGATCCCACAGGTTAAGAGCTCAGGCCCAGGAGACTTCAGATGCCAGTCGCAAGTCCAAGCTGCTGTGCTTCTGACCAACCAGCTATTCATTGGAGGTTCCCATGACCCCCTCCTCGGATTCGATTAATTTGCTAGAGCAGCTCACAGGAAACCAGTTTACTCACTGCTTACCAGTTTATTTTAAAAGGATATGATAAAAGATACAGATGAACAGCCAGATGGAAGAGATGTGTAGGGCAAGGTATGTGTCAAGGGGCGCTTCCCTGCCCTCTCCCAGCACCTACACATGTTCACCAGCCTGGAAGCTCTCTGAACCCCATACTTTTGGGATTTTTATGGAGGCTTCATAACATAAGCATGATTAATCATTAACTCCATTTCCAGTCGCTTTCCCCTCTCTGGGTAATGCAGGGTAGGGCTGAAAATTCCAAGCTTCTAATCATGACTTGGTCTTTCTGGTGACCAGCTCCCAGCCGAGAGCCTACTTAGAGTCACCTTATTAGAACAAAAGATACTGCTGTCACCGAGGAAATTCCAAAGGATTTAGGAGCCCTGTGTCAGGAACCAGGGTCAAAGACCAAATATTAGAACATAAGATGCTTCTAGTGCTTTTATCACATAGGAAATTACAAGGGTTTTTGGAACTCTGTGCCAGGAACTGGGGACAGAGACCAATATATATTTTTTCTGTTATTTCACATGTAGTTCAGCATATTTCTCTGTATTCTGTTTCCTGCAAACTGACAGCTGAATGCAGAGGCCAGTCTGGTTCGAGTTTGATCTCTTTAGCAAGACTTCAGGTAGCGGCGTGTCCTCTCATCAGGGGCACATAATGTCTGGTTGTCATTCTTTTTGTGATGTTAGCAGCTGAGATGCTCAAAGCCTAGATCCATTCAATGGTGGTTGCAAAATGGTGATATTCAAATTATAACAATTCTTTTTCATTTATTAGTTGCAATACATTTTATAGAGATGCTTTCACTCACCTGTCATTTGGTTACTGATGCTACAGTTCATATAGGAAAGGCAGGACAAATGCTTTATTCTTTTCCTTTTATTTACCAGTTTTCAAGAAAATGACTTGGTTTCCTATCATCCTCGAAAGGTTACTACTTTATTAAAGATCATTCTGTCCCATTTGTTTATTTTTGTTTTTATTTCCCTTATTCTCGGAGGTGGGACAAAGAATTAATCTCCAAAATATACAAGCAGCTCACGCAGCTCAACATCACAAAAACAAACAACCCAATCCAAAAATGCGCAGAAAACCTAAATAGACATTTCTCCAAAGAAGACATACAGATGGGCAACAAACACATGAAAGGATGCTCAACATCACTAATCATTAGAGAAATGCAAAGCAAAACTACAATGAGGTTTCACCTCACACGAGTCAGAATGGCCATCATAAAAATATCTACAAACAATAAATGCTGGAGAAGGTGTGGAGAAAAGGGAACACTTCTGCACTGTTGGTGGGAATGTAAATGGATACAGCCACTATGGAGAACAGTATGGAGGTTCCTTAAAAAACTACATTGAGGATATGGGGAGGGGGAAGGGTGAGCTTTGATAGGGTGAGACAGAGTCATGGACATATACACACTAACAAACTAGTAAGGTAGATAGCTGGGGGAAGCAGCCGCAAGGCACAGGGATATTAGCTCGGTGCTTTGTGACAGCCTGGAGGGGTGGGATGGAGAGAGTGGGAGGGAGGGAGGTGCAAGAGGGAAGACATATGGGAACATATGTATAACTGATTCACTTTGTTATAAAGCAGAAACTAACACACCATTGTAAAGCAATTATACCCCAATAAAGATGTTTAAAAAAAAAAACTACAGGGCTTCCCTGGTGGCACAGTGGTTGAGAGTCCGCCTGCCGATGCAGGGGACAGGGGTTCGTGCCCCGGTCCGGGAAGATCCCACATGGCGCGGAGCGGCTAGGCCCGTGAGCCATGGCCGCTGAGCCTGCGCGTCCAGAGCCTGTGCTCCGCAACGGGAGAGGCCACAACAGTGAGAGGCCCGCGTACCGCAAAAAAAAAAAAAAAAAAAAAACTACAAATAGAACTACCGTATGACCTAGGAATCCCACTGCTGGGCATATACCCTGAGAAAACCATAATTCAAAAAGAGTCATGTACCACAATGTTCATTGCAGCTCTATTTACAATAGCCAGGACATGGAAGCAACCTAAGTGCCCATCATCGGATGAATGGATAAAGAAGATGTGGCACACATATACAATGGAATATTACTCAGCCATAAAAAGAAATGAAATTGAGTTATTTGTAGTGAGGTGCATGGACCTAGAGTCTGTCACACAGAGTGGAGTAAGTCAGAAAGAGAAAAACAAATATCGCATATTAACACATATATGTGGAATCTAGAAAAATGGTACAGATGAACTGGTTTGCAAGGCAGAAATAGAGACACAGATGTAGAGAACAAACGTATTGACACCAAGGGGGGAAAGTGATGGGGTAGGGGTGGTGGTGTGATGAATTGGGAGATTGGGATTGACATATATACACTAATATGTATAAAATAGATAACGAATAAGAACCTGATGTATAAAAATAAAATTTAAAAAAAGATGTGACACATGTATACAATGGAATATTACTCAGCCATAAAAGGGAATGAAATTAAGTTATTTGTAGTGAGGTGGATGGACCTAGAATCTGTCATACAGAGTGAAATAAGTCAGAAAGAGAAAAACAAATACCGTATGTTAACGCATATATATGAAATTTTTAAAAGCGGTACTGGGCTTCCCTGGTGGTGCAGTGGTTGAGAGTCCGCCTGCCGATGCAGGGGACGCAGGTTCGTGCCCCGGTCTGGGAGGATCCCACATGCCACGGAACGGCTGGGCCCATGAGCCATGACCGCTGAGCCTGTGCGTCCGGAGCCTGTGCTCCACAGCGGGAGAGGCCACAGCAGTGAGAGGCCCGCGTACTGCAAAAAAAAAAAAAAAAGCGGTACTGATGAACCTTGTGGCAGGGCAAGAATAAAGGCACAGACTTAGAGAATGGACTTTAGGGCACGGGGGGCGGGGAAGGGGAAGCTGGGATGAAGTGAGAGAGCATCACTGACATATATACACTACCAAATGTAAAATAGCTAGCTAGTGGGAAGCTGCTGCATAGCACAGGGAGATCAGCTCGGTGCTTTGTGTCCACCTAGAGGGGTGGGATAGGGAGGATGGGAGGGAGGCTCAAGAGGGAGGGGATATTGGGATATATGTATACATATAGCTGATTCACTTTGTTATACAGCAGAAACTAACACACTGTTGTAAAGCATTTATACTCCAATAAAGATGTGAAGAAAAAAAAAGATCATTCTGAATTCACTAATTTAAACAGATTAGATGGGTTTCAGGCAAATTGCAATTATTATCTTCTCAAAGCTCAAATTGTCTCGTCTATGGCCAGTGGGAGACTCCTGAAGCTGGCTCCCGGGTGCTTTGACCGTGACCCTAGTAGGCCTTGAACACTTGCTCTCCATCTGTTATGATGACAAGATTCCAGGGTCATCTTGTACATTTCCAGTCCCAGCTGTTTCTCCAAGAAATGCTGGTTTCTTTTCATGAGAAATGTTTCAAGGCCACAATCTGGGTGCCAGGGTTGCTCATTACTACTGAGTTGGTCACTGTTTCTAGGCCTCTTCAGCAGACAGATGCTAGAAAGGGCACACACACGTACACACACACACACACACACACACACACACACATATACACATTTTTTAAAAAATAAACCATCTTGTGAGATCATACTGATATTTGCAATTCAAATTCAGGAATACAGGTTGGTTTCTTGGTTTTTTGTTTGTTTTTACTTAACCTCTTCTATTGTATCTGTCTCTCCTTTCTTCCACACCAAAAATATAGGTTCTCGGGCTTTCCTGGTGGCGCAGTGGTTGAGAGTCCGCCTGCCAATGCAGGGGACACAGGTTCGTGCCCCGGTCCAGGAAGATCCCACCGGCTGGGCCCATGAGCCATTGTCACTGAGCCTGCACGTCCAGAGCCTGTGCTCCGCAACGGGAGAGGCCACAACAGTGAGAGGCCCGCGTACCGCAAAAAAAAAAGGTTCTCAAAGATAAAGAGGATGATAGAATTAGAATATCTCATAGTTATTCATGTACTCTATCCCACTGTGTTCCCAGGATCACCTCACATTTGATGACTTGCTAGAAGGACTGACAGGGTTGAGCATATAATTGTATTCACAGTTAAGTTTTATTACAGCAAAAGGATATGTGACAGAATAAATGGGCAAGGGGAAAAGACACAGACAGAATCTGAAGGATGCCATGCACAGACTTCCTTATGCTGTCTCCCTCCCTCTGTGGATCGTATAGAGCTCGCTGTTCCCTAGCAACAAAAACACAACAACACATGTGTGGTGTTTCTGCCCAGGAGGCCATTAGAGACTCAGTGCCCAAGGTTTTTACTGGGGGCTGTCGCTAGGCACTCTCTGCCTAGCATGCATCAAAATGCCAGACTCTTAGAAAGAAAGCAGATGATGTAAACCATGCTGTTTGCATAACAGACTGGGCAAGTGAGCGATCCTTATCAGTTCCGGAACAGTGGGAATGCTCCCCAAATGCAAGTTCCCAGCCAAGGGCCAACTTTGCAAGCAGGCCTTTCAAAGGATAGCAGTCTCAGGCCTGCTCTGTTAACCCCTTTCTGGCTAGTGCACCCTTTGGCCCTTGACCAAGACAACTTCACAGCAAAATTATCAGTAGGACCGCAGGCAGCAGGATAAGATCAACCTGTGGTATAGCCTCAGTTATACCTTCTAGAGGTCTTAGATTTCACCAGTTAAAATAAATCCCATTAACCAAAAAGATCTATCTTAGAAAGCCAAGTGGCTTCCTTAAATCTCTCTCTCTCCTTTTTTTTTTTTTTTTTTGGCTGCGCTGGGTCTTCGTTGCTGTGCATGGACTTTCTCTAGTTGTGGCGAGCAGGGGCTACTCTTCGTTGCAGTGTGTGGGCTTCTCATTGAAGTGGCTTCTCTTGTTGCAGAGCAAGGGCTCTAGGCGCGTGAGCTTCAGTAGTTGAAGCATGTGGGCCCTAGAGCGTGCAGGCTTCAGTAGTTGCGGTGCATGGGCTTAGTAGTTGTGGCTCGTGGCTCTAGAGCGCAGGCTCAGTAGTTGTGGCGCACGGGGCTTAGTTGCTCTGTGGCATGTGGGATCTTCCCAGACCAGGGATCAAACCCGTGTCCCCTGCATTGGCAGGCAGATTCTTAACCACTGCGCCACCAGGGAAGTCCTTAAATTTTTATATGAACTTTTTCTGGCCTGGTTCATGGCAATGATTCAGGCACAGCACCCTGTGCTTAATAAGCTGAAGCTGACCTGAAAGTTTTCCAGGCTGAGGTTGTGTAGGGATATTCAGGGCTCTCACGCAGGAACTGCAGTCCCAGAGGGCACACGTCGCACCGCTGGAAACAAAGAGCTCACAATTGTTAGGTCACTCCGAACAGGATATACATCAGGCAGGCAGTGCAGCTCCCCAGGGTCCCAATGGGGCCTCCCACCCAGGGACCTTCCATCTAGAACTCCCTGTCCAATTTGAATAATTCATTTGAGGTCTTGGTCTCAGGACAGACATTAGTAAGACAGAACAAGCTAACAGGGTCCCCGGTGTGGACTCCCAACTTGGAGCCTCCCACCCAGTCCAATCCAGATAATCCAGTTTAGTCCTTGGTTAGAGGGACTGCCTGAAGGCAGCTGGTTTCCATCATTTGGCCTATCCTGTTCATCCCTCTTGTGAACTACAGCTGGAGGTGCCCAGTAGGTAAAGTGCAGGAGCTGGGGCCACCCCTGCGGTCCCATAGTCTGAGCTCTGTCAGGTGTAAAGAGGAGACTCAGCAGACAGTTTGCATTCAAAGTGCTCACAGCAGCTTGCATAGGAAACACCATGGGGCATCTTTCTTCAGGAAGAAGGGAAAGCTTCCAGGAGCAGTTCAGAAAAACAAAACTCATTAACGCCCTCTCTACTCCCAGGCTTTTTCTATATTTCTCCACGGTTGTGACATCAGTGTGTCTCATTCAGTAATCATAATCTGACATTTCCCAATCACTCTCCTCCAGACCTTTTGTCTGGAAGGGCTCTATGCAAGAAGAAAACCCATTTTCCCAGGGAAACATTTTTATACAATTTAACCAGAAAGACAAATCACTTTCAGGAATCCCTCAGGAAGAATCCTTAACTTTCCATTGTTTTTCAAAATGGGTTGGGGTAACCTCCCACTCCTTTAACCTTAAACATTTCCCCAGTGAGTAACCTAGATAAAAAGCAATCCCTTGCCGGGAACAGCTGCATTTAATAATCAAATGCCTTCTCAAGTGTGTGTAGCAAGAGAGAGAGATGAAGGAAGTAGAGTCAGGCTATCAGTTCATTGGTACAAACCGCAAATCTTTTGGAAAGTGGAATACAGCAACTCAACAGTAGTGAGACATCGCCAAGCAGGGGCGCGAGTCCCATCTGTGGGGAGTTGGGGGGAGGGGTCGCACTCCCTGTGCTGTCCTTGCAGCTTTCAACAGTAACCACAAGTTAGCCCCACAATTATTCTCTGTACCAGAGATATGGAGCCCATGGGCAGCTCAGTTTCAGAGAACAAGCCCTTTCCTGTCAGCATTTGTATGATGATCAAATATCGTATTCACTCAGCATCCATATTTTAGTAGACACCCACGGAGGCTGTCTGAAATAGACAACCATTCCAGAATATGAGTTCTGTTCTTCGAGATGCGCTTTCAATTCAGCACAGCACACAGCGAGGCTGAAACAGCTGCAGAAGACAGTTTCAGGTTTCAGCTTAGAGTCAGGCCCGGGGAATTAGGATCTGTGAATCCAGGACTTTTTAGAAGCCAGCGGCTTTTCTTCAGTAGCAGCAAAGATGAGACGAGGAAGGGCCAGACAACTGTGTTCATTATCATTTTTTAAAATTTTAAATTGAAGTATAGTAGATGTACAATATTATATGTTACAGTTGTACAGTATAGCGATTGACAATTTTTAAAGGTTATACTCCATTTATAGTTATTATAAAATATTGGCTGTATTCCCTGTGTTGTACAGTATATCCTTGTAGCTTATTTATACCTAATAGTTTTTATCTCTTATTCCCCTACCTCTGTACTGCCCCTCCTCCTTCCCTCTCACCACTGGTAACCATTAATTTGTTCTCTATACCTGTGAGTCTTAAAAGCCCTTTTTAAAACTTGAAGTATAGTTGATTTACAATATTGTGTTAGTTTCAGGTGTACAGCAAAGCGATTCAGTTATATATATACATATTTCTCAGATTATTTTCCATTAGAGGTTATTACAATTTATTGAATATAGTTGCCTGTGCTATACAGTAAATCTTTGTTGTTTATCTACTTTCTATACAGTAGTATGTACCTGTTAATCCCAAACTCCTAATTTATCCCTCCCCCACCCCTTTTCCCCTTTGGTAACCATAAGTTTGTTTTCTATGTCTGTGAGTCTGTTTCTGTTTTATATATAGATTCATTCCTATTATTTCTAAAAGCCCTTTTTATCTTGTCAGTTTTAGAGTCCAAACAGACTCACTCAAAAATATGTACACTGAAAAAAATATATATATATATGTACACTGGGCTGGAAAACCAGCGACCTCTACAGGCCAGACAGTTCATTTCCACAAGAGTACACTAGCAAACTAAAAGCTGGATTTCAAATCTCCAAAAGTACGTTTCTATCTGGAGATTGCATCTATTTTCATGTTGTCTCCCTTTTCCCAGAGGCTCCAATAGGTAGAAATCATTCATTGCGGGGTCTTGTTCTCTTTTCAATAGTCAAATAGTTTAAATTGCAATCGCAAAAAGCAAGGGAACTATGATCCACTAACACTTTTTGTTTTTCCTTTGCAGCTTTCCCTGTCAGGATGATCTGTCTAGCACTGATGAATTGAAGCATATAACATTTTATATTAACTTTTATCATATGCCTGGATACGATAGCCATAAATACAAAGTGTTTTTAAAATTCCCCTCTTGGACTTGGAACATATTATGCTTAGTGAAATAAGTCAGACAAAAAAAGACAAATGCTATATATTATCACTTATATGTGGAATCTAAAGAATAAAACAAACGTGAATAGAACAAAAGAGAAGCAGACGCACAGATATGAAGAAGAAACTCGTGATTACCAGTGGGGAGACAGAAGGGGGGGAGGGGCAAGATAGGGGTAGGGGATTAAGAGGCACAAATTACTATGTATAAAATAAATAAGCTACAAGGATTTATTGTACAGCACAGGAAATATAGCCAATATCTTATAGTAACTTTAAATGGAGAATAATCTATAAAAATTTTGAATCACTATGTTGTACCCCTGAAACTAATATAATACTGTAAATCAACTATACCTCAATTTTTTAAAAAGTGGGAAAAGGAAATGATCAGACCACACACACACAAAAATTCCCTTTTTCCTTCAAACTGTAAAACCAGCATTTATGGGGTTAACATTACAGCTGCCTAGAGAGCCAGGCTGCAACTTAAGGAGGGGCTGCAGTGGAGCTGAGGCAGCTGCTAAGCTGAAGAAAAACTAGAGTAGCTTTTTATTGTTTATTTCACTCGGTTATTATTTTTCTCCTGGTATATCTAAAGCCTTGCTTCAGCCCTGGGACCTGATTTAGCTATTTTCCTTCCACTTTAAGGAGAGAGCAACACAAACTTTTAACATTTTTGGTACGCCCAAGGTCCACCTTCAGGAATTTGGGGACACTTCCCCTCCTACCTGAAGGAGACAGCAACTACAAACTGATTTTTATTGTCTTTAGCTCATACAAAGCTCATTTGGGGAGAATATTAGGGCCCTTTCTCCTCCCACTTGGAGGAGAGAACAAAAACCAAAGCCATCAGCTGAGCTGCTCTTTTTCCTCCTTTTAACCAGCGTAGCCAAGAACAGCCAGGGGGATGGAGCAAGCCAACTCCTATGGCTGGATTTATCATTCTTCAAATTCCAGAGGGAATTTGCCTCTCACAAGAGATGGCAGCTCAGTTGCTGCAGGTAACCCCATAGCCATCCAGTCACCAGGATTTTGTCACCCCCCCATCCCTTTTTCTTTCTTCTTCCTAAGTAATGCTGTAGCCATATTTCAGTGAGTCAGTGTTGTTCCAATTGAGTCCCACTACTGCCACCCCATCCGATGATTCACTGCAAGAACTCATAGGACTGGGGATATAGTTGTATTTGCAGCTAAGGTTTACAACAGCAAATAGATATGTGGTAGAATCAGCAAAGGAAAAAGACACAGGAAGATGCCATGCACAGGTTTCCTTATGCTGTCTCTCTCCCACAAGGGGTCATGCTGATCTTGCTCTTCCCTCAGCAACAAAAAACAAGCAATACGTGCGTGCGTGATGGTTCCGCCCAGAGAAGCCAATTAGAGACTCACCGCCCAATATCTTTACTGGGACTTAGTCACCAGGCACCCTCAGCTGAGTATTTACCAAAATTCCAGATCCCCAGAAGGAAAGCAGATGTTTGACATAAACCACACTGTACAGTCTAGGCATAGTGAGCCACACTTTTCAGTTAGGGAATAGTGGAAACTTTCCTGAAATCCAAGTTCCCAGACTCCAGCTAAGGGCAAACCTTGTGAGCAGGTCTTTCGAGGGAGAGCAGTCTCAAGCCTGTGATGTTAACCCCTCTCTGGGCACACAGGCGTTATTCAGTCTCAGAATAACAAGACTAATACCACCACCACTGATATAATTACCAAGAATAGTTTATTTAATTAAAATTTTTTTTATTGGAGTATAGTTGCTTTACAATGTTGTGTTAGTTTCTACTGTACAGCAAAGTGAATCAGCTATACATATACATATATCCCTTCTTTTTTGGATTTCCTTCCATTTAGGTCACCACAGAGCATTGAGTAGAGTTTCCTGTGCTATACAGTAGGTTCTCATTAGTTACCTATTTTATACGTAGTGTACATGTCAATCCCAATCTCCCCGTTCATCCCACTCCCTTTACCCCCCAAGAATAGTTTAAAAACATGAATATATTCTCACTATTCTCTCCCAATTTTTTCATGGTTGTACTATATCTACATTACCTGAGCCATTACATTTTAAAAATTATTTATTTATTTATTTTTGGCTGAATTGGGTTTTGTTGCTGCACCCAGGCTTTCTCTAGTCGTGGCGAGCGGGGGCTACTCTTCGTTGCGGTGCGCGGGCTTCTCATTGCAGTGGTTTCTCTTGTTGCAGAGCATGGGCTCTAGGCACACCGGCTTCAGTAGTTGTGGCGCGTGGGCTCAGTAGCTGTGGCGCATGGGCTTAGTTGCTCTGCGGCATGTGGGATCTTCCTGGAACAGGGATTGAACCCGCGTCCCCTGCATTGGCAGGTGGATTTCCAACCACTGCACCACCAGGGAAGTCCAGCCATTGCATTCTAAACTCTCCCTTTGAACTGTTACTTGGTCTTAATTCTTTTTTTTTTTTAATATTTATTTATTTAGCTGTGTTTGTCTTCGTTGGGGACGTGGGATCTTTCCTTGCGGTGCACGGGCTCTTGCAGCGTGCAGGCTTCTCTCTAGTTGTGGCATGCGGGTTTTTTCTCTCTCTAGTTGTGGTGCGTGGCATGTGGGCTCCAGGGCACATGGGCTCAGTAGTTTTCGGCACATGGGCTCTCTTGTTGAGGCACTCGAGCTCAGTAGCTGTGGCATGTGGGCTTAGTTGCCCCGTGGCATATGGGATCTTAGTTCCCCAATCCCTAGTATTGCAAGGCAGATTCTTTACCACTGGACCACCAGGGAGGTCCCTTATTTGGCCTTAATTCTTAGTTCAGTGTTTACCGCCTGTCCTTACATCAAAGACTCTAATCATTTTGGTTTTCTGAAGTTTGTTCTTTAATAGATTTCTTGGGAAGAACATATGAGGACAATATTCCTTGAGTTCTCACATGTTGATAACATTTTGTCCATGTACTTTATGGTTGAACGACAGTTTTTCTTGGTAAAAATTCTTGGCTCACGTTTTCTTTTTTTTTAATTAATTAATTAATTTTTGGCTACATTGGGTGTTCGTTGCTGCATGCAGGCTTTCTCTAGCTGTGGCGAGCCAGGGCTACTCTTTGTTGCGGTGTGCGGGCTTCTCGTTGCAGTGGCTTCTCTTGTTGCAGAGCATGGGCTCTAGATGCGCGACCTTCAGTAGTTGTGGCATGCGGGCTCAGTAGTTGTGGCTCGCAGGCTCAGTAGTTGTGGCGCGCAGGTTCTAGAGCGCAGGCTCAGTAGTTGTGGCGCACGAGCTGAGATGCTCCACTGCATGTGGGATCCTCCCGGACTAGGGCTTGAACCGTGTCCCCTGCATTGGCAGGCAGATTCTTAACCACGGTGCCACCAGGGAAGCCCCTTGGCTCACATTTTCTTTCCTTGTTCTATATTAAATGTTACTCCACTTTATTCTGGCAGAAAGGGTTGCTATCAAAGTCTGATGACTATTTAATTTTCCTTCCCTCATAAGTCACTTGCTCTTTTTGTCTAGATGCTCTAAAGATCTTTATCTTTAAAGTCAAATAATTTATGAGAATATGACTTAGTGGCAGTCATTCTGGGTGGATATTCTCAGGTACACGGTATACTCTTTCAAATAATTTTTTCTGTACCTCCCACCCCCCAGAGACACCAACTATGTATATATTAGGCAGCTTGATTTTATCCCACAGCTGATACTCTGTTCGTTTTTTAGTCTTTTTTCCTTCTACATTTCAGTTTGGATAGTTTCTATCACTATGCCTTCAGATTCACTAATTTTTTCTTCTGCAATGTCTAATCTGATGCTACTTCTAGCCATTCATTTTTCATTTCAGATACTGTAGTTTTTCATCTCCAGAAGTTTTATTTGGACCTTTAAAAACAACTTCCATAAAAGCAGTAAGGATGAGCATTCCTGCCTCCTTACCAGCTTGGGGAGGAAAGCATTCACCATTTAGTATCACATTATGGATAGATTTTTCTGTGGATGCCCATTAGCAAGTTGAGTGAGCTTTCATCATTTTTAGTTTACTGGGTGTTTTTGTATCATAAATGTGTGATTTTGTAAAGTCTTTTTTAATATATCTTTTGATATGACCATGGTTTTCATTCTTTATTCTGTTAATATGGTGAATTATATTATATTAATTGGACTTTGGATGTGTAACTGACCTTGCATTCTTAGAATAAATCCCACCAAACCATGATTAAAAAAAGAAAAAAAGCTTCCATTTCTCTACTTAGTATGCATAATCTAGGATTTTGAACATTGGAATAGAGTTATAATGACTGTTTTAATGTTCTTCACTACTGATTCATAATCTGTGTCATTTCTGTGTCAATTTGATTTATTTTTCTCCAAATCATGTGTCCTATGTTTGCCTGGTTCACTGCATGGCTCGTTATTTTATTAAATAATTTGTATTTATTTATTTACTTTTGGTCATGTGGTATGCAGGATCTTAGCTCCCAAACCAGGGATCTAACCTGTGCCCCTTACAGTGGGAGTGTGGAGCCCTAACCACTGGATAACCAGGGAATTCCCCATGCCTGGTTATTTTTTACTGGATGAAAGACACTGTGAATTTTACCTTGCTTGGGGCTGGATATTTTTGTATTCTTATAAATATTGTTAAGGTTTATTCTGGGACACATTTAATTTATCTGGGAATAGTTGGATTTTTTTCAGGTCTTGCTTTTAAGCTTTATTAGGCAGGGTCAGAGCAACATCTAGTCTAGGGCGAATTTTGTCCCCACTACTGACCTTCTAAGTACTCTACTTGATTCCCTGTGAATTATGAGGTTTTCCACTCAATCTGGTGAGATCAGGAACTATTCCCAGTCCTCTGTGAACTCCAAGGATTATTCTCACTAATACCTTCTGGTGGCTCTTTACACAGCCTTATGTAATTTCCTCATATCCATGAGCTGAGGAGTACTTAGTCGAAAACTCAAGCAGGACCCTCTGCAGATCTCTGGAGCTCTTTTCATCTCTATGTAGCTCTCTTCTCTCCAGCGAGCTGAGTTGTGAACTCTGGCTTCCTTGGTCTCCTTGAACTCCCAGGTCCATCTCCTTAACTCAGGGAGAGTACTGGGCTCTGCCTGAATTCCCCCTGTCAGTGTTATGACTGGAAACTCTATCCAGGCTGAGGCATTTGTAGAGCTCACTTCATTTGTTTCCCCTTTCTCAAGGATCACTGTTCTTCATTGCCAGATGTCCAATGTCTTGAAAACCATTGTTTCATACACGTTTTCTCATTATTTCAGTTGTTTCAGATGGGATGGTAAATCTGGTCCCTGTTACTCCATCTTGGCCAGAAGCAGAAGGAAGTCTGGTGTTCTCTCTTAGTATGCAGTTTTAACTTTTTAAAAATTATTCTAGGTTTTCCAGAACTATAGTTTTTAGTATTTGTTTTTTTCCCTTGGTCTGGTTTTCTTTTACAGGGACTTCTATGGTATATGAATTGGATCTTCTTTTTCTACCTTCAATGTTTGTCACTTGTTCTCAAATCTTTTTCTTTCCTTCTTTCCTTCTTTCTTTCGTTCTTTCTTTCTTTCTTTCTTTCTTTTTCTCTTTCTTTTTTTCTTTCTTTCTTTCTTCCTTTCTTAAAGAAACATTTCCCTCCTTTTTGCCTTCTATTTCCCTTAAGCCATCATGTGTTATATTTATTTGCTTCATGTTCCTTATAGTTTAATCTTCTATTCTGAAATGACTTTTTCTTTTTTCTCCAAATATTTCCTGAGATCCATCATGTTATTTCTGAATTTTTCTAGTACTTATTTATGCTATTCTTTTATTGCCTTGCACCATTTTCTTAATGTGTTTTAGCTTGTTCAAAATAGCTAGCTTGGACTTCCCTGGTGGTGCAGTGGTTAAGAATACGGCTGCCAATGCATGGGACATGGGTTCGATCCCTGGTCTGGGAAGATCCCACATGCAGCGGAGCAACTAAGTCCATGCGCCACAACTACAGAGCCTGCGCTCTAGAGTCCGTGCACTGCAACTACCGAGCCCACGTGCCTAGAACCTGTGCTCAGCAACAAGAGAAGCCACCACAATGAGAAGCCCGCATACTGCAAGGAAGAGTAACCCCTGTTTGCCTCAACTAGAGAAAGCCCGCACGCAGCAACAAAGACCCAATGCAGCCAAAAATAAATAAAATTAAAAAAAAATAGCTGGCTCGGGAATTCCCTGGCAGTCCAGTGGTTCGGGCTCTGCACTCTCACTGCCGAGGGCCTGGCTGGGTTCAATCCCTGGTTGGGGCTCACAAGAGGTGAGGCAAAAAAAAAAAAAAAAAGGTGACTATAGCTTTGATGTGTTCTGTAAGCATGAGTTTCAATCATGCTTTCATTGTCTCTAAGGTTGATATTCTACCACTTATTCTTTTATCCTTATAGCACCAATATATGGGATTTGCCTTCTGTACATTTTTGTTGCTCTTCTTTATAAGAAATTAGTTTTCCTGAACTTTTGGAAGGAGGTGGGGTTCAGGGTAGCTTCTCAAATGTCAGAGCTCCCTCTTCTGTTGTTTTTGCATAGTGCTAAAGATTATGGCAACTTGTTTCTGAGATTTCTTGACTCTATTCCCCTACTTTTACCTGGACATTCTCTCTCCTTATTGAAGTAGACTGAATAATGGCTCCCTAAAAGAAATCCATGTCCTAATCCCTGAAACCTGTGAATGTTACCATATGGCAAAAAAAAAAAAGGACTTTGCAGATGTGATTAAGGATTTTGAGATGAAATTATCCTGTATTCTCCAGATGGGTCCTATGACAAGTATCTTATAAGGGAGGCAAAGGGAGATCACACAGTTTGAAAAGAAGGAATACCATGGAGGCAGAGATTGGAGTGATGGGGCCATAAGCCAAGGAATGCCAGCAGCCACCAGAAGCTGGAAGAGGCAAGGAATGGATTCTCCCTTAAAGCTTCCAGAGGGAGCATGACCCTGCCAACGCCTTGGTCTTGGCCCAGTGATACTGATTTGGGAATTCTGGCTGCCCAAACTGTGAGAGAATAAATTTCTGTTGTTTTAAGCCACTAAGTTTGTGATAATTTGTTCCAGCAGCAATAGGAAACTAATGCAGAGTTTGGTGACAGAAGAGGGGTGTTGCTGTAACAAATATCTAAAAATTTGGATGTGGCTTTAGAATAGTGTAGTTGAATACTATGTAGAGGCTGGAAGAATGTTAAGGAACATGACAGAAAAAGCCTCAATTGCTTAAAACAGACTGCTGGTTGAAATATAGATGCTGAAGGCACTGCTGGTGAAGGCTCAGAAGAGGTGAGGAATGCTGGCAACCTGTGGATAGAGCAGGATCTTGCTGAAACTTTGATTTTGGCCGTGATGCTGATTTCAGACTACTTACCTCCAGAACTATGAGAGAATAAGTTACTGTTGTTTTAAAACACAAAGTTTGAGGCAATTTGTTACAGCAGCCATAGGAAATGAATACACTTACTCTCTATTGTTCTAACCTGTTCAATTTTGATTTTACCTTCAGAAGTTTCTCCTCAGTGTAGATCCCTATCCTGGAAGAGAGCCCTAGTGGATCAATGTACAATAAAGGATTAACTCAGCAGGTCTGGGTTGTCCAAACCTTGCATGTCCCAAAGAAAGGTTTGGCCCTCGCCCAGCTCCTGGTAGACAACCTCTAAGCCCTTGGCATAGCCCGCCTGTTAAGAATATCTTTGTTTACCTGAGTCCATGAGCCATGCCATAGAGTTTACTCTAAAACTGTAATTTATGGTGGAGGTCTTGGGCCAACCAGAATCAGCTCGAACTTTGGAGGGACCAAGTAACTAAGGTCAGCTCTGCCCATGTGATTGACTCCAAATAAAAACTCTGACACCAGGACTCAGGTGAGCTTCCCTGGTTGGCAATATTTCTGTGTGTTACTCCACATCTTGTTGGGAGAATTAAGCACTGGCTAGATGACTCCTCTGGGAGAGGAGAATTGGAAGCTTGCTCCTGGTCCCTCCTGGACTCTGCCCCATGTGCTCTTTTCCATTGCTGATTTAAATCTCTATCCTTTTGTTGTAATAAACTATAACGATGAGTATAACCACTCTGCTAAGTTCTCTGAGTTCTTCTGGTGAATCATTGAACCTGAGGGTGGTCTTGGGGACCCCCAAGCACAGTCAGTCTTAAGAGCTCACAGGAATTAGGCTGTTCCAGCCCCCTCAGACTTTACTGCAGACCGCTTACATTCACTTGTTAATGGATAGGGTAAAACGCTTCTCAGTTTCAGCTGCTGAATTCAAGTTGGCATATCATCCCTGTTGACTGTTTTGGCATTCTCCTATTCTCAGGCCTGTCAAATGCCCCTTAATTCTCTCTGCTTTTTCCTACACAGATAACTATACCATGCAGTTCTTGTGGCTACTGGTGACCTGTCCTCACCCACACATATTTTGAAATTCATGGATATTTCGGCTATTTATTGCTGTGGAACTAAACTGCACCAAAACTTAGTGGCTTAAAATAATAACCATTTTATTGCTCATGATTCTATCAGTCAAAAACTTGGGCAGGGCTCAGTGGGGATGGCTCCATTTCTTCCCCATATGATGTCTGAGGCAGCTAGAATGGGGTTGGAGGATCCAAGATGCTTTCAACACATGATTGGGACCTTGGTGCTAGTTTTCAGTTGGGGCCTCAGTTCTTATGCACATGGACTCTTTTATAAAATGGTGTCTCAGAGCCTTGGTCTTCAGAAAGATAGGACTTTTTTACAGGGTGTCTAGGTTCCCCTCTCACTAAAGCAGAAGTTCAAGGCCTCTTAATGTCTACACTCAGAAGCCCCAGAATGTCATTTCTACTGCATTTTATTGGTGAAACAGAACATAAGGCCAGCCCAGACACAAAGAATGAAAAAATATACTCCATATCTCAATGGGAGGAGTGGCAAGCACTAATGGAGATGGAAATATTGTTGGCAGTCATACCTGCAGAAAATCTACCATGCTGAGGATACTGTGTCACCTAGTTTTGTTGTGAATATTATCTATAGGTTTTGACACTGCTATCGGGTTGCTGTTTGCATGTTGGCATGAAGAGAGATTTAAAAACTGCTCAGCTGCCACCATATTCCCAGCATCCATTCTAACATTTAAAAAATCATCTCAGAAAAGAACAGAAATTTGGGGTGAGGGTCGAGTGAAGAAGTAAAAATATTCTAAATGGTACATTCTCCTAAGAAATTAGGAGTAAATGAAAGTAACGCATCTGTGTGTGTGTGTGTGTGTGTGTGTGTGTGTGTCATGGACCAATAGAGAAAATTTGAATCATGTTTATAAGTAATAGAAGGATAATCACCAGCAGAATTGATAAGCAGAGTTGAACTTCCAAATTACTAGGAGCAGAAGAAGAATGAACAGAAACTTGACAGAGACGGCAAATGTAAGGAAATTGAAAAGGAGTATCAACAACAAAGTAGAAAAGGGAAACAGTCTGATTGAAGACACAAAATTGAGCATATCATTAACAAATGAAATCGATTGGGTTCTCCTATACAAGACTGTGAAATAGGGTTAAAAAAACAAGAGTTATGCATTGTTTCCTAAATGTACATTTGAAATAAAGAGGCAAAACTAAACACTATGTAAAGATACATCAGGTAAATGCAAGCAGAATAAAGGAGGTCAGATGATATAATTATCAGGTTAAACTCCAAGGCCAAAAGCATTCAACAGATTTTTAAAAAGACATTATGTAATAATAAAGTATACATTAGATGAAGATATAATATGTATAAACATTTATACAAACACCAATAACACCAGAAAAAATTCATAGAAAAGGAACACATTTTTTTTTTTTTTTTTTTTTTTTTTTGCGGTACGTGGGCCTCTCACTGTTGTGGCCTCGCCCGTTGTGGAGCACAGGCTCTGGACGCGCAGGCTCAGCGGCCATGGCTCATGGGCCCAGCCGTTCCGTGGCATGTGGGATCTTCCCGGAGCGGGGCACGAACCCGTGTCCCCTGCATCGGCAGGCGGACTCTCAACCACTGCGCCACCAGGGAAGCCCAGGAACAAAATTTTATTTACTTTCTGGCTGCATCGGCTCAGTAGTTATGGTGCGCGGGCTTAGTTGCCCCGCGGCATGTGGGATTTTAGTTACCCGACAGAGATCGAACCGGTGTCCCCTGAGTTGCAAGACGGATTCTTAACCGCCACGGTTAAGAATCCATAATTTATAAATTTTAAATTCATAATTTATAGTGGGAGGTTATACCTCATTCAGAGTATGATAGATCAAGCTAACAAAAATAATTAAAGGTAAGAAAGATCTGAAAATTATAATCAATAAGCTATATTTAAAAGACATAAAAAGAAATTTGTATCTTACAAGCAGACTCTCTACTCCTATGTCCTTGCAACATTAAAAAACATTCAATTGTCTAACTTTGCCTCAGAGAAATGATTGATATACTTTTTAAAAGTAGGGCTTTGGCAGATCACATTCTCTGATAAGAGCCAACAAAAACAGAAATAAATTAAATATTACCATAACATCTTAACCAGCTGAAAATTAAGAAATACTTTCCAAAATAAATCAGGACTAAATGGGTCTATAGAGTCCGGTTTGTAGAGAAAGATGGAAGTTTCCCAATTTATTTTTTAAAAGAGAATAATTTTAATACCAAAACTGAAGTATATTGCTCGAAAAAGGAGATAACTAGAGACAATATTTCATGAATATAGCTAAACTTTTCTAAATAAAATATCCGCATATCAAATAAATCCAGATATGCTTTGAGAAAAAAAATACACCATAACCATTAAGATGATTCCAGGAATGCTAGTATGGTTTAATATTTGTAAATCAATCGATATACTTCATTACACCAACACTTTAGAAAAGTCATGTAACACTATTAATTGATATAAAAAAGTATGTGATACAATTCCTTAGCCATTATATTAATAATAAAAACTCAAAATAGAAATAGAAGGAAACGACTTAAAATTGACAAAACCATTTTCCAAAAATTGCCAGAAAGTTTTATACTAAATGGTAAAATGGATAAAATGATTTCCATTAAAAGTGACAACACCATAGGGATGCTCTCTATCACATCTATTACTCAACATTAATTTGAAGGTTCTATCTCAGCATTGTCTGATACAACTTTCCACAATGATGACGTGTTCTATATAGAGAGAGCTGCCTAATACAGTAGCAACTAGCCGTATGCTGCCATTGAGCACTTGAAATGTGGCTAGGTGACTAAGAAACTGAATTTTAAATTTTATGTAGCTTTAATAAATTCAAATTTAGATAGCCATGTAAGCTTAGTGGTTACCATATTGGATAGCTAATTCAGTGGAAAAAGAACTAATGACATCAAATAGCAGATAAAAGAGAATATTAACTAAATCTGATTATACAATTAGAAAACCTAAGAGACTATACTAAGAAGCTACCAGAATTGGTAGGGAATTTTGATAAGGAGCTGAATATAAGATAAAAATTTAAAAATAGGTCTTTTCTTACAATACTAGCAATTTAGCAGACAGGATTAGCAAAAAGAAGTCTTAACAATAACAATAAAAGTATTATAAATATCTAAGAATCAATTTAACCAAACAAGATGATGGACTTATAAGAAGAAAACTATGAAATATCATTGAAGCATATAATACAAGACATAATCAGAGACAGATCAAATCCCTAGATACAAAGGCTTATTATAATAAAGAGCATTAACTCTCTCCAAGCTATTAACATATTGGGTTGGCCAAAAAGTTCGTTCGGGTTACCCAATAATACAATTCCAATCAGAATAACAATAGTTTTGTTTGGTGGAGGGTTTTGTGGGGTGCGTAGCATTCATTTTGAAACTTCATAAAATGATTCTAGGAACTTCAGAGTTCCTAGAAAAATAGATCTGCAAGAACAAAAATCCTTTGAAATCATATAGATTATAGAGACACAATAGAGTTCAGATCAAGCTAAATATATTTGTGACCTTATATGACAGAAGTCACATTTAATTCAGTGCTATAGGGCAGTAACTTCCATAAACCGTGCTAGCTGATAATGTTGGATTTTACCTGAACCCTATGATTCTGGTAAATAGTGAAGGTTAAGAAATTCCCTTACTCTTTTTTTTTTCATTTATTTAGTTTTGGCTGCGTTGGGTCTTCGTTGCTGTGCGTGGGCTTTCTCTAGTTGTGGCAAGCGGGGGCTACTCTTCATTGCGGTGCGCGGGCTTCTCATTGTGGTGGCTCCTCTTGTTGTGGAGCACAGGCTCTAGGCACATGGGCTTCAGTAGTTGTGGCACTCGGGCTCAGTAGTTGTAGCTCACGGGCTCTAGAGAACAGGCTCAGCAGTTGTGGCGCATGGGCTTAGTTGCTCCATGGCATGTGTGGGATCTTCCTGGACCAGGGATTGAACCTGTGTCCCCTGCATTGTCAGGCGGACTCTTAACCACTGTGCCACCAGAAAGATCCTCCTTTACTCTTTTGTGTTCTTGTGTGTTACTCTTTGCTTACTGCAAAGAACCTCCCTTCCCTATATGACTTTGGACTCACAGACGCCCCTTGTTTACCTGTGACATGACCAGACACAGACCCTCCAAATTCTCATTCTTTTTTTTTTTTTCAAATTCTCATTCTATTCCTTATAAACATTCATTAATCTCAACAAAATGCTTGTTAGCCAAAATTTAGCCAAGCTTCTCTCCTTCCTACAGGTTCCTGAACTCTGCTTGCCCCCAAGCCTGAGCAAGCACAAAAAATGTGGAATGTGCCCCTCTTCTCAGCTTGTCCTGGGAATCAGCTGACCACAGTGGGCACTTTCCTGTCAGACCCCATTAGTCATTCCCCTGTTTGTGCAGCTTCTCCTCCATAGATTCTGCTTATCTTGGTTTGCCTCCTCCTTACCCTATCTATAAACAAAAAGCCTTTTTCTGTTCGGTTTTGAGATGCTTGCAGATTTCTGAGATGGGAATTTTCTCCCTATTGCAATAGTCTTTCTTTCTAATTAGTCTCTCCCTATCTAATTCTAGATTTGTTTTTATTTGATGCAGCAACAGTAAAGCTTGACCTTGATCTCATACCATATACCAGAATAAATTTCAACTAGATTAAAAGTTAAAGTAGAAAAATTTAAAACAATAAAAATGAAATAAATGTTAAGACTATCTTTTTAGGACTACCTGGAATGGGGACCATACAAGACAGGAAATACAGAAGCCAGAAAAGAAAACTTATTTTTGATGAAAAAATACATTTTTCTAATTAAAGATCAAAGGACAACTACAAATGCAAAGGGCAAAAAGAGTTAGGGGAAAAATATTGCAATGCCACTAACTAACAAAGACTTAATAATATCCCTAGTGTACAAAGAGCTACTACAAATTGATAAGAAAAAGACAAATCACTCCAAAGAAAATTGGACAAAGGATATGAAGATTTGCAGAAGAGAAAATCTAAATGGTCAACAAACAGAAAAAGATCTTCAGTTGCACAAGTAGTCAGGAAAATGCAAATTAAAGCAGTTAAATTAGTCCTCTGATTGGCAAAAATTAGAGTATCAACATTCAGTGCTAGAGAAGATTTGCCTTGATGGACTCATATTTTGCTGGTGGGAGTAGGAAATGTTAAAAATCTTTTGGGGAAGTTATTTGGCTGTATCTATTCAACAACACAATAGCCTTACTTGTATTTAATAATAAAACTTAAAAATATAGGAAGCAAAAGTTGACTGGTGAAATGAAACCCTGACTTATCAATACAGTGGGAAATCTCAGTAACTCAGGGAGCAAGCAGAAGAAAATCATCAGGAATGATATACACATTTAAAAAAATTTTATTGGAGTATAGTTGATTTACAGTGTTGTGTTAGCTTCAGTTGTACAGCAAAGAGGAACAATATACACATTTTTAACAGCCCAACTAACAAGCTTGAACCAATAAACATATACGCTAAGCCCAACTATTGGAAAATATATGGTTTTTTCAATCAAGAGATGAAACATTTTTGAAAACTGGGCCTGTGCTTGAACCTTAAGGCAAATTTCAACAAATTTCGACTCAACATCATTCAGACAACATTCTCAGATCACAATGCAATTAAGTTAGAAATCACTAACATCGAGATTAACTTTGTGTTTGAGGAAATGAAAAATGGTGTTAGGAACTGTAAAATTTTCTGCACTCCCTCTAAGTTCCTTCTTTAATCATTAAGTATGAGAACAGGATACAACAGAATGAGATGGGCCAAATCAAAAACAGCTCCCTTCAGCAGCATTCCACCTGCGGACCAAAGCCCACCAAACTTGCAGCTAGCACTTGGCTGCTTTTGTTTCCTTCTATGAAATTCCTATCCCATATAAATCTCTCCATGCTCCAGGAGACACTGCGCAGGTCTGTTCTTGTCGCAGCAGCCTGAATAAAGTCATCATTCCCTTGACATTTGAGTCTCGGAGAATTTTTGCATGTTCGACACTGGACTTCTAAATAATTCTTGGGTCAAAGGGGGGAAAATTACAAATTAGCACTTGAAACTGAACACTAATGAAAATGCAACAAATCAAAACTTGGATCTTTGGAAAAGAAGTTTAAACTTCACGCTTCTATAAGGAAACTGGGAAGGCTGATTACTCGAGTTTTTAAAAAATTGGATGACGTGCCCCACCACTGATGTCACAAGCCCCCCCCCGCACGCCCAGCTCAATGGCTCCCTGCACAGATGCTTGGTTTCTGGCGCTCAATCACCTCAGCTCCCTGCGCCCAGAGTGGTTAAACTCTCGCTGCGGGCGACTTCCGCTTCCTGGCCTAAATCTGACACGTACTATTCCCCCCGTGGCAAGTACCCAGGGTCGGTGACAGCCAGAGCCGGGCGATGCCCCCAGCCGACGGGTGGACAGAGGCGCCGTCAGGTGGGCACGTAGCGGCGCCCCGGGCCCTGCCGCCGCGAGCCGCCTGCGCCGATCGGGGGCCGTTCCGCACCCCGAGAAGTGGAGCGGCGGCTGGGGCGGGGGCCGGTCAGTGTCTGGGCCGGTGCCTTGGAGGTGTCTTTCTAGCTAGGATCGGGGAGAGGGGCAAGGGGGGTTGCAACGCGCGAAGATGCCGCGACTCCCCGGGGATACGGCCTGAGGGCGGGGCCCCGAGCACAGAGAAGGGAAGGCGCCAGGCCCGCGCCTCGGGGTAATGGTGGAGCATGAGGCGCAGGAAGGAGGAGTCCGGGATCTGCAGCCGGATCTGCTGGGCCCGATCGGCTCCCGGGAAGCCCCACCGGGGAAGGTCTGGCGGGGGCCCGCTGGCTCCGGCGCAGCAGAAATGCCCACCCTCCCAAGATGGCGACTCCCGGAGAGACACTCCCAAGGGGACAGCCATGTTAGTGGCCTGACAAAGTCACTAAAGAAAATCGGAAAGCCCGCCTCTCCTCCGACACACACAGACACGCACACGCACTGACACCTCGTGAGTGCACCCAGTGTAATTGGGGGCTAACGGCCGCTTCCGCGCCGACACTAAGCATGTGCGATGCCAAGTCCAGAAACGTGGGAGTCCCGCAGAGGCAATTTCAATACTTCTGGCTCCGGGACTGAGTTTAACAGAGGCGGCGATTTAGGGCCAGTAAAACGTTGACATAATTATGGGGGTGTTACGACATGGCTTTCGGGCTCAGTGATGGTACTCTGTGGGGTGAGTGATGGGGCTTCTCTGGAGTCACTTATGAGGAGGTGCGTAGAGTGATAGGGGTTTGTGGGTGAATGGTGGGGGCAGTAGGGAAAGTAATAGGTAGTCTGTGGGGTGAGTATTGGGGGGTCTGTGGGGTCATAGTGATGCAGGGTCTATAGGGTGAGCAGGGGGCATTGGTGAGGTGAGCGATGAGGAGTCTGTGGGGTGAGTGATGAAGATCCTCGGAGGCCACTGATGGGGTATGTGGAGTAAGTGACCGGGTCTGTGGGATAAGCGATGGAGGTTTGTGGGGTGAGTGATCAGGCATAAGTGCAGTAAGGAGTGGGGACTGTGGTGTGAGTGATACAGTCTCGGAGGTGTGATGTGTGCTCTTTGGGGTTAGTGCTGGAGTTCCTGTGGGGCGAATGATGGGGGTTCTGTGGGGTGTCATAGGGAGTTAGTGGGGTAAGTGATGGAGGGGTCTGTGAGATGAATGATGGGAGTTCAGTGGGGTAAGTGATGAGGGTCTTTGAGGAGAGTTATGGGTGGTCTGTGGAGTGAATGATGGAGAGCCTGTGGAGTGAGTAATGGAGAGTGAATGAGTGAGTGAGATGGAGAATTTTTGAGGTGAGTGATGAGGGCCGCGGGATGAGTATTGCAGGGTCTGTGAGGTATATGATGGGGTTTATTGGGTGGATGGTCAAGGTTTCTGTGGTGTGAGTGATGGAGCTCTGTGGGTGGTCTTAGGATTGAGATGGGATTGTTTCAAAAACCTACCTTTGACCTTCTTGGTCCTCCTGTATCTTTGTTTTCTGTGTCATTAGTTTCTGCCCTTGATTTCATTATTTCTTTTCTTTGGGTTTTTTCTTTTATTCTTATTTTTAAATTCCTAAATTGAATGCTTATCTCATTAATATTCAATCATTTTCTTTTATAGTATAAGCATTAAGTTCATGAATTTTTCTCTAAGAACACTTTAGCTCCATGTCACAAGTGTTGATATGTAACATTTCCACCACAGTTTATTAATATTGTTTTCTAATTTTTGTTGTGGTTTTCTCTCTGATCCCTTAGTTATTTAGATATGAGATTTTCATTTCCCAAAAAGTTGTAATTTTTGTTATTGATTTCTAAATTATAGCCAGAGACTGTCATCTGAGTGATTATTAGGGCAGGAATGGATATTCCTTGAAGTGGATGGTATGTACTGAAATTTAAGTCCAAAACTTTTGTAAAATTGCAACTCCCACCAGCAACATATAAAAGGGCTCATTCCAAAATCATCTCCCACACTGAATGTTGCTGCACTTTTTAATTTCTGCCATTCTGAGGGCCAAACACAACAGTATGTAGCTTACCTTGATGTGTATTTTCCTGACACCTGGTGGCTGAATATCTTCTCATATTTATTGGCCTTTGAAATGCATTTTAAAAAATTTTCATATCCTTTGGTCTTTTTTTTTCCTTTATGTAGTTTGTCTTACTAATTTGTGGATATTAACCTTCTGTCATTTATTGTAATTTTTTCCCTTTATCTCTCTTTATATCTTGATTTTTAAAAGGTGTATTCACATATAATTAGAAAAAATAATTATCTGATTAGGTAATTTTTCCTTAACAAGTTCTGAATATCGTGTCTTGCCTAGTGGGTTCTCCCTGCTTTGTGCTTAAATAAATACATGCTTTAAATTTAAATTTTTATTGTTTTAAAGTTAAATTGTAATCCAACTGGAAAATTCTGGTGTGTGGTGTGAGATGAGATCAAAGTTTCTACTTTCCATTTGGATAGAAAATTTGCCTGCACCAATCATTAAATAGCCTTTTCTAACTCAGTTAAATGCCACTTTTGTCACATAAATTCCCGAATGTATATCATTCTATATCTGAACTCTATATTTTCTTCTGATATATGTATCTACTCCCTTTCAAAAAATTGTTTTGACTTTAGAAATACTTTTAATATTGAATAGTCCCCTCACTGTTCCTTTTTTTTTTTTTTTGGTTGTTTTCTTTAATCTTTTTTAGCATTTATTCTTCCACATGAATGTTAAAAACATTTTATTTCACTTCAAAAGCAACCATTAAAACTATATTTTATAATTTTCTTCTTATAGATTCAGAACTTTTTTGAAAAGTTCATTCTTAAATATTTTAAATTTGATATCATCACAGTGAATAGCACATTGCTCTATTTCCATAGAAAAATTATATAAATAAAAATTTTTTAATTTCTTTTTTGCATTTTATTTCTTATCCAATCCAGTTATCACATTCTCATGTGAATTCTAGTTGCCTTTTATGGTCTCTTAGTTTTCCTAGATATAATATCATGTCACATCCAATTAACAATGATACTCTCTCTTCCTTTCAAATATTTATTCTGATTACTCCATCTTCTCCTATTGCATTAGCTAGAGCTTTCAGAACAATGTTGAGTGATACTTGATAGAGGGTATCCCTATCTTGTTGCTAATTTGAAAGTGAAGGGTATTCATTCATTCATTCAACAAACATTTGTTGAATACCTTCACCTTTCCAGATACTGGGTTTGAAATCCTGCATGGCCACTTACTAGCTACATGATCTTTTTTTTTCTAACAGCTTTATTGATATAATTCACCTACCATAAACTTCACCATTTAAAGCTTACAATTCAACGGTTGTTAGTATATTCAAGGAGTTGTGCAAACCACTGTCATAATCCAATTTTAGAACATTTCATCACCCCAAAAGGAAACATTGTACTCATTCCTCATTCCCACCCCATACCTCCAGCTGCAGACAGCCACTAATTTACTTTCTGTTTCTATAAATTTGCCTATTCTAGACCTTTCATACACATGGAATCAAACAATATATGATCTTTGGTAACTATCTTCTTTTACTTAGCATGTTTTTAAGATTCATCGGTGCTATAGCTTGTATCAGTACTTCATTCTTCATTACTGAATAATATTCCTTTGTATGGATATACCACAGTTTGTTTATTCATTCATCAGCTGATGGACATTTGGGTTGTTTTCACTTTTTGGCTACTATGAATAATGTTGATGTGAACATTTGTGTACAAGTTTTTGTGTGGACGTATGTTATCATTTCTCTCAGAAGTGGAATTGCTAGATCATATGGTACCTTTGAGGAACTGCCAAACTGTTTTTGGCATTTTACATCCCACAGCAATATATGAAGGTTCCAATGTGTCATATCCTCATCAACACTTAACAAGTCTTTTTTTTAAATTCTAGCCATCTTAGTGGGTGTGAAGTGGTATCTCATTGTGGTTTTGATTTCTGTTTCCCTAATGAATGTTGAGCAACTTTTCATGTTTGCAATGGACTAAATGTTTATGTGCCCCTCTCATTCTATGTTGAAATCCTAGCCCACGGTGTGATGGTATAAGGAGGTGAGGCCTTTGGGAGGTGATTAGGTCATGAGGGTGGAGCCCTCATGAATGGGATTAGTACCCTTATAAAAGAGACCTCAGAGAGCCCCCTTCCACCTTTTGCCATGTGAGGACACAACAAGAAGATAGCCATCTATGAATCGGGAGGCAGGTTCTCACCAGACACCCAATCTGCTGACGTGTGGGCTTGGATTTCCCAGCCTCCAGAACTGTAAGAAATAAATGTTTGCTGTTTAAGCCACCCAGTTTATCGTAGTTCATTACAGCAGCCTGAACACACTAAGACAATGTGTTTAATTGACCATTTGTATGTCTTCTCTGGAGAAATATCGGTTCAAATTCTTTGCCTATTTTTAAATTGGATTATTTGTCTTTGTATCATTGAGTTGTAAGCATCCTTTATATATTCTGGATACAAGTCCCTGGTCAGATATGTGATTTGCATATATTTTCTCCCATTTTATGGGTGTCTTTTCACTTTCTTGGTGGTGACCTTGTAGCACAAAAGTTTTTAATTTTTATGAAGTCTAATTTATCTATTTTTGTTATTGTTGCTTGTGCTTGTTTTTAAACATCTTTATTGGAGTATAATTGCTTTACATTATTGTGTTAGTTTCTGCTATATAACAAAGTGAATCAACTATACATATACATATATCCCCATATCCCCTCCCTCTTGCGTCTCCCTCCCACCCTCCCTATCCCACACCTCTAGGTGGACACAAAGCACCGAACTGGTCTCCCTATGCTATTTGGCTGCTCCCCACTAGCTATCGATTTTACATTTGGTAGTGTATATATGTCCATGCCACTCTCTCACTTCGTCCCAGTTGCTTGTGCTTTTGATGTCATAGATGTTTCTTTCCCCATTGAATTGTACTGAAACCCTTATCTAAAATCAACTGACCATGAGTGTAAAGGCTTATTTATGAACTCTCAATTCTATTTCATTCATCTATATGCCTCCTTTATGCCAGTACCATGCTGTGTTGATTTATATAGCTTTGTAGCAAGTTTTGAAATAGAGAAATGTGTGTCCTTCAACTATGTTCTTATTCAGTGTTTTGGCTATTCAGGTTCCTTGCATTTCTATCTGAATTTTAGGATGAGCTCATTACCCTCTTCAAAAATGCCCCTGGGATTTTGATAGTGATTGTGTTGAACCTGTACAACATTTAGGGGAATATTGCCATTTTAATGATATTAAGTCTTTTTATCTGGGCATTTTTTTTAGCATAATGTTTTCTGGTGATTTTGGGGGTAGTAGTTGTAGTATTTACACAGTTCTTTAATGTTCTTATTTTAATTTGTATTTTTATTAGGAATAGCTCCTGAATTGTGTCAGATGCTTTTTGATATTAACAGCCTTATGGTATTATTCTCTTTAATTGGTTGTTATAATGAATTACATTGACGTGTAATGTGGCTGCATCTTTGCCTTCCTGGAAGAATTCTGTTTGGTCAAGGGGAATTTTTCTTATAAGATACATTTGGATTTGAATTAGTAATATTTTATTTAAAATTTTTGCCACTATAAGAAAACTGCTTATAGTTTTCTTTTCTTTTTTCTTTTTTTGTACTATATTTAACATGTGTTGGTATTAAGGTTATGGCAGTTTTTTAAAGGAATTCAGGAGATTTCTATCTTTTTATATGTTAAAATGGCATAGAAATTATCTTCTTTTTAAAGCTCAGCTATAAACACACTTAGAACTGGTGCCTTTTAAAATGGTAAATTTTAATTATTTTTTTTCTCTGATTACTGGTCTTTACAGATTTCTTCTTTTGGGGGGTTTAATTTTGGTGGTTTATGGTTTTTTGTTTTGTTTTGTTTTGTTTTTCGGTACGCGGCCTTCTCACTGTTGTGGCCTCTCCCGTTGCGGAGCACAGGCTCTGGACACGCAGGCTCAGCGGCCATGGCTCACAGGCCCAGACGCTCTGCGGCATGTGGGATCTTCCCGGACCGGCGCACGAACCCGTGTCCCCTGCATCGGCAGGCGGACTCTCAACCACTGCGCCACCGGTAAAGCCCTTGGTGGTTTATGTTTGCTAGGGATATTATATTTTCATAGTGCTGCACATAATGCTTAAATTATTCTGGTCACTTCCACATCTGTGGTAGTAGTTCCTTTTTCTTTCCTAAAATTGTGTGAGTATATGTGTGATATGTGAGTGTGTGTGTGTGTGTGTACATGTATATTTCCTTCTCTTTTACCTTTATCAGGTGTCTCATGAATATTTTATTTTCTTTTTCTAATTTCTTAAGTTTAGCACTTAATTCATTTATCTTTGGCTTTTCTTTTTAAATATTAAAAACATTTTAGGCTAAAATGTCCCTTAAATATAACTTTAGCCATATCTCAAAATGAGGTATGAAGTTTATAATTTTGTTATTGAATTTATCTTCAATTCTGCCATGTTTGTCTGTTTGTTTAATTATTTATTGGCTGCACCATGTGGCATGTGAAATCTTAGTTCACTGACCAGGGATTGAACCTGCACCCCCTGAAATGGAAATGCGGAGTCTTAACCACTGGACCACCAGGGAAGTCCCAATCCTGCTATGTTTAGAGAATATTTCTTTTTCCCCCAGCTTTATTGAGACATACTTGACATCTAACATTGTATAAGTTTAAGGTGTACAGTGTGTTGATTTGATACATTTGTATATTGCAAAATGATTATCACCATAGTGTTAGCTAACACTTCCATCATGTCACATAATTACCACTTTGTGTGTGTGTGTGTGATAAGAACATTTAAGATCTACTTTCTAGACAATATTTGAGTATATGATACAGTATCATTAGCAATAATCACCATGTTGTACCTTAGATTTTCAGAACTTGTTTATCTTACAACTGGAAGTTTGTACCCTTTGACCAACATCTTCCCATTTTCCCCCACCCCCCGGCCCCTAGTAACCATCACTCTACTTAGAGAATATTTCTTTCTTTCTTTTTTTTTAATTGAAGTATAGTTGATTTTCAATGTTGTATTAGTTTCAGGTGTACAGCAAAGTGATTCAGTTATATATATATTTTTTCAGATTATTTTCCATTATAGGTTATTACAGGATATTGTATATAGTTCCCTGTGCTATACAGTAAATTCTTATAATCTATTTTATGTGTAGTAGTTTGTATCTGTAGAGACTATTTCTTAACTGCAAACTAGTTTTGGTCATTTGGTTATCTTTTTATTCTACATTTCTTTTTTATTGAAATATAATTGTCGTATAACATTGTGTAAGTTTAAGATATACAGTGTTTTGATTTGATATGTTTATAAATTTATAAGTTACGACATGATTACCACAGTAGCTTTAGCTAACACCTCCATCCTGTCACATAATTATCATTTCTTTTCTGTGGTGAGGATGTTTAAGACATAGTCTCTTAGCAATTTTGATTCTATATTTCTGATTTTTGTAGTATTGTTGGTAATATAGCCTGCCAAAACTCTAATTTTTAAGAAATGTCAATATTTTTTTCTTTGAGTCCAAGTTACACAATTTTTTTTTCGGTACGCTGGCCTCTCACTGTTGTGGAGCACAGGCTCCGGACGTGCAGGCTCAGCGGCCATGGTTCATGGGCCCAGCCACTCCATGGCATGTGGGATCTTCCCAGACCGGGGCACAAACCCGTGTCCCCTGCATCAGCAGGCGGACTCTCAACCACTGCGCCACCAGGGAAGCCCCAAGTTACACAATTTAAAGTTTAACTGTGCCATGAGTCTAAAAGAAGAGTATATTAATTGGACAGAATTAAATCTAGCACTGATTATATTTCTCAAATCCTCTTTACTTCTTTTTTTGGTCTACTTGACCCATTATATTATAATAAAATTTGCCAGCGTAATTGTGATATTTAAAAACTCTTTACTATGAAATAATTATAGATTCATATGAAGTTGCAAACATAAGACAGAGAAATCCCATGTACCCTTTACCCAGTTCCCCCCAATAGTTACATCTTATAAAATCATAATGCAGTATAAAAATTTAACATTGGTACAATGTGTGTGCCTAATTCCTTGTCATTTTGCCATGTGTGTAGATTCATGTAATGACCACCATAATCAATGTACAGAGCTATTACCCTTTTTGTACTTTTCATCCTCACCATCATCCCTAACCTTTGGCCACCAATAATCTGTTTACCATCTCTATAATTTTGTTCTTTTGAGAATGTTACATAAATGGAACCATACAGTATGTGGCCTTTGGGATTGTTTTTTTTTTTTCACTCAGCATAATGTCCTTGAAAACCATCCTTACAACTATCGTTGTAACAATAGTTCATTTCTTTTTATTGCTGAGTAGTATTCCATATTATAGATGTACTACAGTTTGTTTAACTATTCATCTACTAAGGGACATTTTGGTTGTCCCCAGTTTGGGCTATTACAAATAAAATTGCTATGAACAATTGTACAGATTTTTGTGTACATGTAAGATTTCATTTCTCTAGAATGAATGCCCAGAAGTGCAATTGCTGGGTCACTTTTTTAAAGAAACTGCCAAACTGTTTTCCAGAGTGTCTGTACCACTTTACATTCCCACTGACAACATATGAGAGATCGTTTTTCTGCATTTCCTCCAGAATTTGGTATTGTTGCTATTTAAAACATTTTTAGCTGTTTTAATAGGTGTGCAGTGATTATATCATCATTGTCTTAATTTGCATTTCCTTAATGGCTAATGACATTGAACATCTTTTAAAAATTTTTTTAATTTTTGTACACTTTTAAAAGTTTACTTTCCACTTACAGTTATTACAAAATATTGGCTATATTCCCCGTGTTGTACAATACACCTTTGAGCCTATCTTACACCCAATAGTTTGTACCTCCCACTCTCAGACCCCTGTATTGCCCCTCTTCCCCACACTGGTAACCACTAGTTTGTTCTCTATATCTGTGAGTCCACTGCTTTTTTGTTTTATTCACTAGTTCGTTGTATTTTTTAGATTCCACATATAAGCAATATCATACAGTATTTATCTTTCTCTGTCTGACTTATTTCACTTAGCATAATGCCCTCCAAGTTCATCCATGTTGCTGCAATGGCAAATTTTCATTATTTTTTATGGCTGAGTAGTATTCCATTGTATATATATATATATATATATATATATATATATATATGTATATATATATATTCATCTGTTGATGGACACAGGTGGTTTCCATGTTTTGGCTATTGTGAATAGTGCTGCTATGAACATTGGGGTTTACGTATCTTTTCAAATTAGTGTTTTTGTTTTTTTCAGATATATATCCAGGAGTGGAATTGCTGGGTCATATGGTAGTTCTATTTTTAGTTTTCTGAGAAACCTCCATACCATTTTCCACAGTGGCTACACCAGTTTACATTCCTACCAACAGTGTACAAGGGTTCCTTTTTCTCCACAAGCTTGCCAACATTTGTTATTTGTAGACTTTTTGATAATAGCTCTTCTGACAGGTGTGAGGTAATATCTCATTGTGGTTTTGATTTGCATTTCCCTGATGATTAGTGATGTTGAGCATCTTTTCATGTGCCTGTTGGCCATCTGCATTTCTTCTTTGGAAAAATGTCTATTCAGTTCTTCTGCTCATTTTAAAATTTTTTTTTGTTTTTTTGATGTTGAGTTGTATGAGCTATTTATATATGTTGGATATTAATACCTTATCGGTCACCTCATTTGCAAATATTTTCTCCCATTCAGTAGGTTGTCTTTTTGTTTTGTTGATGGTTTCCTTTACTGTACAAAAGCTTTGAACATCTTTTTAAACATTGACATTGAACATCCTTTAAAAATTTTTTTACTTAAAATATATTTTGAGATATAGATTCATATGCAGTTGTAAAAAATAATTCAGTGATCCCTTGTGCACTTTGCCCAGTTTCCTCCAATGGTGACATTTTACAAAATAAAAGTATAATATGCCAACCAGAATTTTGACCTTGATACAATTCAACCATCTTATCCAGATTTCCCCAGTTTTACTCATACATGTATGTGTATATGCATGTACCAAGTTTTATACAATTTTATCACCTGTGTAGGTTTGTGTATCCATCACCATAGTCAAAATACTGAATAGTTCCAACATCACAAGGATCCCTAGTGTTGCCCTTTTATAACCACACCTATTTCCTTTCTGTCTCCACTACCCTTGGAAACCACTAACCTGTGCTCCATGTCTAAAATTTTGTCATTTGAAAATTGTTATATTAATCAAATCATACAGTATATAAACTTTTGAGGTTGGCTTTTTTCACTTAGCATCATGTTCTTAAAAACCATCCAAGTAGCGTGAGTATCAACAGTTCATTCCTTTTTCTTGTTGAATTGCACTCCTTGGGGTGGATGTACCACAGTTTGTTTAACCAGTCGCCTGTTGAAGGACATCTGGACTGATTCCAGTTTTGAGCTATTACCAGTAAAGCTGCTTTGAACATTCATGTACAGATTTTTTGTGTAAACATAAGCTTTCATGTCTCTGGGATAAATGCTCAAGAGTACTATTGCTGGGCCGTATGGGAATTGCGTGCTTAGTTTTATAAGAAACTACCAAACCGTTTCCCACCAGCAGTGTAGGAGAGATCCAGTTTTTCTGCAACCTCATCAGCATTTTGTGTTGTCACTATTTTTTATTTTAGCCATTCTGACATATGTATAGTGATATCTCATTGTAGTTTTCATTTTCATTTCCCTGGTAAATAATATGGAACCCCTTTTCATATGCTTATTTGCCATCTGTATATCCTCTTTGGTGAAATGTTCATGCGTTTTGCCTATTTTCTAATTGAATTGTTTGGATGATTTTACTGTTGAGAGTCTTTACATATTCTAGATACCAGTCTTTTGTCAGATATGTTGTCATCAAGTATTTTTCCCAGTCAGTAGCTTGGCTTTTCATCCTCTTCATCCTTTCCATCCTCTGGTCTTTTTCAGAGCAAAAGTTTTTAAATTTTTGGCAAGACCCAATTTATCAGTGTTTCCTTTTATGGATTATGCTTTTGGTGTCCAGTCTAAAAACTTTGTCATTCTCTGATTCTCTGAGAGCAACTGAATGTCCAACAATTCAATTCAATTTTGACACTACCTACCTGGAGTTAGCATCAGATCCCATAAGTTAAAGGGCTCAATCCCACAAGACTGCCCCCACTTCAGATGCCAGTCACTGCAGGTCCCAGGCCACCCATACTTCTGATTTACCAGCTATAAATTGGGGGTTCCCAGGACCTCTTCTTCAGGCTCAATAATTTGCTAGAATAGCTCACAGAGATCAGGAAAACACTATGTTTACCAGTTTATTATAAAGTATACAATTCAGAAACAACCAGATGGAAGAGATACACAGGGCAAGGTATGGGGGGAAAGGCACAGATCTTCCATGCCCTCTCTGGACATGCCTTCCTCCCAGCACATCTGTGTTCAACCTGGAAGCTCTCCAAACCTCATTATTTAGGGATTTTTCTGGAGGGGCTTATATGGAGGTTCCATCATGTAGACCCCATTGATTAATATCATTGGCCATTGGTGATTGAACTCAATCTCCAGCTCCTCTCCCCTCCCTAGGAGGGAGGTGGTGGTGGGGGAGTGGGACTGAAAGTTTCAACCCTCTAATCAAGCCCTATAACCAAATGATTGGTTCCTATGGCAACCAGCCCCCACCCTAAAATTATCTAAGAACCCACCATGAGTCCCTTCATCAGCATAAACTCAGGCATCGTTGGAAGGGGCTTGTAAGGAATAACAAACTAACAAAAGATGCTCTTATCACTCCTATCACTTAAGAAATCTCAGGGCTTTTAAGAGATCTGTGCCAGGAACAAAAACCAAATATATATTTCTTATCATACCACACTCTGTCTAGCCCTAAATCCTAAAGATTTTCTCCTATGTTTTTCATAAAAATTTTATAGTTTTACATTTAAGTCTGTGATCCATTTTGAGTTAATTTTTGTGTAAGGAGTGAGGTTTAGGTTGAGGTTCTTTTTGCCCTGAATGTACAGTTGTTCTAGCACCATTGACTTGGTGCTAGAACATCTTTGAAAAAAGATGCATCTTTGAAAAAATATCAGTTGGCCATACTTATGTGGGGCTATTTCTGGATCCTCTATTCCATTCCATTGATCTGTGTCTGTCCCTCTGCCAAAACCACAGTCTTGATTAGTGTACCCATGCAGTAAGCTTTAATATCTATTAGAGTGATTCTCCCACTTTATTCTTCTTCAGGACTGGTTTAGCTATTCTAGGGGCTGTGCCTTTCCATATAGATGTTAGAATATGCTTGTCTGTGGATGTTGAACATATTCTCATGTGCTTATTTGCCCTCCATATATTCTCTTTGGTGAAATGTCTCTTCATGTCTTTTGCCCATTTTCTTTCTTTCTTTCTTTCTTTTTTTTTTTTTTTTTTTTTTTTTGTGTTAGACGCGGGCCTCTCACTGTTGTGGCCTCTCCCGTTGCGGAGCACAGGCTCCGGACGTGCAGGCTCAGCGGCCATGGCTCAACGGCCCAGCTGCTCCGCGGCATGTGGGATCTTCCTGGACTGGGACACGAACCCGTGTCCCCTGCATCGGCAGGTGGACTCTCAACCACTGCACCACCAGGGAAGCCCTTTTTGCCCATTTTCTAATTGGGTTGTTTGTTTCTTCAATGTTGAATTTTGAGAGTTCTTATTATGTTATAGATATGAGTCTTTTGTCAAATAAGGGGTTTGTGAATATTTTCTCTCAGTCTGAAGCTTGTCATTTCATCCTCTTAAGAGTGTCTTTTGTAGAGCCACAATTTTTAATTTTGATGAAGTCAAATTTATCTATTTTTTCTTTTAAAAGATTATGTTTTTGGTGTCATATCTAAGAACTCTTCACTAAGCCCTAAGTCCTGATGATTTTCTCTTCTGTTGTCTTCCAACAGTTTTATATTTTACATATAAATCTATGATCCATTTTGGGTTAATTTTTTATAAAGTGTTCTATTTAGAATGAGATTCATTTTTTGTTTTTGTTTCATTTTGGTTTGTTTGTTTCTTTGGTGCTTATGAGTGTCCTATTACTCTAGCACCATTTGTTGAAAAGACATTGAATTGTTTTTGTACCTTTGTAAAAAAATTAGTTGACTGTGCTTTTTCTGGGTCCTCTAATCTGTTCCATTAATCTATGTGCCTATCCCTTCATCTGTACCACATTGTCTTGATTCCTATAGTTAAATAAAAAGTATTGAAATCAGGTAGATTTATTTCTCCCACTTTATTCTTTTTTTTAATCTTTATTGGAGTATAATTGCTTTACAATGGTGTGTTAGTTTCTGCTTTATAACAAAGTGAATCAGTTATACATATACATATGTTCCCATATATCTTCCGTCTTGCATCTCCCTCCCTCCCACCCTCGCTATCCCACCCCTCTAGGTGGTCACAAAGCACCGAGCTGATCTCCCTGTGCTATGCAGCTGCTTCCCACTAGCTATCTATTTTACATTTGGTAGTGTATATATGTCCATGCCACTCTCTCACTTTCTCCCAGCTTACCTTACCCCTCCCCATATTCTCAAGTCCATTCTCTATTAGGTCTGTATCTTTATTCCCGTCTTACCCCTAGGTTCTTCATGACATTTTTTCCCTTAGATTCCATATATATGTGTTAGCATATGGTATTTGTCTTTCTCTTTCTGACTTACTTCACTTTGTATGACAGACTCTAGGCCCATCCACCTCACTACAAATACCTCAATTTCATTTCTTTTTATGGCTGAGTAATATTCCATTGTATATATGTGCCACATCTTCTTTATCCATTCATCCGGTGATGGACACTTAGGTTGCTTCCATCTCCTGGCTATTGTAAATAGAGCTGCAATGAACATTGTGGTACATGACTCCTTTTGAATTATGGTTTTCTCAGGGTATATGCCCAGTAGTGGGATTGCTGGGTCATATGGTAGTTCTATTTGTAGTTTTTTAAGGAACCTCCATACCGTTCTCCATAGTGGCTGTACCAATTCACATTCCCACCAGCAGTGCAAGAGTGTTACCTTTTCTCCACACCCTCTCCAGCATTTATTGTTTCTAGATTTTTGGAGGATGGCCATTCTGACTGGTGTGAGATGATATCTCATTGTAGTTTTGATTTGCATTTCTCTATTGATTAATGATGTTGAGCATACTTTCATGTGTTTTTTGGCATTCTGTATATCTTCTTTGGAGAAATGTCTATTTAGGTCTTCTGCCCATTTTTGGATTGGGCTGTTTGTTTTTTTGTTATTCAGCTGCATGAGCTGCTTGTAAATTTTGGAAATTAATCCTTTGTCAGTTGCTTCATTTGCAAATATTTTCTCCCATTCTGAGGGTTGTCTTTTGGTCTTGTTTATGGTTTCCTTTGCTGTGCAAAAGCTTTGAAGTTTCATTAGGTCCCATTTGTTTATTTTTCTTTTTATTTCCATTTCTCTAGGAGGTGGGTCAAAAAGGATCTTGCTATGATTTATGTCATAGAGTGTTCTGCCTATGTTTTCCTCTAAGAGTTTGATAGTTTCTGGCCTTACATTTAGGTCTTTAATCCATTTTGAGCTTATTTTTGTGTATGGTGTTAGGGAGTGATCTAATCTCATACTTTTACATGTAGCTGTCCACTTTTACCAGCAACATTTATTGAAGAGGCTGTCCTTTCTCCACTGTACATTCCTGCCTCCTTTATCAAAGATAAGGTGATCATATGTGCGTGAGTTTATCTCTGGGCTTTCTATCCTGTTCCATTGATCTATATTTCTGTTTTTGTGCCAGTACCATACTGTCTTCATTACTGTAGCTTTGTAGTATAGTCTGAAGTCAGGGAGCCTGATTCCTCCAGATCCGTTTTTCGTTCTCAAGATTGCTTTGGCTATGCGGGATCTTTTGTGTTTCCATACAAATTGTGAAATTTTTTGTTCTAGTTCTGTAAAAAATGCCAGTGGTAGTTTGATA
Source organism: Phocoena phocoena (assembly GCF_963924675.1). Taxonomy (NCBI): domain Eukaryota; kingdom Metazoa; phylum Chordata; class Mammalia; order Artiodactyla; family Phocoenidae; genus Phocoena; species Phocoena phocoena. Next base: position 41,708,051 of record NC_089240.1, on the reverse strand, counting down.
GGGATTGCGTGGAATCTGTAGATTGCTTGGGTAGTAGAGTCATTTTCACAATGTTGATTCTTCCAATACAAGAACATGGTATATCTCTCCATCTATTTGTGTCATCTTTAATTTCTTTCATCAGTGTCTTATAATTTTCTGCCTACAGGTCTTTTGTCTCCTTAGGTAGGTTTATTCCTAGATATTTTATTCTTTTTGTCACAGTGGTAAATGGGAGTGTTTTCTTAATTTCACTTTCAGATTTTTCATCATTAGTGTATAGGAATGCCAGAGATTTCTGTGCATTAATTTTGTATCCTGCTACTTTACCAAATTCATTGATTAGCTCTAGTAGTTTTTTGATACCATCTTTAGGATTCTCTATGTATAGTATCATGTCATCTGCAAACAGTGACAGCTTTATATCTTCTTTTCCAATTTGGATTCCTTTTATTTCCTTTTCTTCTCTGATTGCTGTGGGTAAAACTTCCAAAACTATGTTGAATAATAGTGGTGAGAGTGGGCAACCTTGTCTTGTTCCTGATCTTAGTGGAAATGCTTTCAGTTTTTCACCACTGAGGACGATGTTGGCTGTGGGTTTGTCATATATGGCCTTTGTTTGACTATGATGTTTCTTGGCATGGATTTTTCTTATTGTTGTTTGTTGCTGTTGTTTTATCCTGTTTGTGTTTCATTCAGCTTCTAGCATATGTAAGTTGATGTCTTTTCCCAAATTTGCAATATTTTCAGCTATTACATTCTTCAGATACTTTTTCAGCCCCATACTCTTTCCTGTCCTCTTAGACACCAATGATTCGAATGTCAAATCTTTTGTTATAGTCTCACATGTCCCTCAGCTGTCTTCATTTTTTTCCAGTTAATTTTCTCTCTGTAGTTGATCAGATTGGTTTCTTTCTATTCAGTCTTCAAGTACACTGTTTCTTTTGTCCTCTCCATTCTGTCATTGAGTCCATCCACTGAGTTTTTTATGTCAGTTACTATATTTTTTAGTTTAAAATTTTCCATTTAGTTCTTCTTTACATCCTCTATTTCTTTACTGAGATTTTCTATTGTCTCATTTGTGTTGTGTTTTTTCATAATTGCACAATGAAGTATTTTTATGATGACTGCTCCAAAGCCCTTGTCAGATAATTCCAACATCTATATTGTCTCAATGTTGGCATCTGTTCATTGTCTTTCCTTTTTTAAAAATTTTATTTTTATTTTTAACATCTTTATTGGAGTATAATTGCTTTACAATGGTGTGTTAGTTTCTGCTTTATAACAAAGTGAATCAGTTATACATGCACATATATCCCCATATCTCTTCCCTCTTGCGTCTCCCTCCCTCCCACCCTCCCTATCCCACACCTCTAGGTGGTCACAAAGCATTGAGCTGATCTCCCTGTGCTATGTGGCCGCTTCCCACTAGCTATCGTTTTTATATTTGGTTGTGTATATATGTCCGTGCCACTCTCTCACTTTATCCCACCTTACCCTTCCCCCTCCCCATGTCCTCAAGTCCATTCTGTAGTAGGTCTGCGTCTTTATCCTGTCTTGCCCCTAGGTTCTTCAAGATCTTTTTTTTTTAGATTCCATATATATGTCTTAGCATAAAGTATTTGTTTTTCTCTTTCTGACTTACTTCACTCTGTATGACATACTCTAGGTCCATCCACCTCACTACAAATACCTCAATTTCGTTTCCTTTTATGGCTGAGTAATATTCCATTGTATATATGTGCCACATCTTCTTTATCCATTCATCCAATGATGGGCACTTAGGTTGTTTCCATCTCTGGCTATTGTAAATAGAGCTGCAATGAACATTGTGGTACATGACTCCTTTTGAATTATGGTTTTCTCAGGGTATATGCCCAGTAGTGGGATTGCTGGATCATATGGTAGTTCTATTTGTAGTTTTTTAAGGAACCTCCATACTGTTATCCCTAGTGGCTGTATCAATGTACATTCCCACCAGCAGTGCAAGAGTGTTCCCTTTTCGCCACACCCTCTCCAGCATTTATTGTTTCTAGATTTTTGGAGGATGGCCATTCTGACCAGTGTGAGATGATATCATTGTAGTTTTGATTTGCATTTCTCTAATGATTAATGATGTTGACAATTCTTTCATGTGTTTGTTCGCAATCTATATATCTTCTTGGGATAAATGTCTATTTAGGTCTTCTGACCATTTCTGGATTGGGTTGTTTGTTTTTTTGATATTGAGCTGCATGAGCTGCTTGTATATTTTGGAGATTAATCCCTTCTCAGTTGCTTCATTTGCAAATATTTTCTCCTATTCTGAGGGTTGTCTTTTCATCTTGTTTATGGTTTCCTTTGCTGTGCAAAAGCTTTGAAGTTTCATTAGGTCCCATTTGTTTATTTTTGGGTTTTGTCCCATTTCTCTAAGAGGTGGGTCAAAATGGATCTTGCGGTGATTTATGTCATAGAGTGTTCTGCCTATATTTTCCTCTAAGAGTTTGATAGTGTCTGGCCTTACATTTAGGACTTTAATCCATTTTGAGTTTATTTTTGGGTATGGTGTTAGGGAATGTTCTAATTTCATTCTTTTACATGTAGCTGTCCAGTTTTCCCAGCAAAACTTATTGAAGAGGCTGCCTTTTCTCCATTGTATATTCTTGCCTCTTTTATCAAAGATAAGGTGACCATATGTGTGTGGGTTTATGTCTGGGCTTTCTATCCTGTTCCATTGATCTATCTTTCTATTTTTGTGCCAGTACCATACTGTCTTGATTACTGTAGCTTTGTAGTATTGTCTGAAGTCAGGGAGCTGCCGGGGACCAGCCCCAGCAGAACAGGTTTCTCCCGAAGGGGAGACGGAGTCGGCGTGGACAGAACGCAAGACACCTCAGAGGATGCGAGGATCTGCCAATTTATTGTTACAATTCCGAAGCTTTTTATACTGTGAGGCAATCTCACTTTCAATCTTAACATTCTAGTTCTCATACCAAAGCCACAAAATAAAGGTACACAACAGTAAAACCAAAGGTCATTTACATCAAAAGATTATATCAGCAGGTTAGGCAGGTTTTATGATCAGGTAATCCTCTTATCTCCTGTGGTCTCTTTCATCCCCTGTGGTTAGGTATATCTTGGTCACATCTAGGTCTGGAATTCTGTTTGCGGTTTCTTCACCTTTCTTAAAAGCAGATGTTCTTGTATTTGCACATTCTACTCAATCAGGCCGTTAATCAAGGTACAAACTTAAGCACATCCTTCTCTTAACAATTACAAACCCAAAACTCAAGCACATTCTTCTCTTAACAATTACAAACCCAAAACTTAAGCACATTCTTCTCTTAACAATTACAAACCCAAAACTTAAGCACATTCTTCTCTTAACAATTACAAACCCAAAACTTAAGCACATTCTTCTCTTAACAATTACAAACCCAAAACTTAAGCATTCTTCTCTTAACAATTACAAACCCAAAACTTAAGCACATCCTTCTCTTAACAATTACAAACCCAAAACTTAAGCATTCTTCTCTTAACAATTACAAACCCAAAACTTAAGCACATCCTTCTCTTAACAATTACAAACCCAAAACTCAAGCATATTCTTCTCTTAACAATTACAAACCCATACAGTAATAAAAATTCTCTCCCACAGGCTTTACACGTTCACCGTTATCCTTCAGACATCGCACATTTTTCCTTATAATTATTTGGGAGGCTTTGGGGGTGGACATTCTACCTTAAACCTATTAGCAAATTCCTTTGCAAAATACTTACAATATATAATTTGTCCTTTATAAGCATTTCTGCACAAAGAGCAATGTAACTTGTATAAGCTTGCCATGTAGCCTACTTCATCCAGCTTTGAATACACCCAACGTAGCATAAATCCTCCTCGCCACCTTACCCAAATATTTCCCAGCATATCTACTACTCCCCAGGGGGGCCATAGTTCATCTAGCTTTTCTTCTAACGTAAGCTCTTGCCACACAAATGCTCCTGTTGTGTTTCCCTGCACCCAATGTCCTGGCCTGGGAGTGGGGATTTCGGGTGTAGTCATTGGGGGAGCCGGAGTCTTTTTTGGTTTTACCCTAAGTTGGGGTTTTTCCTTAAACCCTCCGTCGGCACTGGGGATATTTCTTAACATTAATAGTAATCCTATAAAAATCACTTTAAGCAAAACCAGGGGAAAACAAGGGGAACCACACAGAGGAGAGCTTTGCTTCTCCATATTTGTACCTGATAGTACCAGCTTTGCTAGGCACTATGGGTCTCGTCCGTGCTGAGACTCAAAGGCACTTCTTATATGGCTCCCGACATCTCCCCCTTTTTTATTTTTTTTAAAAAGGCAGTATGCAATTCCACTTTGGTTCTATGTACACTCTGAAGAGCAGCTTGTATTAATCGGATGATGACTAGAAAAGAAATAAGAAGTAAAATTATAACTACTCCGGCAGCCCCATAATTTATTAAAATATGCATAAATGAATTACCATTAAAATAACTTTGTAAATTTTGTAAAAATTCTGCAGCAGCCTTAGAGGGATTCATATCATATTGTGAGGCTGCAATATCATGAATCTGTTTATGCAAATGTTCCAAATCAATTCCCAAATCACTAGAATTCCATACATTTAAAATATGCATTTGAATTTTTTCCCAGGAATACTCAGAATGATTTACTTTTAAGGGAGTGACACATATCCAGGAGTATTTTTTATGGCAAGTTAAGGATAAGCGAATTTTTAAAGCAGTAAGTTCTTGACCAATATGTAAAACTGCTTCCTCAAGGGCATCGACCTTAGTTTCTAATTTTCTATCTATAGCTTCTTGAGTAGCTAAAGCCAAGGATATATTTTTTGATAAATCATTAGCATATTGTGCTGTCTGTACCTCTTTCACTAAGGCATACGTTGCAACAGTAAAAGAGCTCAATATTCCTATCAATGCGGAAATCCCCAAAATTAAAGTAGCCACAAATCTTTTTGGCCTCATAAGTTCTCTAACCTGTTTTATAATTTCAGCTCCTGTATCTGTATACCATGGTTCTGATAAAGATACTGGCAACATAATATAAGCTGGTCTTTTTAATAACATAATTGTTTTTATATTCATATTGGAGTTCACACAGGTTGTTAATGCACATTCATCACAAGTTATAAAAAACCTTCCATTGTTTTTTATAATTTGTAATTTTTCAGTTTTATTAGTCAATAATATGGAATATGGAGAAGTCACACAAGCCTGGATAAAATACTTACTCTCTTGAACATTAGGCCTTCTTAATATAATTGAACTTGTAGCTAAGGGCAATCTCCATAATTGTGGTTGAAAGGAAGTCTCATTGTTATTAGTAAATGTATATATAGGTGCTACCCATCCATGACTATTCCATCTATTTACTTTTATTTGTGAGGGAATCATAGATTCATTCCAAGCATAATTTGTAGCATATTTTAGATATTGCCGGTAATTATTTTCAGGGGTATTAATACTCCAATCTGATACATAATACTTAGTTCCAGGAATATTAATACGAATTTCTTTATTATTCATACAGTATATCCAATAAGGATATCCACCATCATCATCAATCCATTTCCATTCTTCTGTTGCCTTACTTAAAGCATTATCACAATCTGGGTATCTTTGAGGATGTTTTGTGCTAACAAATTGTACTTTATTATCTACCTTATTTTGTCCCATAAATCTTCCTAATAACACCCATAAGTTTCTTTTAACATTATTATCCTCTTTAGGAGAATCAGTTAAAAAGGCTGAATTTACTATCGGTAAACATCCATTTTTTACACGATCTGATTTTCTTAACCTTTCAGAATTTAAAAAGAAACAAATCGGAGGAAAATCCGATTGCCCCTTAAAAGAAAAATTATTATTTATAACAAATTGTTCGTAGCCTTGTACATCACGAACACCATCAGTTAGTTCAGGAAATGAGGAAGTTACCGGAATAATAGCATCTTTCCATGTACAAGCATGTAGTATAGGAAAATCAGGAAAATAAGCCCAGTACGTATCGTTAGCATTCACCTGTACTGATAAAAGACTTAACATGGCCACAAAAAAGTTAGCGGTAGTCAAAGGTATTTTTTGAGTGTTTACAGCATTTTCAGCATCCTGGCAAAGCCTTTTTATAGCTCCCCATGTTACCCGTTGCGCATCTAAAGTAGAAGCAGCATATCTCCTCTTTTTTCCCCGGCGTTGGGTCCCAAGAAGCTTAGGCTCTAAATGCTCAGGAGAAGTTTGAGTCTCTCTATGACATGTGGACTTAAGTGATAATTGTTGTAGCGGGGGAACCAGCGTTTCTGTCATTGAGTCCTTCGGTTTCTCTTTCTCTGACATTTCGGGTGTCAGACTCATTTCCTGACAGACGCTTCGGTAAATTCCCTACCACCGGATGTCTAATTAAACGATCTGGTATCCAGATGGGTGAGTCAAAGGTCTGTGGAAAAACACAAGCATATCCTCTACCATTGGTTAGTAGTATGTCTGGTCCATTCCATTTTCCAGTTAACACATCTTTCCAAAGAACCATTGGCTTTGGTTTATCGTTATTAGCCTCCCAATGTATCATCATTGGAGTTTTTCCTTCATTATTCATATTTATACAATTGATTACAAATAAAGAATGATTTACAATATGATGAGGAGAAAAATATTTTAAATCTCCATTTTGTAATTTATAAATCATATTTTTTAATACCTGATTAGTTCTTTCAATTATAGCTTGTCCTTGTGGGTTATAAGGAATTCCAGTATTATGAGTAATGCCAAACCTCTGGCACAATTGTTAAAAGGATTTTATAATTTCTTTTTGTATTTTATTAAAAGGTGGGGGCGGTGGAGGAGGCCCCTTTATGTTAGTCACTCCTTTTCCTAACTTTTTAGATTGAGAAGAAGAATTTTGAGAGGCTAATGGGGGAAGCCCCAACGCCCTAAAACTTCTTGACTGTAGTTTAGTTAAATTTTCTTCTCGTACAGGGAAAGCCCCAAGATCATACTTTCTTCTCTCATAATCATAAGCTGCTGCATCTAAATCATCTTGATCAGCAGGTGTTAATTCTTCATCATGGGTTGAATCTTTTAACAAAATAGGCTTAGATTTACCTTTTGACTTATTTACCTCCTCCTCTGAGTCAGAATCATAAATATTACAATCCTTCATAGCTGCCCCTACAACCTTAGCTTCCTCCGCAAATGACTTTGGAGAAAGTAAGGGTGTAGTTTCACTGACGTCCGGAGGATATTTATATGGATTTTTTTGACCTTCTGGTAACGGGGCCAAACTTTCTCTTATTAAATTCCACAAAGTAAAAGTATCTACAGGGACCTTTTCTGGCCCAAAATGATTATAATAAACCTGCAAAGTTTGTCCTACCTTTTGCCAGGTTTCTATATTAACCGTTCCTTGTTCTGGAAACCAAGGACATTGTTCCTGTACAAACTGAAAAAACTGAGTTAATTGCTTATTAGTTACCTTAATTCCTCTTCCATTTATCATATGTTTAACTATATCTATAAACAAGAGCCTCTCCTTGGACTCAGCGTGTCCCATTTTGACACCGATTACTCACCTCTCTTGCCAGTCCTTCTCTAACTGGGGGTCTGCAGCACCCTATGGTGAGACTCCTATCCGTCTGAAAAATATATATATACACTTACCCCTTCAGGTCCCTGTTCGGGCGCCACTTGCCGGGGACCAGCCCCAGCCGGACAGGTTTCACCCGAAGGGGAGACGGAGTCGGCGTGGACAGAACGCAAGACACCTCAGAGGATGCAAGGATCTGCCAATTTATTGTTACAATTCCGAAGCTTTTTATACTGTGAGGCAATCTCACTTTCAATCTTAACATTCTAGTTCTCATACCAAAGCCACAAAATAAAGGTACACAACAGTAAAACCAAAGGTCATTTACATCAAAAGATTATATCAGCAGGTTAGGCAGGTTTTATGATCAGGTAATCCTCTTATCTCCTGTGGTCTCTTTCATCCCCTGTGGTTAGGTATATCTTGGTCACATCTAGGTCTGGAATTCTGTTTGCGGTTTCTTCACCTTTCTTAAAAGCAGATGTTCTTGTATTTGCACATTCTACTCAATCAGGCCGTTAATCAAGGTACAAACTTAAGCACATCCTTCTCTTAACAATTACAAACCCAAAACTCAAGCACATTCTTCTCTTAACAATTACAAACCCAAAACTTAAGCACATTCTTCTCTTAACAATTACAAACCCAAAACTTAAGCACATTCTTCTCTTAACAATTACAAACCCAAAACTTAAGCACATTCTTCTCTTAACAATTACAAACCCAAAACTTAAGCATTCTTCTCTTAACAATTACAAACCCAAAACTTAAGCACATCCTTCTCTTAACAATTACAAACCCAAAACTTAAGCATTCTTCTCTTAACAATTACAAACCCAAAACTTAAGCACATCCTTCTCTTAACAATTACAAACCCAAAACTCAAGCATATTCTTCTCTTAACAATTACAAACCCATACAGTAATAAAAATTCTCTCCCACAGGCTTTACACGTTCACCGTTATCCTTCAGACATCGCACATTTTTCCTTATAATTATTTGGGAGGCTTTGGGGGTGGACATTCTACCTTAAACCTATTAGCAAATTCCTTTGCAAAATACTTACAATATATAATTTGTCCTTTATAAGCATTTCTGCACAAAGAGCAATGTAACTTGTATAAGCTTGCCATGTAGCCTACTTCATCCAGCTTTGAATACACCCAACGTAGCATAAATCCTCCTCGCCACCTTACCCAAATATTTCCCAGCATATCTACTACTCCCCAGGGGGGCCATAGTTCATCTAGCTTTTCTTCTAACGTAAGCTCTTGCCACACAAATGCTCCTGTTGTGTTTCCCTGCACCCAATGTCCTGGCCTGGGAGTGGGGATTTCGGGTGTAGTCATTGGGGGAGCCGGAGTCTTTTTTGGTTTTACCCTAAGTTGGGGTTTTTCCTTAAACCCTCCGTCGGCACTGGGGATATTTCTTAACATTAATAGTAATCCTATAAAAATCACTTTAAGCAAAACCAGGGGAAAACAAGGGGAACCACACAGAGGAGAGCTTTGCTTCTCCATATTTGTACCTGATAGTACCAGCTTTGCTAGGCACTATGGGTCTCGTCCGTGCTGAGACTCAAAGGCACTTCTTATATGGCTCCCGACAGGGAGCCTGATTCCTTCAGCTCCATTTTTCTTTCTCAAGATTGCTTTGGCTATGCGGGGTCTTTTGTGTTTCCATGCAAATTGTGAAATTTTTTGTTCTAGTTCTGTAAAAAATGCCAGTGGTAGTTTGGCAGGGATTGCACTGAGTCTGTAGATTGCTTTGGGTAGTATAGGCATTTTCATAATGTTGATTCTTCCAATACAAGAACATGGTATATCTCTCCATCTGTTTGTATCATCTTTAATTTCTTTCATCAGTGTCTTATAATTTTCTGCATACAGGTCTTTTGTCTCCTTAGGTAGGTTTATTCCAAGGTATTTTATTCTTTTTGTTGCAGTGTAAATGGGAGTGTTTTCTGAATTTCACTTTCAGATTTTTCATCATTAGTGTATAGGAATGCCAGAGATTTCTGTGCATTAATTTTGTATCCTGCTACTTTACCAAATTCATTGATTAGCTCTAGTAGTCTTTTGGTACCATCTTTAGGATTCTCTATGTATAGTATCATGTCGTCTGCTCACAGTGACAGCTTTACTTCTTCTTTTCCAATTTGGATTCCTTTTATTTCTTTTTCTTCTCTGATTGCTGTGGGTAAAACTTCCAAAACTATGTTGAATAATAGTGGTGAGAGTGGGCAACTTTGTCTTGTTCCTCATCTTAGTGGAAATGGTTTTAGTTTCTAACCATTGAGAACAATGTTGGCTGTGGGTTTGTCATATATGGCCTTTATTATGTTGAGGAAAGTTCCCTCTATGCCTACTTTCTGGAGGGTTTTTATTATAAATGGGTGTTGAATTTTGTAGAAAGCTTTCTCTGCATCTATTGAGATGATCATATAGCTTTTCTCCTTCAATTTGTTAATATGGTGTATCACATTGGTTATGTGTATTTTGAAGAATCCTTGCATTCCTGGGATAAACCCCACTTGTTCATGGTGTATGATCCTTTTAATGTGCTGTTGGATTCTGTTTGCTAGTGTTTTGTTGAGGATTTTTGCATCTATGTTCATCAGTGATATTGGCCTGTAGTTTTCTTTCTCTTTGACATCTTTGTCTGGTTTTGGTATCAGGGTGATGGTGGCCTCATAGAATGAGTTTGGGAGTGTTCCTCCCTCTGCTATACTTTAGCAGAGTTTGAGAAGGATAGGTGTTAGCTCTTCTCTAAATGTTTGGTAGAATTCACCTGTGAAGCCATCTGGTCCTGGGCTTTTGTTGGTTGGAAGATTTTTAATCACAGTTTCAATTGCAGTCCTTGTGTTCAGTCTGTTCACATTTTCTATTTCTTCCTGCCTCAGTCTCGGAAGGTTGTGCATTTCTGAGAATTTGTCCATTTCTTCCAGGTTGTCCATTTTATTGGCATATAATTGCTTGTAGGAATCTCTCCTGATCCTTTGTATTTCTGCAGTGTCAGTTGTTACTTCTCCTTTTTCATTTCTAATTCTATTGATTTTACTCTTCTCCCTTTTTTTCTTGATGAGTCTGGCTAATGGTTTATCAATTTTGTTTATCTTCTCAAAGAACCAGCTTTTAGTTTTATTGATCTTTGTTATCGTTTCCTTCATTTCTTTTTCATTTATTTCTGATCTGATCTTTATTATTTCTTGCCTTCTGCTAACTTTGGGGTTTTTCTGTTCTTCTTTCTCTAATTGCTTTAGGTGTAAGGTTAGGTTGTTTATTTGAGATATTTCTTGTTTCTTGAGGTAGGATTGTATTGCTATAAACTTCCCTCTTAGAACTGCTTTTGCTGCATCCCATAGGTTTTGGGTCGTCGTGTCTTCATTGTCATTTGTTTCTAGGTATTTTTTTATTTCCTCAGTGATCTCTTGGTTATTAAGTACTGTATTGTTTAGCCTCCATGTGTTTGTATTTTTTACAGATTTTTTCCTGTAATTGGTATCTAGTCTCATAGCATTGTGGTCAGAAAATATACTTTATACGATTTCAATTTTCTTAAATTTACCAAGGCTTGATTTGTGACCCAAGATATGATCTATCCTGGAGAATGTTCCATGAGCACTTGAGAAGAAAATATATTCTGTTGTTTTTGGATGGAATATCCTATAAATATCAATCAAGTCCATCTTGTTTAATGTATCATTTAAAGCTTGTGTTTCCTTATTTATTTTCATTTTGGATGATTGGTCCATTGGTGAAAGTGGGATGTTAACGTCCCCTACTATGATTGTGTTACTGTCAATTTCCCCTTTTATGGCTGTTAGTATTTGCCTTATGTATTGAGGTGCTCCTATATTGGGTGCATAAGTAGTTACAATTGTTATATCTTCTTGGATTGATCCCTTGGTCATTATGTAGTGTCCTTCTTTGTCTCTTGTACTAGTCTTATTTTAAAGTCTGTTTTTTCTGATATGAGAATTGCTACTCCAGCTTTGTCTTGATTTCCATTTGCATGGAATATCTTTTTCCATCCCCTCACTTTCAGTCTGTATGTGTCCCTAGATCTGAAGTGTGTCTCTTGTAGACAGCATATATATGGATCTTGTTTTTGTATCCTTTCAGCCAGTATATGTCTTTTGGTTGGAGCATTTACCCATTTACATTTAAGGTAATTATCCATATGTATGTTCCTATTACCATTTTCTTAATTGTTTTGGGTTTGTTATTGTCAGTCTTTTCCTTCTCTTGTGTTTCCTGCCTAGGGAAGTTCCTTTAGTATTTGTTGTAAAGCTGGTTTGGTGGTGCTGAATTCTCTTAGCTTTTGATTGTCTGTAAAGGTTTTAATTTCTCCGTCAAATCTGAATGAGATCCGTGCTGAGTAGAGTAATCTTGGTTTTAGGTTTTTCCTTTTCATCACTTTAAATATGACCTGCCCCTCCCTTCTGGCTTGCAGAGTTTCTGCTGAAAGACCAGCTGTTAACCTTATTGGGATTCCCTTGCATATTATTTGTTGTTTTTCCCTTGCTGCTTTTAATTTTTCTTTGTATTTAATTTTTGATAGTTTGATTAATATGTGTCAGCATGTTTCTCCTTGGATTTATCCTGAATAGGACTCTCTGTGCTTCCTGGCCTTGATTAACTATTTCCTTTCCCATATTAGGGAAATTTTCAACTATAATCTCTTCAAGTATTTTCTCAGTCCCTTTCTTTTTCTCTTCTTCTTCTGGGACCCCTATAATTCAAATGTTGGTGCGTTTAATGTTCTCCCAGAGGTCTCTGAGACTGTCCTCAATTCTTTTCATTCTTTTTTCTTTATTCTGCTCTGCAGTAGTTTATTTCCACTATTTTATCTTCCAGGTCACTTATCCATTGTTCTGCCTCAGTTAGCTAGTGATCCCTTCTAGAGAATTTTTAAGTTCATTTATTGTACTGTTCATCATTGTTTTTTTGTTCTTTAGTTCTTCTAGATTCTTGTTAAATGTTTCTTGTATTTTCTCCATTCTATTTCCAAGATTCTGGATCATCTTTACTATCATTCTGAATTCTTTTTCATGTAGATTGCCTATTTCCTCTTCATTTGTTAGGCCTGGTGGGTTTTTACCTTGCTTCTTCATCTGCTGTGTGTTTCTCTGTCTTCTCATTTTGCTTATCTTACTGTGTTTGGGGTCTCCTTTTCACAGGCTGCAGGTTCATAGTTACCATTGTTTTTGGTTTCTGCCCCCAGTGGCTAAGGTTGGTTCAGTGGGTTGTGTAGGCTTCCTGGTGGAGGGGACTAGTGCCTGTGTTCTGGTGGATGAGGCTGTGTTTTGTCTCTCTGGTGGGCAGGTCCACGTCTGGTGGTGTGTTTTGGGGTGGCTGTGACCTTATTATGATTTTAGGCAGCCTCTCTGCTAATGGGTGGGGTTGTGTTCCTGTTTTGCTAGTTGTTTGGCATAGTGCGTCCAGCACTGTAGCTTGCTGGTCATTGAGTGGAGCTGTGTGTTGGTTGAGATTGAGATCTCTGGGAGATTTTCACCATTTGATATTACGTGGAGCTGTGAGGTCTCTGGTGGACCAATTTCCTGAACTTGGCTCTACCACCTCAGAGGCCCAGCCCTGATGCCTGGCTGGAGCACCAAGAGCCTGTCATCTACACGGCTCAGAATAAAAGTGAGAAAAAAAGAAAGAAAGAAAGAGGAAGGTAAAATAGAATAAAATAAAGTAAAATGAAATAAAATAAGATAAAATAAAGTTATTAAAATAAAAAATTATAAAAATTTAATTAATTAAAAAAAAGAAAGAAGAGAGCATCCAAACCAAAAAACAAATCCACCAATGATAACAAGCGCTAAAAAGTGTAATTAAAAAAAAAAAAAAACGGGCAAATAGAACCCAGGACAAATGGTAAAAACAAAGCTATACAGACAAAATCACACACAGAAGCATACACATACACACTCACAAAAAGAGAAAAAATATATATATATCGTTGCTCCCAAAGTCCACCTCCTCAGTTTGGGATGATTCATTGTCTATTCAGGTATTCCACAGAATCAGGGTACATCCAGTTGATTGTGGTGATTTAATCCACTGCTCCTGAGATTGCTGGGAGAGATTTCCCTTTCTCTTCTTTGTTTGCACAGCTCCTGGGGTTCAGCTTTGGATTTGGCCCCGCCTCTGCGTGTAGGTCGCCTGAGGGCGTCTGTTCTTCGCTCAGACTGGACGGGGTTAAAGGATCAGCTGATTCGGGGGCTCTGGCTCAGGCCGGGAGGAGGGAGGGGTATAGATGTGGGGCAAGCCTGCTGCGGCAGAGGCCGGCGTGATGTTGCACCAGCCTGAGGCACGCCGTGTGTTCTCCCGGTGAAGTTGTCCTTGGATCACGGGACCCTGGCAGTGGCGGGCTGCACAGGCTCCTGGGAGGGGAGGTGTGGATAGTGACCTGTGCTTGCACACAGGCTTCTTGGTGGCTGCAGCAGTGGCCTTAGCGTCTCATGCCCGTCTCTGAGGTCCACGCTGATAGCCACGGCTCGCACCCATCTCTGGAGCTCATTTAGGCAGCACTCTGAATCCCCTCTCCTCACGCACCAGGAAACAAAGAGGCAAGAAAAATATTCTTGCCTCTTCGGCAGCTCTAGACTTTTTCCTGGACTCCCTCATGGCTAGCTGTGGCACACTAGCCCCCTTCAGGCTGTGTTCACGCAGCCAACCCCAGTCCTCTCCCTGGGATCCAACCTCTGAAGCCCGAGCCTCAGCTCCCAGCCCCCGCCCGCCCCAGCGGGTGACAAGACAAGCCTCTGGCTGGTGAGTGCTGGTTGGCACTGATCCTCTGTGTGGAAATCTCTCTGCTTTGCCCTCCGCACCCCTGTTGCTGTGCTCTCCTCCGTGGCTCCTAAGCTTTCCCCCTCCGCCACCTGCAGTCTCTGCCTGCAAGGAGCTTCCTAGTGTGTGGAAACCTTTCCTCCTTCACAGCTCCCTCCCACTGGTGCAGGTCCCGTCCCTATTCTTTTGTCTCTGTTTTTTCTTTTTCCTTTGCCCTACCCAGGTACATGGGGAGTTTCTTGCCTTTTGGGAGTTCTGAGGTCTTCTGCCAGTGTTTAGTAGGTGTTCTGTAGGAGTTGTTCACATGTAGATGTATTTCTGATCTATTTGTGAGGAGGAAGGTGATCTCCACGTCTTACTCTTCCGCCATCCTCATTGTCTTTTCTCATTCAAGTTGAGATTTACCTGGTTCTTAGTATGACATCTTATTTTTTTTCCTGAACACAAGTGAAGCTCATATGTATTCTTCCCCTTTTCTTAGCTTTGATGTTTTTCTTTCTTTTTAAAAATTTTTAAATTTTATATTGGAGTATAGTTGATTTACAATGTTGTGTTAATTTCAGTTGTACAGCAAAGTGATTCAGTTATAATTTACATATGCCTACTCTTTTTCAGATTCTTTTCCCATATAGGTTATTACAGAGTATTAAGTAGAGTTCCCTGTGCTATACAGTAGGTCCTTGTTGATTATCTATTTTATGTATAGTAGTGTGTATATGTTAATCCCAACCTCCTAATTTATCCCTCCCCCCCACCTTTCCACTTTTGTAACCATAAGTGTGTTTTCTATGTCTGTGAGTCTGTTTCTGTTTTGTATACAGATTCATTTGAATTAATTTTTAGATTCCACATATAAGTGATATCATATGTTATTTGTCTTTCTCCGTGTGACTTACTTCACTTAGTATGATAATCTCTAGGTCCATCCATGTTGTTGCAAATGACATTATTTCATTCTTTTTTATGGCTGAGTAATATTCCATTGTATATATTACCACATCTTCTTTATCGATTCATCTGTCAGTGGGCATTTAGGTTGCTTCAATGTCTTGGCTATTGTAAATAGTGCTGCAATGAACATTGGGGTGCCTGTGTCTTTTTGAATTATGGTTTTCCCAGGGTATATGCCCAGTAGTGGGATTGCTGGGTCATATGGTAGTTCTATTTTTAGTTTTTTAAGGAACCTCCGTACTGTTTTCCATAGTAGCTGTACCAATTTACATTCCCACCAACAGTGTAGGAGGGTTCCTTTTCTCCACACCCTCTCCAGCATTTATTGTTTGTAGACTTTTTGATGATGGCCATTCTGACTGGTGTGAGGTGATACCTCATTGTAGTTTTGATTTGCATTTCTCTAATGACACTTCATTTTTTTTTTAGTATGTCCAGGACATTTTGGGTATTATATTATGAGGCTCTAGAATTTATTTGACTCTTATGTTTTATCAGGCTTTCTTTGACAGAGCTCTGTTTGGTGAAGGGAAATGTCACATCACAGGTGACATTTGTTATTGACAGGTGGGTTGGAAGTCCAAGTTCTCGCTTGCCCTCTTTTTTTTTTTTTTGCCAGGGGACTCCTTGTTATTGTTCAGTGAGGGTGGGGGTTCCACCTCCCCACTAGGCTTCTGCTGATACCACCCTGGCTGGGAGGGGGTAGGCACCTCGTCACTGCTTCCCTTGGTATCCACTGTTACCGACAGGTAGGGGAGGAGAAGGCAGCTGTTATTTCCCAGCAAGGAAAGAAAGATACAGCACCCTATTAGGCTTTCTCTGACACCACCCTGGCAGGGGGCTGGGGCCTGGGGGGTGCCTTCTTACAGTCTGACAAGTGTAGAAGTCTAGGCTTGAATCCACTTGGCCTTGCTGTTAGTCGTGGGGCTGGGGCTGCAGTGTTTTCTGTGTTTGGCTTGAGTAGAGCCATCATTGTCTGAAAGTTTTCTATCTTGCTAGACTGCCCCTTTCCTGGTCCTTTGACTAGAGAGAGCAGGCTTTCTTGGGGCAGTTTTTGTCTGTACCCATTGGCCTTTCTGGGTTGTAGCTTCTCCAGCACCTAGTCTAGGCTATATGAGGCTGAGGGATAACCCAGAGAACTCACTGCCATGTCATTTTTTTTTTGCCATGTCATTTTTTTAGGTCTCACAATCCTTAGCCAGTTTGCCTTCTTCATTCCACCTTTCAGAGTTTTCCTATGTTTTCTGGATAATGTCCAGAGTTTTCAGCTGTATTTAGCAGGAAGAATAGATAAAATTATATCTACTTCCTCTCCAGAAGAGGAAGTCCTCATAATTATGATTTTTAAGACTTCACGTGGTTCCATGCATTTGTGCTGGTTTTATTTGTATATGTTGAATGACCCTAAAGGTTTATGCAAGTTATCACTTCTTTATTGTATATTTTATATTAAAAGAGACTCCCTTTTTGTTAATCTATTGTGCACCTTGGACCTTAATTTCCACCTCAATAATTATATTTCTAGACCTACTTTCATTTTCTTGCATTTGTCTGGGGTATTATATATTTTTTAAATCTTTATTGAATTATAATACAGAAAAGTGCACACATTATGCATGTTTAGCTTGATGATATTTTAAAAGACTGAACAAACCTACACAACCAGCCACCTAGATCAAGAAATAAAACATTCCTAACATTCAAGAAGCCCTCCTGTGTTCCTTTCCAATCACTAACTTCCTTCCAAGGGGTATCAATATCCTAACTTTTAACAATATGGATTAGTTTTACATGTTTTTGAAATGTATAGAAATGTAATCATATAGTATTGATTCATTGCTCTTTCAGGTCTGGCTTCTTTGGCCAATATAATGTTCATGAGATAAGATTTGTGCATGTTGTGTATAGCAGTTGTTGATTCTCGTTGCTGTGTATTAATTCCTTGCATTAATAAAGGACAAGTTGTTTATCCATTCTAATGCTGATGGGCATTTGCATACTTTTCAGTTTTGAATAAAGCCACTGTGACCATCATCATACCTGTCTTTTGGTAAACATATGTTCGCATTTCTCTTGAGTAAATGCTTCGATGGAATAGCTGGGTCATAGGATATAAAGCATATGTTCAGCTTTAACAAATACTACCAAACAGTTTTCCAAAGTGTTTGTAGTATATTATGCTCCTAAAAAGCAATTTATGAGTTTCAGTTGCTCTACAACCTTGCCAGCTCTTGGTTATTTTCAATCCTTTTCATTTAAGCCATTTCTGGTGGATGTGGATGAGTATCTGTAGCTTATATTTTCTTGCTAACTTATGAATTTGAGCATCTTTTCCTATGCTTATTTGCCATTTGGATATCTTCTTTGTGAAGTGTCTGATCCTTGTGTTCTTCTTCTATCGTTCTTATTGATTTCTAGGAATTCTTAATATATTTGAGATATGAGTTGTTTGTCAGATACAGGTATTGCAATTATCTTCTCCCACTGTGGGATTTGCCTTTATGCTCTTAATTTTGTCTTCTCATGAACAGAGGTCCTTACTTTGAATGCAATCCAACTTAATAATCTTTTACTCTACCAGATATCAAAGCTTAATATGAAGCACATTAATTAAGACAGTGTAGTACTGGTCCAAGAATAGACCAATGGGAATACAGAGTTTGGGAATGGACTCCCACATATATGGTCACAAGGCAACCTGGAAAAAGGGTAATCTTTTTTTTTTTTTTTTTTTTTTTTTGTGGTACGCGGGCCTCTCACTGTTGTGGCCTCTCCCATTGTGGAGCACAGGCTCCGGACGTGCAGGCTCAGCGGCCATGGCTCATGGGCCCAGTCTCTCCGCGGCATGTGGGATCTTCCCGGACCGGGGCACGAACCCGTGTCCCCTGCATTGGCAGGCAGACTCTCAACCACTGTGCCACCAGGGAAGCCCAAGGGGTAATCTTTTTAATAAGTGGTACTGGATCATCTTGACACCAATATGGAAGAAATGAATCTTGACCCTAACACATACCACACACCAAATCCTTCCTGGGAAGACTATAGATCTAAATGTGAAAGATAAAACAGTAAAACTTTTAGAAGAAAACATTAAACATCTTTATGACTCTGAGGTAGGCAACAATTTCCTAACAAGCCATAACTAATGCTGACCATAATGGAAAGAGTAGCAAATAACATGGCATACTTCTGTCCAGTGCTTCATTTCACATCTTTGTCTTTTTGTTTTAGATGTGTGGCAACTGTATTTTTTTTAACCCAATCCCATAGTCCTTATCTTTTACATCAGAATTCAGCTCATTCAATTTAGTTGAATTCTAATATATTTGATTTCATGCCTCCTATTATCTTATGTTTACTATTTATTTTACGTGGTTGATATTTCCTCACTTTCTCTTTTCCTTTTTTTTTTTTTTTGCTGATTTGGTCATGTTTCTCTTAATTCCCCTCTAATTTCTTATTATTTTGGAATTATAGTTTGGAGTTTTATCTTTATCAATTTCTGCTAGTAGTTGCCTTCACCTTCCTTACAAATGTGATTGTCTATATTTTCTCTATTTCTAAATCCAAATAATGTTTCAATATTATTTGGATCTAGTAAAAGAGATGCATAATTTTCCTCCTCCTCATTTCACTCAATAAATTTCCCCAGGGTATTAAAATTTTTTCCACTTATTAATAGTAATAATCTTATTTGTTCCAGATGCCCAATTACATACATTTTTCTTTACTCAGTTATAACTATATATCAATTGCAATAATCATTTCTCAAAATTGCTTTCCTCCAATTTTGAGGTTTCTGTTACTATTGAATTTACAATTGCTTAGACTATCCCCTTGAGTATTCTCCTGAGATTCTAATATTGGCATATAATGTTATAAGTGCTTGTATGTCTAAAATTGTCTTTTGCTCTAACGGAAGCATGGTATTCAGCTAGAGTGGGTTTAAAATTCTTGGATTGCAGTCCCTTTCAATAATTTGTAGATGTTTTCTTCTAATATGGCTCCTATTGTTGCAAATAAATCTAGTGCCATTGTGATCCCTTTCCATTGTAAATAACATGCTGTTTCTGCCTGGAAGCATTTTAAATTTTCTTTTTATTCTTTAAATTCAATACCAAACCAGATTTGGGGTTGATTTGGTTCCTCTGGGAGTAAAGGATTGGGAGGATTTCTGTAGGGGGGCATCACGGAGTTAGAGTCCAATAGGATTAGATAATCCAGGGCCTATAGATGCTATTCATGTTGGGTCAGTGAGTGATAATCTTGGGAAATCCTTGAAGAAACATAATTAGAGACATATGTTGGTAAGTGATTGAGACCTCTGTAGAAATTCTTGAGGTTTTATAAGAGTTGGAGGTCTGAAGTTATCTAAAGTATCTGAAGTCATCAGTCAGTCCATGAGAGTTATTGATTGGGACACTGAGGTGGTGAAAGATTGATTGCAAGCCTGGGATTTTAAGTCTTTGGGAGACAGTTTTAGGAGCCCTATGGGAGTCATTGATTGGGACCTGTAGACATCGGTAATTGCAGGACTGTGTGAGTTAGTATGTGATGGACCGGAAGGTCTATATTTGAGGGGTTTATGGGAGTCATTGACTCTACATATGGGCTGTGAGTTATGGAGTCCTATAGGAGGTCAGGTTTGGATCCAGGGGGCATTGAGCAGATTAATAGTTGATTTTCTATTGAGGTTGTGTTGCCTGTGTTGGTGATTATTTGAGGAACCTATGGAAACCAGTTGATGGCACCATTTGGGACACAGTTTTTGTCAAGCAGTGTAGGTTACCGATTTAGGAGCCTGTGCAGACATGCTGACTTTCAGGGCCAGATGGAAATTGGGAGAGAGGGGACAAAGAGTTTATGTTTTCATCTTTGGCAGAAGAGGGTGGGTGGGCTCTATAAGTTGCCCAGAATGTACACTGAATTATACAGACGCTTGGTTTATCACATGTGACATGTCATCCTTCAGCCAGAGCACTTTAAAGGCAGCAAGAAACAGAAGTAATGTTTATTGTGATTCTTCCACGTATAGAATACCATATGGCACAGTAGTTAAGAAAATGTACTTTGGAGCTAGGCAGACCTGGGTTTGAATCCCTGTCCTTCCCCCTAATCTAAGAGATCTTGGGGCAAATTTCTTAATATTTATGAACAGCTCTACCTGATGGTAAATGGGAATAATAGCAAAAGTAATGCCTAGTTCATAGGATGAGTGTGAAAATTAAATGAGGTACTGAATAAAACTTTCCTTGCACCTTATAATAACAGCAATATTTAATATCAGTGGAGTGTGTTCCTGATGCCAAATAGGAGTGCTTTTGAAGTATCATGTCATTTAACTCTAACAGCCCTATGAGATGGGTGTTTTCATCCTCAGTTTTTTGTTTGTTTGTTTTTTTTTGCGGTACGCGGGCCTCTCACTGCTGTGGCCTCTCCCGTTGCGGAGCACAGGCTCCAGACGCACAGGCTCAGTGGCCATGGCCTGCAGGCCCAGCCGCTCCGCGGCATGTGGGATCCTCCCGGACCAGGGCACGAACCCGTGTCCCCTGCATCGGCAGGCGGACTCCCAACCACTGCGCCACCAGGGAAGCCCCCATCCTCAGTTTTAAGGTGAAGAAACTCAGACTAAAGTGGCTTCCCCAGATTCCAGCTAGAATGCAAAAGAGCTGGAATTCAAACTCTCATACGTTTTACACCAAATCTCATGAGTTTTTTTCCATATTGTATGCTAATACTTGCTGTTGATTACTGAACTTTTCTCTTCCACAGTATCCAGTGTTGTAAACTATACTTTGGTGTCCCCAGGAAGCATTTATGGGGTGAATGCTGAATGACTGACCACGTGGACACTGTCTTTCCAGGTTTCTTGGAGTCTCTGCGCAGCCCCTGGGCCAGACCCCGTAGTGAAGGCTGCAGGATCTTCCTTCCAGCCCCAGAAGCTCTGGCTGAGTCCACGGACCCGCCTGGCCTCAGGGTACCGGGAAGAGCGGAGTTGTCAGCAGGAGAGCCTGAGGGTTGAGGCTCAGCGGGACAATGCCAGCCAACCGGAGCTCTCCCCAGTGGTCCCCAGCCCTGGCTGCAGAGGGACATGGCAGTGTGTGTGAGGTGAGGAGAGACAGAGCTCAAGGGACAGGAGTTTATTCAGTGAGGAGATGGCCCTGACCTGTCACTAGGGACTCAGGGCAGGGGCAAGTGTGTCACAGGAGGGGCAAATTCTGGACTTGGTGTCCCTGAGACAGGTCACCATCTTCCTGCTGCATGAACACCACGTGGCTGGTGTCCCACATCCAGAGCCCTTCCTGTTTCAGTGGAAAATGTGATGCAGCCGATGGAGGAAAGGTGAGATGGGAGGGTCAGCCCCACAGCCTAGAGGAGGGGGAGGCAGCTCCCTGCAGGGTGTCTGCGAGCGAGGTCTGGGTGGGGGTGACCACTGGCCCCAGCCAGGGAGACGCTACCCCCTGACGCCCAGCACAGGCCCTTCAGTCCTCACTGGCTCTGTGCACACACTCAGCTGATCCCTACCAGAGCCTGCTTTCCCCTGATCCTTGGGGACTTGGTGATTTCTCCTCTATCCTGATCTAGGGCAGAAAAATCCCCTTTCTTTGGAACTTAGAGAATGGCAGGGTAGTAGGGTGACCACAGTCTCTAGGGCCCTTCTGCTTCCTCCTCCTCTCAAAGATGAGTAAAGTGGCCTGAGAAGGTACATGACTTGCCCAGGCCTCTGGGATTGTGAGTGACAGCAGTGGACTGGAACCTTGTCTCCTGACCATGTCTTCCACCCTCACCACACAATAGCCAAGACCAAGTTTCCCACTAAAAGTTCCCCTTGAGATTCTGTAAACAGAGCAAGATGATGAGGGAGCCAGACCTTGCCCCACAGCTCCCTCTTTCCGACTGTCCTGTGGATGCTGTCACCTCTGGGGACAGGCTCCTTGTCACAGGGGCTCAGGGTCATGTGGTCATTAGGATAATATTAAACTTTAAAAAATTATTTTGATGTTTACTATTTCATAATTTCATTATTTCACAATATAATGTTAGAAAATACAGGTAAGCAAATACAAGAGAATAAAACATTACTTATAATTCCAGCATTAGCCAAAGTTAATCATTGTTAACATTTAGCTATAGTTCCTTACAGTTTTTTTTCCTTTGTATGTACATGTATGTGGGTATACATGTGGGGCTGTGAGTGTACATACATACCACACACATATACATTATATAGCTCAAGTTTAAAAATGAAATCATAGTATTTGGTTGTCTCCTTTTTAACTTGGCAGTTTAATATAATTTTCTAGGCAGTAAATATTTTTCTTCACACACACATGATGCATAGGATAAACTATATCCTATGGATAAACTATATTTAATTTAACCAATCCACTATACGTGAATTTAGGGTGTTCTAGGTTTTCTGTTGTGATGAAAACTGCTATGGTGAAATTCTTACACTTAAATCTTTTTGCCCAAGTCACTGAAATTATATTTTGAGTCAAAGGTATAGGGACATTGAATGGTAAACGAATTGCTGCCTAACAGTAGGGCACTTCCACTCTTGGAAAATTGTCCTTGTCCAGGCTCTTCTCCATCATATCACTCACAGACCCACAGGTTGGGGCCACAACAATGTGGTCCTCCCAAGTCCTTCTGCACATGGCCTCTTGCCCAGCCAATGTGTGGAAATTTCTAGACGAATGATTCTGATCTCTGCAAGGCACATTTCTCCATTCATGTCTTCCTTCCCAAACATAGACCTCTGCCCATTTGCAAGAAGAGATGGAAATGACCAAGCCCTAGTAAATATTATTTATTCACGTATTTATTTGTTAGGTTCTTAGTTTTTTCATTAGATGTCAGAGAGCAGGGAATGGGAAGAGATACCAAGGAACCAATAAAAATGTCCCCAGGGGTGAGGAACAGCCAGTTGGGCTAAGAAATAGTGGCTTAAGCTGGAAAACAGGCAGAGGTGTCAGTAAGAGAAAGAGGGATGAGGAATAGCCACAGGGAACAGCTGGAGGGACCATGTTGCACTTATTGGAAATAGAGGATAGCCAAGGGGCCCAGGGGACAGGTGGGAAATCAGTGGAACAAACAGAGGAAATGGGAAACAAGAGCCAGAGGCCAGGAGCAGCAGAGAGACCAAGAAACAGTAGTTGGGGCTGGAGAAGTGTTAATAGTGGGGAGAAAGGAAGAGCCAGAGGATATGAGAACAATTAGAAGGATCTCAAAATGGGAGGAGGGACCAGGAAATAGAGGAACCAGATATCAACCAGAGGGAACAGGGACCATCCACAGGGACAAGGAAACAGAAGAATCAGCTAAAAGGAAAAAGCAAAAAGGTTTGGTGTACTGGGTAAGAGCCTGCCAGACAAGCCACTTCAAGAGGTACCAGGGGTCAGAGGAGAATCTGAGAGGATGCGGAAAGGCAGAGATACTGGGGAACAGAAATGGGAAATGGGAAAGATGAGCCTGGGAAATGCAGCAGCCAGAGGAAGCTAGGGACCAGCTGCTGAGGCTGTAGAACAGGTTGGAGGGGCAGGAAAGGGACAGACCCATGGGACAGTTGGAGAGGCAAAAGGACCTCTGAGGATGAGGAGTAGCCAAGGGCACCAGAGGCAACAAGGAACAGTCGTAGAGGTTGGGGAGTAGCCAGAGGGAACAGCAAAGTGGACATCAAAGATATATCTGGTTTGGATAGCAGCCTGTCTGACCTGGGAACAACTAGAGGGACTAGAGAACAGCTGGAAGGCATAGTATCCATTCCCAAAGCCAGAGGCCCCATGTAGTGGGCACTGGGGTTAAGGGACAGTTGCAGAAGCCAGAGAGAGTCTGGGGAGCATCCAGAGCTCCCTGAGATAGGGCAATAGGGGCTTCATGGGATGTGGAACTTCACTGCTACAACAGGGAAAGTCCTAGGCAAACTGGGACAGTTGGTCACCCTGCCCAAGAAACAGCCAAAGGAGCCAGTCAAAAGTCAGATGTAATGCAAGTGATGCAGAAGGTGAAAGTACAGAACCCAGCTGTGGCACAAAGCACACAGAAGTAGTATATGTTGATGA
Source organism: Phocoena phocoena (assembly GCF_963924675.1). Lineage (NCBI taxonomy): Eukaryota > Metazoa > Chordata > Mammalia > Artiodactyla > Phocoenidae > Phocoena > Phocoena phocoena. The sequence goes on along the minus strand of NC_089240.1, from coordinate 41,683,665 downwards.
TCAAGAGCCTAGGCTAGGAGCCAGGTAGACCAGCACTTCACAGACAGTGGTCCATGGACCAGATGCAGAGCACCAGATGAGAGCATATTAGAAATGCATTCCAGGACTGACCAAGGAGCAGGGAAGAATTGGGTCTACAAAGAAGTCAGAGGAGTCAAAGGGCAGTCAGTCTGTGTCAACTAGAAGGAATGAGAAAGGTTCATCAGGACCAGGGAGCAGCCAGATGGACTAGGGTGCAACCAGAATGGTGCCACAGACTAAGGATCAGCTAGAGGAATAGCTGTCAAAGGGAACACAGGGCAGTCAGAGGCATCAGGGATCAGTCAGAGGGAAGAAGAAACAGGAGGCATGGAACAATGGAACAAGGGACAATCAGAGGAAGCAATAAACAGAGGCATCAGGAAACAGACCAGGGGACAGTCAGAAATAACAAGAAACATTTAGAAGGAACAGTAAACAGAGGGATGAAGGAAGAGTCAGATGGGGACCATGCAGAGGGAACAAGAATCAGGAGAGGGAGCAGGGAGAAGTTAGGGGACAGGAGTGGGTAGGGTAAACAGGGAAAGCCAGAGGGAGGAGCATGGGAGCAGGAAAGACTAGGGCACCCCCAGCCCCAGGCGAGGGCACAGTGAGCTACACTGCATACTTTCAGGCAGCCTAGTAAGTGCCCTAGGAACCCTCCTGCTAGGCTGGGATAGGGTTTAGAAGGGCAGGGGTATATCACAGGAGGTGATGGAGAAGTGTGCTGGGGCAGGAGTGAGAGCAGCCCTTGGGGACTGAGCCCCAAGCTGGCTGCAGGGTGGGACAGAGCAGATGGCCAGGGACAGAATGGGCAGTGAGTGGCCAATCCTGGCAGCACAGCATTCCCTTGGGGTGAGAGTGCAGAATGTTTTGGGACTGAGACATTGCTGTGTGGTTCACTGGCAAGCTGTCAAGAGCTGGAGTGGGGATCCTCACTTAGGATGAGGGAGTCCTTGTAAGTGTCCTGGTGGTGGCAGAGACACAGGCCATCCTCCATGGTAGAAATGGGCCATAAAACCGAACCTTTTTGTATGTGGCTGCTGAGGCTAGAATCTGGGTGGTTCTATATTAGCAACTTTGTATCCAAGTCACTAGCTCCAAAATCCCTCTCCATCACATCACATAAGCCTACCCAGCCAGGGTGGAGTCCAAAGTGAAAGGGATCAGAGGGGCATCTGTGCCTGGCACGGTCTTTTTACCCTTTCCCTGTGTGACTCCCAGGGAGGGAGAGACAGATGAGTGTGATCTTTTGTCCACCAGCTTGGGCTGTCAGAGTTGTTAAAATATTTAACAATGTCTGAAAAAGTATATATATATATATATATATATATATATATATATATATATATATATATATCTGAATCACTTTGCTATACATCTGAAACTAACACAACATTGTAAACTAACTATGCTTCAAGTTTTATTTTATTTTTTAATTAATTAATTTGTTTTTGGCTGTGTTGGGTCTTCATTGCTGTGCGCAGGCTTTCTCTAGCTGTGGCAAGCGGGGGCTACTCTTTGTTGTGGTGCACGGGCTCTCGGCACGTGGGCTCAGTAGTTGTGGCTCACAGGCTCAAGAGCACAGGCTCAGTAGTTGTGGTGCATGGGCTTAGTTGCTCTGTGGCATGTGGGATCTCCCCAGGTCAGGGCTCGAACCCATGTCCCCTGCCTTGGCAGGAAGATTCTTAACCACTGCGCCCCCAGGGAAGCCTGCTTCAATTTTTAAAAATGGTAAAACAAAGTTTTTAAAAAATGTTTACCAGTGCCAAATGATAGAATATTTTAATTTTCCCATACTGGTTGGCAAATAGCCACTCCTCCCCGCCACCTGAGGTTCCTCCCCTGTGTCACCTACACACCTGCCAGTCTGTCCTGGGGTCACCGGCAAGAGAGCAAGGATCAGGAGGATGGGCAGGCAGAATGAGAGCTTCCCTCAAGCCTGACCCCAGGGCTTTCCCTGGGTTAGTGCCCTTGTGCAGTGAAGGGGAGTAGGTCAGACATGCTGCTAGAGGCTCAGGTGGAGGTCCTGCTCTCAGCAACCCTTGGGGCTGTGCTCAGGAGAGCTAGTGGATGGAGAAGTGCTGGGCACCACCCAGTGCTTGTGGATCTGCCCCCGGAGCTGCTGGTGGTGGAGCAGATACTGTGAGTTCCATGCCTGCTCTGTGCCCCTGAACACTCACTAATAAGGGCCCCCAAAGAACAAAGGTCTTTCAATGAATAAAGGTTCCTCATTTCCTCACAGTTGAATCACTAGATCTTGTCTTTGATACTTAGGGCATTTTTTGTGTTGTTTAGGAAATCCTCACCTACCCCAAGGCCTAAACAAATATTTACCTATATTTTCTACTAAGAGTTTTAAAGCATTAATTATTTTGAAACGTTTGATTCTTTTGCCCTTCACCCAGAGCCGCTAATTGTTAACATTTTGCCACATTTGCTTTCTCTTCTCAATTTATGTATATATGTATGTATGTATGTAGTGTATACACACAGAAATATTTAAAACTTTATTTTCTGAACGACTTGAGAGTAATTTGCAGACATAATTCCCCTTTACCCTTAAATACTTAATGTGTATCTCTTAAGAACAAGGACATTCTCTTACATAATCACAGTACAGTTATCAAAATCAAGAAATTGCACATTGATCTAGTACTATCTAATATTTGATGAGTATTATCTAATTACCTAATGAGGTGAAAAACTCGGCCTCTGTGCACCAGTGCCAAATCGAATCTCAGAGACAGAGTTTTGGGTGAAGTAGAGAAGAGAAGCTTTATTGCTTTGCCAGACAAATGGGGACACAGTAGGCTCCTGCCCCGAAAAACTGTGTGTCCCAACCTGGGAGGATTGGATGAGGAGTTTTATAGCAATGGTTCAAGAGCAGGCTTGCTGGTAAGGATTAGAGTGTGTGCAGGGCTTGCACTCCTTTAATCTGGTCTCAGGTAGTCTCTTGATGAGCTTCTCTGGTTCCTTTAATCTGGCCTCATGTGGTCTTCTCTGGAATGAAGAATGCTAACACCTTCCATTTGTTGGGGGTTTTAGTTCTGTAAAGAACTCAAAGATATTATGTGTATCCCTTGAGGAGGAACCAGGACCCTGCCCCAAGGCTGCACTATTGTTTCTTGGCTGCTTCTCCTTTGTCTCTGCATCCCCTCCCTTAGCTGATTAGCAACTGTTCAAATCTGCCCTTTGGAAGTCAGGGAAGGTCATGGAGGTTGGAATCTATTCCCTACAAACAAGAGATGTGGGACAGGGAGTTGGTCCAGTGGTTAGGATTCCAGGCTTTCACTGCCAGGGCCCAGGTTCAATCCCTGGTCGGGGAACTGAGATCCCACAAGCCATGCAGCATAGCCAAATAAATAAATAAATAAATACAAAAATCTTGGAAAAAAAAAAAAGGACAGGGAACAGAAAGGCTTCCATGCCCAGGAGCCCCACAGGGTCCTGCTCGGTTTCACTAACATACAATTTGTAAATAATTTTCCCAGTTGTCACGATAACATCCTTTATAGTATTTCCCCCTGATCCAAGATCCAATCCAGGCTCATGTATTATGTTTAGTTGTCATGTCCCTTTACCCTTTAATCTGAAACAGTTCCTTAGCCTTTCCTTGACTTTCATGACACCATTTGGAAGAATGTCCCTCAATTTGGGTTTTTTTTCCTGCTTCCTCATAATTAGATTCAGGTTTTTCATTTTTGTCAAATATCACAGAAATGATGCTGTGTTCTTCTCAGTGCCTCACATTGGCAAGAATTCAATACCAATTTGTCCTTTATTGATAATGTTAACTTTGATCACCTGGCATCTGTCAGGTACTGTAAAGTTACTATATTTCTCTTTGTAATTAACAACTAGGTTGTGGGGAGATACATTGAGACTATGTATACATTGAGACTATTTCTCATGCTTTTGTCCGCTGATTGTAGCATCTAGCAATGATTCTTGCCTGTAACAATTAATTATGGTGCTATTTCCCTAATGGTGTTTTTCTAATTCCATCATTTCTTCTATATTGATTAGTTGGCATTCTCCTATAAGGAAAAACATTCCTTTCTCTGACTGCTGAAATGACAATTATATGCCAGGCACAATGAGCACACCTTGAGTTACCATTTGTCACTAATAGGAACTGGAGCTTCTTGGAGATGTGACTGACTGCAGGGTTGGAACAGAGAAAGTACAAAATGATTCTGGAAGAACTCATTGTGCTGGGAAGTAATGAAGCACTCAAAAGATGGGAACATGTCAAAATGACACAGGAGCCACTTTGAAGGAGCTCCCTCTGGTCAAATCTGGGACAATATGAGTAGCAAAAGAAATCATAATAGTAATAGATTATCATCTACTGAATAAAGTAGGAAGTGACCAGACCCTATAATACATAGGTAGGCAGATAGAGAGGAAAGAAGTGAATTCCCCCCCTTTTTTATCTTTTTTCTTGGCTGTGCTGCACGGCTTGCTGGGTCTCAGTTCCCCGACCAAGGATTGAACCCTGGCCACAGCAGCGAAAGTGCCGAATCCTAACCACTAGATCACCAGGGAACTCCTGTGAGTGCTCCTTTTTAATAGCATCTTGATCTTTTTTGCTGTGTCCCCTACTCCAATCTTTCTGAGGATAATTTAGTAGTTTGTTAAAACTTTTTATTTGGAAATAATTATAAATTTATAGGAAGTTGCAAAGATGGTACAGAGAGGTCTCATGTAACTCTTTACCCAGTTTCCCCTAATGGTTGCATCCTGTGTCACTAGAGTACAATTATCACAAATAGGAAATTGACATTTCTGCGGTGTGCGTGTTGTTCTCTGCCATTTTACACATGTGTAGATTCCTGTACAATAATCCAGATACAGAACTATTCCATCACCACATAGGTCTCTACTGGTGTTGACGTTTTACCAGTTAGAGTAAAGTGTAGAAAACTTAGCTCCCTTTAAGTCCCTTTACCCTCACCAATTACAATTGTCTTAAATATTTCCTCTACATACATGGAGATCCACATCATAAAAATGTTATACTTTTTACTTTGACCTTCAAATATAATTTAGAAAACTCAAGAGGAAAAGGAAAGTCTATTGTATTTAACCATATTTTTTTTCTCTTTCCATTTTTCTTCTTTCCTGATGTTCAAAGACTTCTTTTACCATCTCCTTTCTGTTTAGAGAACTTCCTTTAAGCCATTCTTTTAGGGTAGGTCTGCTGAAAACAGATTTTCTTAGTTCTCCTTCTTCTGAGAATATCTTGATTTCCCCTTCATTTCTTCTTTCTTAGTAACAGCTTTATTTAGATATAATTCACATACCATAGTTTACCCATTTAAAGTGTCCAATTCAGAGACTTCCCTGGTGGCGCAGTGGTTAAAAATCTGCCTGCCAATGCAGGGGACATGGGTTCAAGCCCTGGTCCAGGAAGATCCCACATGCCGCAGAGCAACATGTGCCACAACCACTGAGCCTGTGCTCTAGAGCCCATGAGCCACAACTACTGAGCCCGTGTGCCACAACTACTGAAGCCCATGTGCCTAGAGCCCATGCTCCACAACAAGAGAAAGCCCGTGTGCACCAACAAAGACCCAACACAGCCAAATATAAAAATAAATAAATTTAGTTTAAAAATAAAGTGTCCAATTCAGTGTTTTTTGTATGTTTATGGATATGTGCAACCATCACTATAATCAATTTTAGAACATTTTCATCACCTCAAAAAGAAACCCCATACCCCTAAGCCATCACTCTGCCCCACCTCACCTCCCTCCCTCCTCCAACCCTAAGCAAACATTAATATGCTTTCTGTCTCTATAGACTTTACTCTTCTGGACATTTCACATGAATGGAATCACATAACATGTGATCTTTTTGTCTGGCTTCTTTGACTCAGCATAATGTTTTTAAGGAGCTCCCTCTGGCTAAACCTGGGACAATTTAAGTAGCAAAAGAAATAATGATAGTAATATGTTATAACCCACTGAATAAAGTAGGAAGTCACCAGTCCATAATAGGTCAGCAGATATATATGTAGGTAGGCAAATAAATAGGGAAGAAGTGTAGCATGTACATGTAGTAACATGTATCAGTATTTCCTTCCTTTTTGTGGCTGAATAATATTCCATTGTGCAGGTGTATCACATTTTGTTTATTCATTTGTCAGCTGATGTACATTTGGGTTGTTTCCACCTTTTGGCTATTATAAGTAATGCTGCTGTAAACATTTGCGTACGTGTTTCTATGCAGATATATATTTTCATTTATCTCAAGTATATATATACATCTAGGAGTGGAATTGCTAGGTCAAATGATAACTCTATGTTTAATAATTTGAGGAACTGCCAGACTGTTTTCTAAAGCAGCTGCACCAGTTTACATTCCCACCAGCAGTGTTTGTATGAAGTTTCCAATTTCTCCAAATCCTCATCAGCACTTGTTATTATCTGACTTTTTGATTCTAGCCATCCTAGTGAGTGTGAGGTAGTATCTCATTGTAGTTTTGATTTTCATTTCCCAGATAATTAATGATGTTAAGCATCTTTTCATGTACTTAATGGCCATGGCTGCTTCATTTCTTAAGGATAATTTTGCCAGATATGGAATTCAGGGTTGACAGTTCTTTTCTTTCAGCACTTGAAAATTGTGCCATTTCCTTCGCTCCACCATGGTTTTGGGTGAGAAATCTGCTGTCACTTTAATTGTTTTTCCCCTATAGGTAAGGTGTCATTTCTCTCTTGCTGATTTCAAGATTTTTTCTTTGTCTTTAGTTTTCTGAAGTTTGACTATAATGTGTCTTCGTATAATTTCTTTGGTTTATCCTTTTGGGGTTTGCTCAGCTTCTTGAAACTCTAAGTTGATATCTTTTGCCAAATTTGAGAAATTTTCAGCTATAATTTCTTCAAATACTTTTCAGCCCCACACTTTCTCCTCTCTTTCTGGAACTCTGATGACATGAATGCCAGATCTTTTATTATAGTCTCAGAGGTCCCTGAGGCTCTGCTCATTTTTTGTCCAGTCAATTTTCTTTCTGTTGTTCAGATTGGATCATTTCTATTGTTCTGTCCTCAAGTTCTCTAATTCTTTCCTCTGTCCTCTCTATTCTGCTGTTGAGCTCTTCCACTGATATTAAAATTTTAGTTATTCTATTTTTCAGTTCTAAAATTTCCATTCTGTTCTTCTTTATATCTTTTTTTCTGAGACTTTCTGGTTTTGCATTTAAGTATATTGAAGCATTTTTAAAAAAATAATAACAAAGTACTGTTAGCACAGGGACAAAATGTTCCTCTGATGACTCTAATGCATAGCCAGGCTTTTTAAAAAATATTTATTTATTTGTTTGGTTGCTCCAGGTCTTAGTTGCAGCAGGTGAGCTCCTTTGTTGCAGCTCACAGGCTCCTTAGTTGTGGCATGTGAACTCTTAGTTGTGGCATGCATGTGAGATCTAGTTCCCTGACCAGGGATCAAACCCAGGCCCCCTGCATTGGGAGTGCGGAGTCTTAACCACTGTGCCACCAGGGAAATCCCTGAAGCATTTTTATAATGGCTGCTTTAAAATCCTTGATAATTCTAACATCTGTGTCATCTCAGTGTCAGTATCAGTTGATTGTCTTTTCTCATTCCAGTTAAGATTTTCTTGCTTCTTCACATGATGCCTGATTTTCAGTTATGTCCTGGATATTTTGGGCACTCTGAGACTCTGGGTATTATTTAAATCTTGTGTTTTGCAGTCTCCCTCCAACACTGTTCTGCTAAAAAAGGAGAATCTCCGTCTTATTGCCAGGTGGAGGTGGAAGTTCAGGTCCCTAATTAGCCTCCTTTGACACCCCAGAGGGGACAGGCACCTTGTTGATCCTGGGTGGAGGTGGAATGTCATGCTCCCCACCAGACCACCTCTGACACCACCCTGGTGGGGAGACAAAAATGTACCTCATTACTGTGTTGGGGGTAGAAGTTCAAGATCCCCACATAGCCTAAATTGACACTGTGTGGGAGGGGCCTCATTATCCCCAGGCAGGGATGAAAACCTAGGCTCCCCACTCAGCCTTTGCTGATGAGAATTGGGATGGGAGCTGCAGCTTTTTTCTGTGATGCTTGGCTGGAGTAGGGCAGTAATTATCTAAATTTTTCTTTCTTACTACATTGGCCCTTTCCTGGTACTTTGGCTAGAGATAGCAGGCTTTCTTGGGACTGTTTTTATCTGCACCAGTTGGCATTCTGGGTTGCCAGCTTCTCCACCACCCAGTCCAAGATATATGGGGTGAAAAGAAAACTCAGGGAAATCACTGCTGTGTCACTCCTCAGGTTCCAAGGTCCCTAGGCAGTTAGCCTCCTTCTCTCCAACTGACAGTCTTCTTATCTTTTTTTTTTTTATGTATATAATGTCCAGCTACTTAGCAGGAGAAATAGGGAGAATTGTATCTGTTCCATCTTGAGCCCATTGGTAACTTTTAAACTTAATTTTTTAATAGGTAATACATTCACATAGTTCTTTCCCCCAGTCCCACAGATTTCCCTAACCAAGAAACCAGTCTTGATTAGTTGGTGGGTGGGTGGGTGGATGGGTGGTATATGCTTATAGATTATGCAAATAAAAGCAACTAAGAAAATATCCTTCATATTTTTCCACAGCTAGTAGATACTGTTACTGTTATGCTGAACACTGATTTTTAAAATTACTGCTAATTTTAAACTTTTTTATCATGAAATATTATACACATTTTGAATAATGCTGCTGTAAATACTCTTGAACATGCCTCTTGTTGCACATGAGCACATATTCCAATTGAGCATATTTCCATGGATGGAACCACTGTGTCCTTGTGTATGCATATTTCAACATTACCAGGTAAAGCCAAAAGGTTTTCCAAAATGGTCGTCCAATTTACAGCTCCATTAGACATATGAGAGTTTTCGTTGCACCATGTTCTCTTCAACACTTCATATTGCCGTTCTTCAAAAAACATTTTTATTGAGGTATAGTTGATTTATAATACTATATACGTTTCTGGTGTACAACATAGTGATTCACAGTTTCTAAAGGTTATACTCCATTTATAGTTATTATAAAATATTGGCTATATTCCCTGTGCTGTACAATATATCCTTGTTGCTTATCCTTGTATGCTTATACATAGTAGTTTGTACCTCTTAATCCCCTACCCCTACCTTGCCCCTCGCCCCTTTCCTCTCCCCACTGGTAACCACTAGTTTGTTCTCTATGTCTGTTAGTCTGTTCCTGTTTTTTGTTATATTCACTAGTTTGTTTTATTTTTTAGATTCCACATATAAATGATATCGTATACTATTTGGCTTTCTCCGTCTGACTTATTTCACTTAGCATAATACCCTATGAGTCTACCCATGTTGTTGCAAATGGCAGAATTCCATTCTTTTTATGGCTAAGTAGTATTCTATTGTA